>NC_134574.1:161612820-161924091 GCF_050947875.1 Dermacentor variabilis | reverse complement strand
AATATTAAGACACCCACATGGAAATTCTGATCCTGGATTCAACTTAGCAGTGGTGCAGCTATGTCATAACTGGTTTTTACGAGAATTTCCACCCAATTCCGGTAGGTATGTGATCGATTATCCACCTGTGTTGCCGCCAGCGCCCTCCACCGTTGTTGTGCGACAGTAACGCATACCGAGAATATGCTTTCTTTTTCTTCTTTCTTTCTTTTCTTTTTATAGACTATAAACAGCTCAAGAAAGGACAACGGACGGTGAAAGACACAACACGGACGCTGACTCACAACTGAAATTTTATTAGGAAAAAGCATCATGTGTACACAAAATAACACGCGTGCACTAATCAATGAGAAAAAAAACAAGCAACATAAGTGTAGGGCACTAATCACTGATCAAGGTACAAAACCTCGGCGCCGTGCATACTGAATGCCGTTCTACTTGCGCTTATATCCTTGTCGGCACTTTCTTTCTATGATATGCATCAATGACCAGTCGCGCAAGCCTACTGTTACCGCGGGGAAAGAAATTCTACAAATGCCTTATATATATATATATATATATATATATATATTTGGGGTTTTACGTGCCAAAACCACTTTCTGATTATGAGGCACGCCGTAGTGGAGGACTCCGGAAATTTTGACCACCTGGGGTCTTTAACGTGCACCTAAATCTAAGCACACGGGTGTTTTCGCATTTCGCCCCCATCGAAATGCGGCCGCCGTGGCCGGGATTCGATCCCGCGACCTCGTGCTCAGCAGCCCAACACCATAGCCACTGAGCTACCACGGCGGGTCACAAATGCCTGCCCCTACGCTGACCCCATTGCGCTTGCAAGAAGCACCAAGGGAGATTTTCACTGCGCTATCTTCGATGCTCAATTAATCTTGTATTAACGCAACGCTGCCTTCGCCCAGTGTAAATCATTCTGCACGCGGTCTGGTACTGGCAGACAATGCTAACTGAACGTGAAACAAACGGATTTCTGTCGTTTACCAAGCAAATTATTTTCTGGACCTGTTTCCGGAATTTCCTTGTGTTCTGTACAACAAGGGGCAGTCGTGGCCCACTTTCTTCTCCGAGACCTTGGAGAACAAAAAACGACGTCAATTCCGAACTTTTTTCCTACTTTCCTTAGGCCATGCAAAAAACCGTTTACGTACGGTACCACAGCAACGTTATCGTGATTCTTTTCTATTTCTTGCAAACAGCTGATGCTGCTGAGCTTCAGCCTTTTCTTTTGTTACTTTGCTACAAGCGAACAGTATCACATCATTTGTGTATCCGGCACCCTTAATTCGTGAAAGCTTGCTATTGAAGCTGTTCCCGATTTTGTAGAAACCCGATTTCGCAAACGCTGAGGAAATACACGGAACAGCAATACCATTCTTTCGCCAGCTTTCAGAGGCCTGAAGAAAAATTCAAAATTAATTTAGAAGATTTTGGGTGGTACATCCAGCAAACATGTCAAGTATAAATTTAGGTTAAGGCATAAAAACAGCAATTCGTTGTCCTTTTGCATTTCATACGTAAACGTCAAGACTAAGCCTCTCTGCCTAAACATTTTGAGCATATCAGCTGTAATTCGATCAGGATAGAACTGTTAAATAAATACGAAATAATCACCAAATAACGAAAACAAAAGTTGGTATAACACCAGTTGTATTACAATCAACAGAACGCTCCAGTTGGTTAACAAAAACGTCACCGAGTTCAGGTGCCTCTTTCGGTCTTATGCAGACCCCCGACTTCTCGATATGAAGGTTACCCTCCCATCCGATAACAGTTGAAGTTAAACCTTCGAAAAGGGCGATGAAATCCTTTACAGATGTTTTGTAACTGTCAACAAATTTCTTTTCCTCGTTATCCTTGGTAATACCTTTCTTGGGAGTTTTCAAGACAGCTCAGAACCCACAACAGCCTACTGGCTTCCGTATTTTCAAGAAGTGAACAATAACATCTGAGTTGGGTACCAGAAATGGATCTGCAATGTTCAATTCTGAGATATGGTTTTGCAAGACGCTTGAAAGAGCGCGATGCCAAATGGCTCGCTCCGTAACAATAGCACGGTATGGCAGGCTGCTGTACATGTCTTACAGGTAAAGAAAATATCAAGCTGATCTTTCGTTGACTTTTTGAATGCAGATAACACACCTTGAAGATCCTGCAGACTGAATGCCTCCTATTTTACACCCACCGCGTCATGTTTCGCATGCTTAAAGCCTCCTTGTCGTCCTAGTAACGGATAAAGTAATATATCAAGCAGACAGCTTACCACAGGCTGGTGCAATTCGTCCTTATTAGACGAATATAATGGGAAAAGAAAAAATGCACGTCAAGGTGGACAGATTTAATAAGGTTCCTTCTTCGCGCAGCACCGTATTCGAGGCAGTGGTAAACCATTAACGAGGTGAAAAAAGTGCAGTGTCTTTTCTTTTTCTTTAGATCATACTGCCACCCAATTCGTGTGTGGTAATCTGTCACAAACCCACAGTGGGTTTGTGCCGTTAAATAGGGCATCATTATCATCATCAATTGTCCAAATTTAAATTGCGTCACCAAACACTTTGATTTGCCTTAAAGATAGTCATATGCAATGCCCCCGATTTTTTCTAGGCCACAGTTTCATCGCTATCTACGGTGTCCAATGACAAAACGGTTTTCAGATCTCGCCGAATTTTCTGCAGCCTAAAAGCAAATTGACTTTTGCATATACTTTGCTTGTCCTCAAACGGCCCTCTTCTTAATCGTTCGTCAGCCATTCACAGCGGGTATATGCCATAGTCTAAGGAACGGCCGTGATGCCGGGTAAGCAGCAACTCACTTACCACCGTACAGTTTTGTTTGTGACTCTGACTACCTTAATGCATAAGGTTCTGACAACTATGACTCGCATATATAAAAGGCACGTAGAAGACCTCAAGCACGAGCGTTTTCGCATTGGCGACTGCACGCATTTCGCGATTTGATCCAACACATGATCACATGACACATGATCCGAAAACATCTCTAGCCCTCCATTTCAATGCGCGTTGTATCCCGCTGTGCAGGCGAGGGACTTAAAATCTCTCAAGGAGTAGTAGTAAGCTTTAATTATAAAAAATGAGCCGACGATAGAATCGTCCGAGATGGTCAACTTCATTAGTCACACGAGCTACATTTACTATTTTTTGAAGTGGCGACTTTAGGGTCTTTGTAATGCTTGTGTCGACTGATGGGCACATAATGACTTCCACTTCGTTGGCCATCCCATTCCTATGCTCTAAACGCGTGCACTTTTATGAAGCTACGATTGCGATTTTTCGCTCTTCGAGGCAGCAGCGGCTCTTTCATTTGATGTTTTTAGGGTATTTTTAGGTAAGCTCGCTGTTTTTGCTATTGTCGCTCCTAATAAAGTTATCGCGCCATGTTGTACGCGTTTTAAAATGACACCTGGTGTCTGTAGTTTGCTTCTACGCATTTTACTTCGATAAATGCTAGTATCGGGCTGATGAAAAGTGACGAGAGCGTGACAATCACGCAACTGTTACCGTTAATTTAGATAATAGAACGCCCGGTGCCTCGAAACGTCTTCATTCACAATCTTTTAAAAGCTGCCGTGAAATTCTTTCTTTAGACTAGTTCTGATCACCTTCGATCACCACTGCACATGTCACTGCGCTTCTTCACAGCTTGTACAGTCGTCCCGGTTAAATTCCAACGTATCGTGCTATAATATAGTAACGAACGTTGGCAGCATTATTTGCGTAAAGAGCTGCTATGTGCACGTGCGCTATTTTTCGACGCGCTCTTCGCCTATCAATTCACTGATTTTTCCCAGCGGCAAGATAACGCAGTAGCACGCCACCTCATTGTTGAAGTGATTTGTTTGTGATAGGTCGGTTATGCAAGCAGTATGTCGCAAAACCTTCGCTTGTAGCTGACAACAATGGCTGTTCTAAGGCGCCTTATCCTCTCTTATCTCTTCCTGGCGAGGCGTAGATGTAACAAGTTGGCAAAGGCCCTTGGCCAGAAACGAATTGACGGACGTGCTGTATCACGGCGCTCGTCAGAGACGGAAATTCCAGGATACCAGCGCAATCAGCAGCAGGTAAGGGAGAAACGAACCTCCGGGGAGAACTAATGTCGAGACCAGAATTAGAACTACCATAATTCAGCAATGCTTCGGACGACTTTGAACAACTTAGTGAGGATTTTAGCCTCGACAAAGTGTGAGAGTAGCTCTGGGGATAAATATTCAGAGGACCAAGGTAATGTTCATTAATCTGGCAAGAAAACAAGAATTCATTTTTGGCAGTCAGCCCCGAGAATCTGTGCAAAAAATCGTTTACCTAGGCCAACTAGTCACAAGAGACCCTGATCTTGAGAAGTAAATTTTCAAAGTAATGAAATTGAGTTGAAGCGCATACAGTAGACATTGGCAAGTCATGATCACTAGCTTACCACTGTCGCTCAAACAAAGTGTACCGTCACTGCATCCTACCGGTGCTAACATATGGGGCAGAAATTTGGAGTATAACAAATAAGTTTGAGAAGTTAAGGACCATGTAATGGGTAATGGAACGAAAAAAAATTTTAGGTGCAACGTTAGGAGACCGGAGGACAGCAGTGTGGATTAGAGGGAAAACCGGAGTAACCGATATTATAGCTATAGTTGGTGCGAAGGGAAGGAAAGCGCAGTGGAGGACGCCAGAGGATTAGATAGCGTGATAAAATGAGAAGATCTGCAGTCATGAGATGGCGGCACAACATACGGGTAATTGAAGATCGCTTGGATAGACCTCCGTTCTGCGGTGGACACAAATAGGACGATGGTGATGATGACTATGACGGCGCCGATAGTTACACGAGAGTTTGTACGGTGCAGAATTCAACGCCTTCAATGTGTAGGTCAAACGTGTGATTGGTTGCGCAGGATGGCACACGTGTGCATCACGCTCGACGCTAGTTGAGTACCGAAGCAAAAAAAAATATATTGTTTTCGGCGAGTAGCTATGAAATTCCTCGAAACAATATATGTGCATGAATGTCGTCGCCCGATGTGATACATGTATAAAAGGTTCATCTCCAAGCTTTTCGACTTGCTTGCCATTTTCACGATTAAGACAGCGCAGAGAAAACAACGCGTCGGTAAAGTTGAGGAGCACATGAGTCTGTGTATGTCTTCCGTTCCGCGTTCATTCGAGTCTGTGGCGAAATCCCAGACGGACAACCCAAGTCGATGCCGTCTCTTGATACAAAAAAGGGGGGGAGCACCTATGCAGGCTTCAACTCCGAGAACAATTTTAAAATCAAAACAGCGTGAAATGCGCGTTGCTACACGCACAAGGTAAGTGAGCCTAAATTACCCCCCCCCCCCCCAGAACTGAGTGCACAAGCGCACTCTGTTCTTACTCCTTTCTGTGTACTCATCTGTCGTGGCGCTGTTTGGATTTTTTATTTACTAGCTCACGCGAACCCGATCATCTCGGGAAAACGCGAGCGCTACCTCGCTTGTTGTAGCCTGTAGGCACAATATTTCGAAAATACAAGTCTGGCGCGTACTAGTGTATGCAACCGTCACCATGTGTCACCCAACCTACATGCTGCGCATGTTTGTCTGCCTTCAGTCGAATTACAGCGGCTAACAGCGACAATGACTCGTACACAGAGAGGACGGGGTCCTTCTGGTGAATAAATAAAAGGAAAATTCTTCCCACCATAGATGCCGTAGCTGTTTCACTCGCGGCAGACACATGAACTATTCTTTAGCTGAAGACGAGCCACTACGTAAAGTGTCCATTGGTGGTCTGTTTCCTGGGGAGTGGCCGAACCCGCTGCTGCTTGCACGACTTCGGAAGGGGCAAACAGTGGAAAAGAAAGAAAGAAAGAAAGAAAGAAAGGAAAGAAAGAAAGAAAGAAAGAAAGAAAGAAAGAAAGAAAGAAAGAAAGAAAGAAAGAAAGAAAGAAGAGCGAAACGAAGAATAACACAGCACGCGTGCTCTGTACTAAGTGTCGTCCATGTTGCTTGCATTGGTGGTGAGTTCAACGCCACCAGTAGCATTTGTGGCCCGGGTTGACCTCCCTTGATTGAGGGCTGTGGGTCAGGGCATGAACTGTACACCAAGTGTTTGCGATGCGATGTTTGACCCTTCAGTGCGATGAAGGAGCTGGCCCGACGTCACGCCCTTTCGCTTAACCTCGGTGTTCTGACGGCAACCGTCTGGTTCAACCAAAATGACTTCTACAGAGAGCTTTAGTCAAGCGTAGCTCGTGGCCAGTTGTGCCAGAACTGCATAGTTTCTACCTGTATTTACGAGCAAAGTGCAGAACCACATGGGGAGGTCGCTGTTCTGTCTTCGGGCTTTGTTGATTCGTTTCCGCCAGCGCGAGCGCACGTGCTGAGAAGGCTGTCGGGGAAGCCCCTGCCGCTCCTCCCCCTTCCGTCTTTTTTTAATCTAAGGCTAGCGCTCGTTGGGAGAGGCCGCGGGCCCACCGGCGTTGACTGAACGAGTTGGATGCGGTGAAACCGGATCCCCTCTCTTGAGTGCCCTCGCTTCTCTTTTGTGAGTTACTTGTTTCCTGCACTCTGGCATCTAGATTAGGCGTGAAGGTCGCGCAGAAGCAGCCGTCTCGTGAGTGGTGGTTGAGCGACAGCTCCTTGTGTTGATTATTTTCTTGTTACTTGGCCATTCTCTAAGCGATTGCTATGTCAGCCTTCTCCTCCCCTTCTCGTAGCTGCTTACCCCTTCCTCATAATGTGCTGTTCGCTTTGCGGGCCCTTGTAGTTTCTGCGTCGACGCTGCGCCGCTAGGAGAAAGGAACGACGACGCTTTCAAACGAAGCCGTTCGCCGGGTAACGAACAGTCAAGGCAGCCGCGTCCAGGAAAGCGTCGACTGACAGGGGACCCTGCCCGGTAGCTCCGAAACATGGCGTTGACACGCCGAACCCTGGTTACGGTGGTGCTGCTGGTCGTCCTCGCCTCGATGGCCGCACAGAGGTATGCTCTTGAATTTCATTCCTTGTCATTGCGAAGCGATGCGTGAAGGCTTGAGCGCAAAGTCAAGGTTGGGGAAAACGATAGTGCTCCTGACATCAAACTCCCAGGTTTACATCAAACTCCCTGCCATCAACTCCCGGGTTTTACGAAGGACAATGTTCTGATAGATACTCATTTCTGCTATTATTGTGCCCGTTGCTTAGTGCAACGTTCGTAAGATAAGCGAAACAATTCCGTCAAATTTGTGATTTCGGTGAGTTGGTTATGCATATCAAAATTGTTTTTGCGCTAGAAGATTGTTACGGGCACGCAGCAAAAAAAAAAAGAAAAACAGCTTATGTTGTGAAACGACATTTGGTCTGTACACATGAAGAGGAGAAGAAATGAAGTGACTCTGCAATGGTACCTCAAGTAGCTCCACTTTAAAATAAGTTTCACAATTTCGTATCAGTGAAGTGCTATGAAGTGTTTATTGTGTTTGTTCCGCAGTTAGTGACCCATAGTATCCTAGCGTTCATCCTTGCTGTTTTGTCGACGTGTATTTCTTGTTGTACATGCCTCGGGCTTAGGCCTACTGCCTCGTGAGGTCCATTATGCTATCGTACCATGCTTGCATTTTCCGACACTATATGTACCAGCCAGCTAAATTCACTGTATCTTAAGTATCGCGAAAAGTTTATGACGCTGTAGCAGTGTTCTGAAATTTCATGTACGTCAAGTGGTAGCCAAACTGACTGCATTACCATCTTAGTTTCGGATGGTGGTCAGTGTCATCTTGGAATGATCTTGTTCGTAAACAGTATCCGCATAAAAGTCCAATATGCCGGTTGTTTCATTTGTTCGTTCGGTAGCCTGAATTTAACGCGCTAGTGAACTGTGCAAGTGTGTATGCCAATACTTTAGTGCGTTAAAGTACAGCTGTTATACTTATAACCATGGTTTGGTCATTATAATCCAAAACACGCTCGTATTAAAGGCACATAACGGGGGAAGTACAGCAATGTAACGAAATGGTATACAGGCTCCACGGCAACAAACACGCACATTACTAGCAGGAACAAAGTGAAACACCAAATTTTCCTTTTTTTAGTTGGCACTTTGCCTATAGCTCTTGGGCTACAAATGAATGCTAATACTGCATTGTGGTTTCCCAATCTAGCGTAACACATTTTGTGGCTCTCTTTGCGCACGATTTGACGAACCTACCGGCTTAACTCCAAGAGCTGAACTGGACTCACTGTCAGTGTCCTTGGTTCACATTTAATGTTTACTATGTTCAAGCGGGCTTGTGTCTACCCAACTCGTCCCAGAAATGAGAAACTTCAAGTAGTTGGTGAGTATTCCCGAGATTAAAAGCAGGTTCTAAGCAAAGGGACACGATACGAATGAAAACGAAGGCACACAATGCATTTCGCCGCTCGTGTGTAGCGTATTCTTTACGCTCTTTTCTGTGTTTGTCACTAATGTGATGCGCATCGTACTCGGTGTGCTACTAGATATTGTCCGTATTGAATCGCGCATAACGTCGGACCTTGGTTTTGCTGTGCTTCGCGTCCTCTTACATCTTCCTTCTCACCCTCGCACAAACGAAGCTGGGCGCAGAACGCTCAGCGAGCTCCCAGCCCAGCGAGGCCCGCGCACAGCGGAGGTCCGTCGTCCAACACCCGGTCGCATTCGCCGACTCGCGGTGGCTCTGGCGCTGCCGACGCCCGGACGGACCGCCGGAGGCGGCCCGACCGACCACGCACTCCGGCCGGTTCGCCCAACGCCACTTACGACTACTTCATCCTCAGTCAGCAGTGGAGCCCCGGAATATGTGCCGCTGAACCACAAGTATGCAGAGTTTGAACTAATTTATTTCATCGCATTACAGCATACAAAACATGAATGAGGGGCAGGGGACAGTGGGCTGAAATCTGCGTTACGGCAGCTTGGCTAGCCCCACTAACGCCGTTAAATAAACTCACGAGAAAGCAACCATACGGCAATGTCCCCATAGCGTCCTCCTCAAAACACACATTGACAACTCGAAAATACTCCATCAAATGCAAAGAACGTGCATTCAACACAGCATTTACAATATTCCATAGCTTGACAAGATACGAACATTTTCATCTAAATCTGTTCAGTGTGTTTGCGTGAGAATAGCAAAACCATTTGAAAACCGTAATTTCAAGGTCATTTCAATACAATCAAGATCGGCTCAATGGGACTGACGTCAAGGCTAGTTGGCAGTCCTGCTTTGTCAAGAGTTCTTCATAACAGGTGACAGAGGAGGATGTGCATATGCATACCTGAATCGGATCTCGACATTGAAAATGAGAACTCTACAAATGATTAAATCGCTTTTGCATTTCTTTTTCTTCTTTTTTTGCTGATTGTTTTTGATACAAGAGTCATTGTTGTCTTTCAGAACACTGACATTGTGGGACTCGAACAAAAATGAGGCCGCTCGCACAAATATATTTTCAGTGCTCCTGTATTTCATTTATCATGTACAAAACTTGAAAGGGGTGGGAGAAGTGAGAGGATCAGTTGTCCACAGTTACATAGGCATCTGCAAAAGAAAACTAAACGAGATAATGCAACGAAGGGAAGAAGGAAAGGCGATGAAGCTACGGTAGACCGCAACATTTATTTTTCAGGAACAAATTTGTTCTTTCAACCAGTCGATATCTACTCAACCTTATTAACAGAAATAGTTATATGCGCCTCTTCTATAGCCCTATTGATCGACTCACGTCTGTCTGAGTTTGTTAAAATAAACTCTACTCTTATTTAATCTAAACCCTTTCAACATTCGACATGAAATCTGGAACTTTTGGTCGAGATTCCGTCCTCGGTAACCACTGCACCAAGTCTGATGAGGTTTGTTGCAATTGAAAGTAAATGTTAATATGTATCAACTCGAGGAAATCGGTTTATTTTGTACCATAACCTTTTTTGTAGAAGGAAAGCAATATTTAGGAAAATGAGGAAACGAGTTTACAACTCACTAAATAAGCAATAAAGGACTCGAAATGCTGTTTACTGCGCCTAATAACACATCTAAAGCAAACAATATTGATATATTATACACTGTTTTGGAATATGCTGCTAATTTGTCAGAAGGACTTTTGCAGAACCCTTGTAGACGTTCTTAAATTTCACCTATTGTGTAAATTTATAAATTACGTTTATCCGCACGAGCTGCTCTAACAGATGCAGCTGATAGAATTAAGATAACGGCTTGTGGTTCTGAGTTACGGATTTTTAAACTTTGTGCTTCAATTTTCCAAGGGAAAATCAATTTTTGTTAAAACTTTTGTGAGAAAGTTGGAGCACGAAATCAAAATTCTGTTTCTACAGTCGCTAGAATTCAACTTTCTCTTTTGATTCATACGAAGCATCAGCACAAACTTTATTATTGTACATCGGAACAGGGAATTCGTTCTTTTCGGCTACCACTCATCAATTTTGATGATCTGTGTTGCATTTAAATGAAACTTAAAATCTTGGAACTGTAGAAAGTGAACTATCGGTTTATGCCATAATTCGTTAAAGAAACATCATTGAAGATTGCTATACTGCCATACAGAATTGGTGCGTAATACGCCAATCTGAAATGTACCACCAATCTGTCAGGAAGGCTCTTCCAGAACCCTCGTAAACGTTTTAACAATTTCGCGTAAGCTATAAATTCATAAATCATACTTGGCCAATTGAACTGCACTAACAAGCGAAGTTTAACGAATTGGGATATCTATTTCTCGTTTAGTGTTACTGGTTCCTAAAGTTCGTGCTTCTATTATTGGGAAATCTACCAATTTTTGGTCATCTCTGAAAACTTAGAGGTCCTAAATGAAAGTTATGCTCCCTAAAGTTGCTACAATTTAACTTTATCTTTTAAATGCCGCACATTTCCTTCAAGTTAGTCCAGCAGCTGTCTCATAAAAGGATTTGTTCATTTTACATGCATTTGAAAAGGGAAATCAGAGCTGGCCCCAAGCTTAAGCTCCTCTTAAAAGCTGAAGCAGAGCAGTGTTACTGTTTCTCAGGGACCTCTTCTTTTTCTACCTATCCCCCACCCCTTCCTCTCTGACATAGCTACACTGCTGTCGTGTACCCCATTATTCTGCTCATTTATGGTTAACGAGTGTATTATTTCGAACCCCTGACCTAAATGTCTAGGTTATTTCGTACAGCAATATACAGATTTCCTCTTCAAGGAAAGGCTCGAGCTTGTCGATTTTCGCGCATACAACTATTGCTTTTGCTCTGGAAAATGTCGCAAAAGGTGCCAATGTTATGGCCTCACGAATGAAAGGGTGATTTCAAAGCATTCCTTAGTAATTGTGGATATCTTTCCGGCGTAATAGCACTCAGATTAGTTTGTGGCTTCGCAACAATCCACTGCTTCACCTAACGTCGATAGCCACTATATACCGCACAAATCAGAACAATTTTCTCTCTAACTGCTACATTTTCACACAGAAGGTCTGTAAAAATTGCGAATGCGAAGGCAAGCCGAGTTTACTATCGAAAATGTTTTTGTCAAATACATCAGAGAGCATACAGAACAAGCTAAAGTGCGATGGCGGCAATCCGAGTTGTCACTGTATTTCCAGAAATGCGCATTTGTTTTGTGCAGTGCGTCTCAACCAGCAAGAAAAACTACTGGACCATCCACGGCCTTTGGTGAGTGGAACTTTCGCGCGGGAAGCTGCGCAACCGCATTTCGCGTGAGTATAGCCGCGGTCTCACTTGACCCCAATAAGATCCCGTGACCCGGCTCTCCCATAATGTGTCGCGGCAACAGGTTGCGACAGTCGGAAACTTCTACGTCCTTTGAAAGTGCTCCCACGGCTGTTCCAATGTACCAGAGTTGATGCGACGACGTGTATGTCCCTTAACAGGGAGAGTTACGACACGCGGTGTTGTAGATCATTGCACAAGGCTCAGAGTACTATAGTGAAGGACGACAACGAGGAACTGAGCGGAGTATGAACTCGTGCGATAGTCCGACGGGATGGAACCAGCGGGACAGGAAGGAAACGTGGCAAGAGATATATAAGCACGAGCTTTGACCAGTCTCTTTGTTCCGTGTGTTGTGGTGTTTCCGTTCGACTATTCCAGAACTGCATGAGTTTCCTGTACCCGATATTCTGCTCAAATGTTGATACATTAAGGTACCGGGAACTGTGACTGATTGTACATTTCAAGATCAATGCGTAATTTATATAAGTTTGTGCCCTTATATGCCTGCTTAATTGCGTAAGGTGGCGTGATGATATCGGCTTCGACGACGCGGCTATATATTTGGGAGTTAAGTCTGTTAGCAGGCATAGCGTACGTAAAAACTAAAGGTCGGCTATGATATACTTCCTTGCTTTTAGGTACGGACCATTCGTTCATCCTCACATTCATTCATGTGCAGGCCTGCTGGTGACAACACTTCGCCAAGCTTCTGCATAGACGAACAGTTCAACGGCCGTGTCCTCGACGTGAGTGCGGTCGAAATCTTGCAAACAATACGCTCACTCTTTTCGTTTTATTTGCAAGCAAAACAAAATAGGAGACATGTACAAACCCAGACGATTCTGAAATTCACATCACAACATCTTCCTAATATGGCGTAGTCTACGGTGATGTGTATATATATATATATATATATATATATATATATATATATATATATCGCCTCTTTCCCGTCATTTCCTTGCAGCCCATTAAGAGGGACCTCAACAAGTACTGGCCTTCACTGACGAGTGCCGAAGCACGATACTTCACTTTTTGGTGAGTCAGCTGACCACCTTGTCCTCGTTCTACTGCGAATACATACTGATTCTATATGTCGCCTTTCGGGTAGCTTTAAAAACACAAAAGTGCAACGAATCGAATGGCATACTGTACAGGTCATTTTAGAGTGCTCCGACAGTGGTACGAAGTCGTGCCGGACAGCTTTAAAGCTGTTTTACGAGAATAAGTGGGTGTATTGAAGCGATAATATGGTTTCATTATCGCTAGTTGAGTCCTTTTCTTCTCGCACTAAAGTTTAGTTGCCGATTTGCATTACATTTTTAGAGCTGCCAATGCTGGAGTACGCAGACACTATTGGATGGCCTTACAAATCGCAGTCCACCTTACTAAGCTTTGATACTCGACTGAAGCGTTTCGAATTCATTCGGTTAGTGTCATTGCAGCGCTTTGCGGGCAAGCAAGACGGGTGAAAGAGTCAACGTTAAGTCGAGATAGACATTACTGATAGCACAGTGTGTTCAACGAGAATGCGCTTTAGGTGTACACATCTCACACGATAAGCAACGCAGCAAAACATAATTTCACTTGAACTATATTGCTGCTTACCACCTTTGAGTGAGCGCACAAGTAGAACATCGCTGGCCATCGCAAAACCCTGCGCGCGCACTTTGGTTGGGCCCGTCATCGCAAGACATCGCCACTTGCACCGATATCCCGCACTGTGCTTACGTATGATCTATACGCCATACTCGATGCTACGCGCACCTATGGGTGCTCACTGGTGAGCAAGCAAAACGTTGTCTTTCTTTATTTTCCAGGCGCCACCAGTGGCAGAAGCACGGCACCTGCGCCGGCGACGTTCCCGCACTGAACGGCCTCTTCAACTTCTTCAACTCCACGCTCGCTGTCTACAAAAAGTACAACATATTCCAGTGAGTTGACGAAGCAGCAGCGGGAGGTGCGCCACCGTTCTCGTCGGCCCATCTCTCTCTGCTATACTTCTAGTACCGTTCGCTCCCCTTTTCTTTAATCAATTTCTGTTCTTTCGTTGTCATTTCGCGAACTCTTCTTCCTTACGCAATTTGATTTCGTAATTTCCCCGTCACTTGTTCTTGTTTGTCAAATTTCGTGTCTTTCTCGTATGTTTTTTCCCTTCTTACTCTTTTTCTCTTTCTTTCGTTCTCTTACTGAAGAAAGCCGCTTTTGTTCTCTCTCTGGCAGACGCTGCATTACAATTGTTTTATTTGCCAATTCACTGAAAATTCATTCAAAATTACGTTGAACTTTAATTCTACTCCTAGACAGTGAGTTTGATGCCTTGAACGTCGTTCATCAACTTCAGCATTGAGTGATGGCACGAAAAATTATTTTTAAAATTTTTACAGCAGCTCTTTTCTTGTGCGAGGTGTGGTTGAACTTGTAACCTAAATTTCACAATTCCTGTTGGTGATCTCTTCCCCTTGGCAATATCGGCACCACCGTGTCAAGGTTTAGACCCATGCGAGTAAACGCTACTATTGGCACACTACCGTTGACAACCATGTGCATTACTCGGCTTACGTACCTTTGACATGACTTTCCTCCGTGAGCTTTTGCTAATTTGCCACTCTCTTTTTTGCGCAGATTTCTCTCGAACAGCCTTATTAGGCCCAGCGTCGTCAGAACGTACTCGGTGAGTACAGGCGACTTCATTTACACGTACTGCGAATATTTTGCATGCGAAATGTAACTGAAGTAAACTGAAATGGTTATCGTGAACAGCGCATTGTCTGGTTGCATGCAAAGGATGCACTGAACAACTGAGCTACCGCTTCACCGAGGGTTATCTTGTGTAAGAATTATCAGACAAAATACCCAATGTTGTGTCGATAAGCGAACCCAGTGCAATGAATTTTCCGTCTAGATTATTGGCTCGCTAGCGCAAAAATTAACCTCAGAGATAACACATAGGAGTGCATTTTGTATGGCGCTATTATTGAACACACACTGTTCAGAACACATAAGTGTGCTGGCATGGTCTGCAGCGACGCCGGTTTAGAATTGCTCTCTCTTTAGGAAGGGTGTGGGGTGAAGTGGGAAGGGGAAGGGGGGGGTGATAATGGCAGTGGCGCTATCTATTGTTGCGGCCGTGCAAGCGCTTTTAATACGTGGAACCTTATGAACGTAGAACCTTATGAACGTGGAATTACGTATGTTGCGCGTAGCAGACGAAGTGAAGTCGTGAAACGTGGTTTGCCGCTCACCTGGAAGATAATGAACAGGGTGTGAGCGCCGATCACGAAGAGAACCTAAAGTTAGCTTGGGAAACCTGTATTTCTTTAACTACATGTGGGTTTAACGTGGTTGAACTCCGGTATTTCGGTCTACTCGAGCGATACATGAATTGCCTAGCTCTACTTGCTCCTTATAACAAACACTGTTACGTCGGTCAGTTAAATTTGGAATTGTTAAACACGTAACCTGAGAAATACCGATTGGGACATGAAAAACAGGCAAAGACAGCAAATGCTGGCTAATCCAATTCAGGTTTGTGTGTTTCTTATTACTAAAAATTGTCCTGAAATTGGTTGCAGAAATCGTTGCCATGGAAGTGCTTCCATTATATAAAGGAAGTTCAGAGAGAGAGAGAACGATTATCGAAAGGGAAAAGTTCAGCTTAATAGACCTTAAAGGGACACCTAATGAAAATCTGAAGTTGGTCTAGATTAAGGGATTTGTCTTCTGTATTCTATAATACAGAAGTCAAATCCCTTTCGTCATTCGTAGCGAGAACGTACGTATATATTGTAAGTTGAAAACAGTATGAAAATTATAACTTGTAGTAGTGCCTTGCACCTATTTTGGGTCCTCTCATGTGACGTCAGCACTGGCCGATTCACAGAGAAAGGCAGAGAGATATTTCACGTGGGGATTGCATCGACTCGTCCGTTTGGGCACAGGCGATTCAAGTTGAGGAGCAGCAGCGGAACCTTCGTTGACAATTTTATACACATCAAAGACGTATATTGGCATTTTGAAAACGATTACAGACTTCTGCACGAATACTCTGTGGATATAACTCGACTTATTATTTTTCTTTACCATCCCTTTAAGCCTTCTCAAGATGACCTCCGCATATCATGTGGTTGATTTTGCAAGCAGTTCATCGGGGAATCCGATTTCCTATCCGCGTTCCTGGCAAGCGAAAATAATTAAATTCAACAAGCGCATGAGAAGGCTGGGCAAACAACTCTCACCGTGTTCAAAATTCGTAAAATAGTGCATGTTCGCTTCGAATAGACAACTGGCTATGAGGATCGTCACGCTTTATTCCTAGATAAATGGAAGTCCATACAAAGTCTTGCTAGGACTCTGGAGAACGTACTGAAAATGGGGACAGTCCCACAATATCTGAGCCCATTGACAACGGTAGTAATGTTTAGTTAACTAGGGTGAAATTTAAGACAGTTACTCATGCATGAAGTTTCCGTACATGGTTGCCACACTTCAAAAAGCGCGTGTCTTCAGTGCCACTTACTAACAGTGCTTCGCGACGACAGTCGGACATTGCAGACTTCCGTGGACTTGCAGCGACTTGGTGTTCAAGATTGATTTCTTGCATCAAAAAGTGTGCAAATTTTTGGTTTGGCGTACACGAGAGGTGTAAATTTGGTTTAGAAGTTTTCTAGGTTGGAAAAACACAATATCCGCCACTAGCGACAATTTTATGTAGTGTCGTTAAATCAACGTTTGTAAATCGTTTGCAGGCCGCAGAAATCCGTAACGCCCTCTCAGACGACATTCGAGAGAAGGTCAACATCGTCTGCAGCCAAAGAGTTCCGGTGAGTTTTACCTTTAGCTTTTTAAACCTGTGTATAATTGTAATTTTACTATCATATACGTCACTCTATGGTCTACAAAATTGTAATTGACCATTGCTTCTCTCACTTGAGTCGGAAGCAGCATTAAATGTAAGGCGGGAGCCTATGAAAAGTTGTAATTCTTAAATATCCCATGCATTCGAAAAGATGTGGCTTCGGCCAGGCGGTCTAGATATGCCTTCTCTAAATAAGTATTAGCACTGCACTCACATTTACAAGAGATGCCTCCTCCGCTAAGTGGAGGAGGTACCAAATGAACTAGCCTTCAAAGGACCCACATTACCAACTCAAGACGCGTAAAATTGCAAAGTGAGGCAACGTTACAAGTGAGGCAACTTAGTGTAAGAGTACATGCTTCGCATCGACTACGCAACATTATGCAAGCCTACTAAGCTTCGAGCCGAAGTTCGCCCGAAGTTATTCCGGGAACGAACACATATGAGCGCATAATCTGGACATTCCAAAAATGAGCTGGGATGTCTATTGAAGTTTCTCGCGGAATCAGGTCCTTGAGATGTAGCTCCGACAATCATATTATTTAGAACACGCCAAGGCAAAGTGCCATCGTGCAATTAGAACACATTTAATTCATTATTCAAGGGTATGTTATATTAAACCAAATGTGAGAATGGTGCGCAGACAGCTTTACTGTCTCATGTATTTACTTCCGCGCTTCTTTTGGCATTCCGTTTTCTTGTTTTGTGCGTTTCTACTCGCAACGCTTTCAGTTGAGCCCGTTATAGTATCCATTTCACAGACATTATGAGTATTCTTTTTATCTCGGAGAGGGGTATGTTTCATTCCCTTTGCATTGCACTGTACTGTACAGGTGCTAACGGCAACTTTACACGCTTAGCGTGAATGAATAGATTGGATATGTTACACGCACGAATTTGTTTTCCCAGTGTAGAAGATGCAAACGCTACAGACATATTAGGAAAAATGTAAGTACACTTGGACATGATGCGTTAGGTCCACCTTGTAGCCACTCAATCGCATTAGTGCAATATCGCGAATTACGAGCTCTAACTTCATAAAATGTCACCTGCACGCCCAAATTTGTCTTTTGCAGCTTATAAGAAGCTTTAAAAAATATAGCGCTCAAAAGCAAGCCGTAAGTACAAATCCAAACAATTTTGGTCCATTCAGATTGCTTCTCCCAGAAAGTAAAGATGGGAATTCTCAAAAGAATTCAGTTAGCAGGCAATCTAGCAACCCCGAAGCCAATGAAAGCATGCCGAAATTATGATGCTTATCGATTTGTTAAAAGGGTGATATATGTTAAGTAAAGGGAAGAGTGTGAATAATTTATATACATTCATGTTTATGTATTTAGGTGTGTTACTCTAGATAACAAAGGGACTAACTGACACGTGAAATTAGTACTTTGTGATGGTGAGTGCACATTACTGCGTTTGTTCGCCGGTATAGCACACTTATCGCGCGCGCATCAAAGGCAGATCGTTACTTTTCTTGCACTGGAGAAAAGCGTAAGTTCAACACGCAGCCGGCAGCTACCGAATCTGCATCTTCAAATAGCGGTTTGCATGTGCGGCTGTACATTATGAGCGTCAACTGCGCACCTGTAAATGAATTTGCCGAGCTTGAATGCTAGCATCACATAAGATGTAAAAAGCCGATGCCTCAAGTAAGGAAAGAACGAGAAGGGAGCAAGCCAGAAAGAGGTGACCCAGCACGCGATTATGTAATGGCATTTCATGACACGGTGATAATGTCACGGGTATCATGATACAGAATGGCACAAACATCGAAGGCTAATAACACCAGAAAAGCGTTCATTGTCCGTTGAAAAGGCTTTTTTGAAACGAACGCCATCCACGTTTCCATCATGAAACTAGACCAGGTCGCAATGTTTGGCATTATGTTGAGATCAACGTGTTTGACCGGGTAGAAAGGAGTGATTCCTATCCGCGCTATTCTCTGGAATATGTAGAATTTCTATAATGTCCTTGTCACAACGTCTTTGCACTGCTGCTGTCGCACTTCCGAAGCGCTTCCGCCGAAGACTTTGGAATTGAAAGGTGCTCAATAGTGTTAACGTGGCTGCCCCTATTTTTTTATTTTTCAGAATAGGGACGCGCCTGTTCTGACCGAGATTCGCTTCTGCCTCAACAAGAATCTGGAGACGGTCAACTGCCAAGGAAGGAACGGCGGCTGCGGACGTCGGAACTACTACCTGCCGGCGCGGCCGTAGAACCATTTCATCATCATCGGCGAAGACCAAAGACAAAGCCCACGAGACGAGAACGGACCGCTGTTTGCCCGAAGAAGCCAACGCCTTTTACAAAGAGCTATTCTTGATGTCGCGAAGATGGAGCGGTGCTCACGGCTCTCAAAAGAATGAGCTGGCGACAGTAAGGGTTGAAATTTATGTCAGCGCTTAACTTAGCAAGGAATCATAATCCCTCTGCGGCGTCGATTAGAACGACACCAATTATTATGGTTCCATCAAGCAATTAATTGATTCATGGGACTCTGTTTTCGTAAAATGCCTTTTTTGTTCATCTCGCAGCCCTGTTTACCTTTCTCCATTACAATTCTACCCCTGTCTGATCAATAAATCATATTCTTATAATTTCTTGCGAGTGATAAGTACAATGTGGGCCTTATCTAACGGACTGCCTCAGTTCTTCCCGCTCAACGAACTTGGTACGGCTCCCTGAAAGCATGCAGTACGCTGATTTATCTGCCGTATTTCCTCTATTCTATCGTCTTTAGGTTCAGTTTGTGTCTCCGCCCTCATGCATGCAGCAACCTTTATGATGCAAAACATGTTACCAGGGCAAATTCGATCACATAAGGTTTAGACACAGATGCCACGGATGCCATTAGTTAATCTTTGGGGTGCGTTTCCTTCAGGCCATGCGTTGTGCGTCTGCGCGTTTGACCGGGGACGGGAAATGGAGGAGTCTGGGCAGGTGGCCTTCTGGTACAGCGAAATTTCGGGCAGAGGCACGGACCCGGTGTGCCCCACCCTCAACCCCCATGGCTATACGCCCCTGGCGAGTTCTATCACGGAACCGGTGGCGAAAACTTTTCGATGCAAAGCCATTCACTGCCAGCCACATCGCTCACATGCTGTGGTTAGGGATGACATTCATTAATGGCACTAGCTGTAGAAGCAAAGCTCGTTCCAACTGCGATGCTGTAACACCTGCACTTTGAACGTAAATTTCTACCAACGCACGCAGCATTTTTGTTTCATACAACTGGAAGTTGAGCAAATTGGTGGGGATTCATACTGCTGAAAGGCAGGCGAGAATACGTGGACACAGAAAACAGCAAACAGGGCAGGTATCTGAGTGGTCTTGTTCGATTCTTCATTTGTCTGCGCTTGCAGGCCTACCGAGTGGTAGAATTTCTGCTTACGCGGGCTCGCGCAGGACTCCATTTATTGACACATTCATTGGGCTGGTGCTTCCAGAAAAAGATATATTTCGCGACGAGCTCGTGAACCTGTGGCCCGTTCCTTTGTGTTAGCGCAGTACTACAAAAAGAATTACTTTACCAAAGACAAAGCTTGGGCCATGAAAACTGACTCCAGGCACGGTAAAATTTCTAGGTGAAAACGCATCATTTCGGCTTCCATTCGGGATACGCGAAGCAGGTTTCCCCTAAAGGGGAGCCGAAGCGTCGTGATACATTTGTCTGAATGTTTCTGTGATGTTTATTATCCATGAGCCATGCTCACTGTTAGACCGATGTATTTACAGCGAGCAGATGTCTTTCGCACGCTCAGCGCAAATCCCGTCCACCTTTCTTCCGTGTCTGTAAACTCCACCTGATCTCTGGGGACGTATTCTGCGACGATCACTTTCGGCGATAGTATCGCCATCAGGCGCGCGCGCTGATCGGCTACGTCACGCAAAGGCGATAGTATCGCTGAAGTGACAGTCGCAAAATACGTCCCCTGGTCTTGCTGTGAAAACGTGTCGCTCGCCTGCCGATGACAGCCCCCACGCACATGCGTGGCCCAGTTGACTGGGAACACGGTGCGAAAGCCTGATACGCACGGCAGAGAAGAACAGAAGATTGTGACCAGCCAGATGCCCACAGCGATAACGAATTATCTGAAAATTAAGCTAGTTAACACACTGGTGTGATATTCCCCATCAAAGTCAACCTCCTGCCTATCAGGGAAAAGCTTCTGCGCCCTATTTCCCTTTTCAAAAGAAGTTTCATTGCTTCGTCATCTCATGCGGCAGTCAACAGACGCATGTGCAATGTAAACGCGACACAACGTGCGTGTTACAACGTGCGTGCTACTTGCGTGTTACAAACACGATGGTTTGGTCCACGTTCATCTTCAGCACGTGCCGTATATCTCAGCGGCCGCCCTGCTAAATCTGCTGAAGAGTCCGTTCAAGTGCAGCGATAACTGCGCATGCCCATTCATTTTTTGACCGTGCAGCAGCAGAAGCGCGCGCACAAGTGTGGTGCTCGACGCGTGAAATAGACGCGGCGAGGCTGGGCATTTCCTGGAGCGCGTCACAGTTTCAGTGCCTCGACCGGTAGCGCCTGTCCTGCCTTCGAATGCTGGGCTGCCCGGGATGAAGACCGCAGACCTGCATTTTACATCAGCGCTATGGCGCGACATTCTTCTTCTATGGAGCTGCGTGGAGGACAGTAGTACCCGGTATTTCCTGAACTATGTAGCGCTGAACGAACGTCGCTTCCGCGCGCGTTTTTTTGCTGCAAATAGAAGCTGTTCTTGACGCATGCGAATCGACAATGCTAGCGTGTAGTTTTTTTTTTCTGGCGCTTGCTTGCTCAGCTCATTCTGCGTATTCGAGATGCTGAACACGTAACGCGCGTGTTGGAGGATGCCTTGCCTTGCCCTGTGAATGCAGGGCACATGGCAAGTTCAGTATTGACGGAGTACACCGGTTTTATTCCTCTTTAATTGCTATCTGCGTTTACCTTCGAGAAATACTGGGCTTGCGGCCTCTACCAAATGGAAGACAGGACCTTCAATGTCATATCGTGCTCCTTTCAACCTGTATAACATCCTCAAGTGGTAGCAATTAAACTGCGAAAGTTTAATGCCCTGCAACTTCACGGTGGTTCATGAGGTACGCCGTAGTCTAGAGCTCTCGAATAACCATGGCCACCTGTGGTTCGTCAATGTGCACTCTATAAACGGTACATGAGGATTTTTTTTATTGCATTCTGCCCACATCGGATGGTGGCCGCTGCGGTTGAAATCAAACGCTCTAAATCGTGCTCCACAGCACAACGCTATGCTTAGGGAGCTACCGCGGCAGGTTCCAAAGCAACGCGTGGACTACATTAGATATGTGGTGGCAGAATGCTATACGTACGTGGCCGCTCAAGTTCCTTGCACTTCATTTACAGTGCACGAGCGTTAATTCTTGCACTCCGCTTCAATCGGCATATAGCCGCCGGGCCAGTATAAGTATTCCAGCTACCTTGGTCTCACCCGCAGAATGCGATGGCCGCTGAGTCGGACAGAAACCGACGGTAGTGTCCAAACCGTGTCACCAATGGTGTGTTTTTCGGCTCCACAGTCGCTTCTGGCGCACGTAGTTAGCAGAAGCATGGCCTTCAAGATAAGCTTCTGTTACTCGTAGAAAGCCGCCACTGGGTTGTGGACTTGGACACCACCTATGGCAACTTTGCTAGTTAAAAGAAAAATTGAGTAAAGACTTCTGATCAAGGAATAGCGTATTTCATTTGCATATGGCAGATATGGTAACATAGCAAAGGTCGATCGCCGCCATTTCAGCTGACGCTATACAGTACGTCAGCTGAAATTCAGATTGCATTGTCGGCGTCCTCAGACGGCCTTCGAGCCAGAGCCCGCCATCGTAGGGCAGGTGCATGGAGACCGCCTGGCCGCCTTCCATTCCGCGAGGTCCTTGCGTGCCCTGGGCAGCAGCTGGGGGTCGGCGAACACGTCCAGGGCTGTTAGCGCCAGCATCTGGCTCGCCCTCTGCACCCGTCCCAGTGAATGTTAGAAGTCACAGCTACCGCATTCTTTAAAAAGTGTGCGTCCTTTGGAAACTTCTCTTGCTCCACAGCAATAATCGTCGTCTGTCTTGCGTGCCTTTCCTTTCTTAACGCTGCGCGCCCTATACTTCCAGGCCACGGACGACATGCGCGTCGTCAGCGTGACATAGCATTTTCTACAGGAAGTGCAAGTGCAGAGTTTTCAAGAACGGAAACGCAAGCAAGGCAGATGGTGATTATTGTTATTGGACAAGATAAGCCCCGGGTGCACTTTTTTTTAAGAGTCGTCGCTTTCTTTTTCTGCTGCATTTCTTTGTAAATTGACCCTTTAATGCCCAAACACAGTTACACATCATGAAATATTGGAATTCGCGCACCTTTATCTCTGGTCATTTGTATGAAAAAAGAACAATGAAATTTTACTTGAGCTATAATGAATCGAATTAGCAAGGTAATTACTTATTATTTGGTCTGCGGAGCTATCCACAACTGAAGACTCGCTCCAGTCTATCGAAAACGCTACTGTGGAGTTTCAGTTACGGCGCGTTCACCCTCTCGCTGCGTGCGACGAAGTGCTCATTGCTGGCCGCAAACTCTCAAGAAATGCGCTGAAACTCGCCAGGTCACTTCTCGTAGTTTTTTTTTTTTTCGAATTCATGGTTAATGCAAGAGTATTCCGTGGGTGTCTAGCGAAATACACTACACACACAACAAACGCAGACATTGTATTACGTAGATCAAATACGGTAAAGAGCTTCCATAACAGAAATTGCACTCTCGTCTAGTTTGGCTGGCTCCGTGCCGTTTCAGCATCGCAAACACTTGCAATGCAACTACAACGACGGTATGCTAGCCCAGAGCACTGCGTTGATTGTGTTCACAGCTATACAGCACGTGCACGATTACACAGCGGGTCTCGGCTTTTGGCTACGTATAGCAAGCCGTGATTAGCGCTCACCAATTGCATTGCACCATACTTACATATACACAGCGCAGCATAAAGCACGTTCTTATTCGCCGACCAATGAATTTCACAAAGGGCTGGAATGCTCACGTTTTAGTCAACGCAACAAAAAAGAAAATGCTACGTGCGCACGGTCAATGCTGTTTAATCCACAGCTATTTTAATGCACATGACGCCCATGTGTACATTTGGCCTGGAGACTTCTCTTCACACGAAGAACAGCACAAATATACAAAACACCAGAAAATACACCTGCAAACAACGACGTGACCGGCCATGCCTGCGCCATTTTAAGAATAGCTAAGCAGATATTTACAATCGACATCAGCTTCCGCTCCTATTCCCTCGGTTCTCTCGTAATCCCGCGTCCTGGTTGGCTCGCGACATGCGATTAATTATATTTTTCTTTTTTTGTGACGAAAATCAGTTTCGAACCAATCGGCGTTATATACGAGGGCTTCTTTTTTTCTGCCGCGCTACGTAGATTTTTCGGTCGCTTAAATTGCCACCGACCAGAAATTTCTCATTTTGTGAGGGGATAAGGATTCCTGCGGTTCAATCAGAAATTTTAGGTCTCAAAACAACGTAGCTTATGTGATACGCTGGGTATTGTAACGTTCGTAAAGTAGCCAACTACAAATGCTTTAAATATTATATCGGTGGCTTGTTTCCGGTAAGTTCTTGCACAGATACGGCATTTCATAAGGGCGTTTTGGATATGGGGGCCGGGACCCAGATCTTATCCAGAAAGTTTCAGCCATGCTGAACAAGAGTTCCTGAACCATAATGGAGACACGGGCTTGATTTTCGGCAGCGAGCCAGTAATTTCAGAATGTGGTATAGGGATGTCAGACCGGATGGGTCGCCCTGATATGCGGGGATTCTCGGGGCAGTGTGAACGCTGTCGTACCCGAGTGGGAGCCTGGGCGCTTTCGGATCCCGCGGCTTGTGCGAACTCCCGCGTGTGGCTCTCTTGCACCGAGCCGATGGCGAACTCTGGCAGCAGCGTGGGCACCTCGTGGGACACGTTGGCGGCATCGCTGGCACCTCCCGTTGGCACGACGTGGGTCAAATCCATGTCCACGAAGTGGATGCCTGCGCCGTTTTAAAGGGCTCCTCACTAGGTCTCACCATTTTGAGCTGACAAGCGCAGAACGTACAATGCGCGATAACGATCGTGTTTGCAAAGTATTACATCTCTACGTGCCGCGGAAAGGTCTGAAATGTCAATCCGAACGCCGATTTCCCTTTCCCTCGCGGTGACCGCGCTCCAACACCACCACCGTCCGGCTCCAAGCCGAACGGTGGTGGTGTTGGAGCGCGGCTCCAAGCCGGACGGTGACGTACACGTGTCCCTGCGCCTACGTACTCGTGTTTGCAGTGGGACGTCAATCATCGACACACGTGACTTCGAGAATTATTCAAGGGAACATGTTATTTGTGTGATCTGTTGCTTGAACGACGAATTGAAGTTTAGAAAAATAATGAAGCACACAAAGGGAATCTCCGCGTGTTCTTTTTTTTTACTTCGCACCGAAGCAAGAGAGATGTACTTCCACTTCGTCTGCTTGTTCCCAAGGCAGTGCAGTCCCGTGCACAGGTACCGAAACTATGCTATTTTCTACCGTGTTCCAGTGCGTGATCATGCTCTGCGATCCACTTGTGTCTGCCTCAGTATTCGTGTAGCACTGAATTACACCGCTAGTCATGTGTACTCGTGCACAGCGCCCACTGCGGAAAACGGGACAATCACAACAGCTCGAGCGCGACGCCATCAGCGGAAGTGCGCAGCGACGGAAAAAAAAAGCCAGGACAAAAAAGGAAAGAAGGCGGGGCCCGTGACACATGCGCCACACGATCTTCGAGGTCCGTTGTGGCAGAACGCAGGGAAGGAATTTCGCTCCCGGAGGCTAGACGGGGCGAGTGGAGAGAGATTCTTGTTTGGGAAGGAAAAATTGGGGTAATTGGGGTGAGCGCAGTAACTGTCTCTCAGTTGAGGACACCTCAACCGCGCTGCACAGGGGAGGAAGGGAATGAAAAGAGTGGTGAAAGAAAGACGGAAGGAGCAGCAGCGGTCGAACCGCTGTAGTCGTGGGGAGGGGGCTCAGAGGCGATCAGCGAGGGCGATGTCCTCGGCGTACACAAGAATCGAGCGTCTCGCTTGGCAGTGGAGCTCGCCTGCTGAAATCATGGGTTCGCGGCACTGCAATGTTTCAATATCGGCTATTAATGAGCCGATTTGAAAATTTTCTGCAGCAGAACGCTTCCTAGAGCCCACGTAACAACTTCCAGCGTGTAACCAAATTTTGCTGTGGGGCCTGGTGAGGGGCCCTTAAAAGCACGCAGCATTCCTTGTGAACTATACCGTACCAGACTATGCTGACCGTGGCTGCTACTAGGTGCTCCTCCGGTCTTGACGAGTAACTCGAACACAGGGCAGCACTCACAACAGTATGTTGTAAAAGGAAGGACGAAACGGGGTAGAAAATTAAGGGCCGCAAGCAACGTAACCGTCCCGCTTCCCAGTGGATACCTGAACTGTCCCGCTGACACGGGAAAAATACAGGTTATTAAAAAAGTTGTGGAGAAAAGATACAATAAAATAAGGCATACAGAAAATGGAAATAAGCAGATGAAATGGGGGAATTCTGAATTTAATTGAATTCTGGAGTTTTACGTGCTAAAACTACAATTTGATTATGGGGCACGTCATAGTGCCGGATTAACTTTTTGCCCCCAGGGGGTCATTACCGTGCCCCTAATGCGCGGGACTCGGGCGGTTTTTTTTTTTCGTTTCTTTTTTTCATTTCGCTCCCATCGAAGGGCAACCGCCGCGGCCGAGATTTCATTCCACGACTTCGTGCTTAGCAACGCATCAACATAGTCGCTAAACCACCACGAAGGGTAGGGAAAATGGGAACACTTATAAATGCATGGCTATAGCTGAAGTACGTTATTTAAACGCAGAAAAGTATATAAACAGCGATTAGCAGCACGGAGCTGTGCACTGTGTCACTAAGCCACGGCACACGTGTATAGTAAATAAACATATATTATATCACATTATATATCATAATACAGTGTACTATATATTATGTTATATCATATGTTATATATTGCAGTACATTATATATAGCTATCGGTATTACCCCTACCGAAGTGCCGTTAACTATCTGTTTTCTATACGGAATCACGCACTGAAACAACAAAGGGTGGGTAAACATCCTCACTGCAACAAATGAGCACGTGCGAGCACATAAGTCCTTTATTAAAGCGAGTCCTTCTATGCCTTCTTCACCGGAGTCAGGTAATGTGCGCTACACCTGGAGAGAGTGCAATAAATAGCAAAGGGGACCGATTCCTGATATTGTGTAATGAGCAGTGAGGCCGTTACCGGAGATATAGTAATGCGCGGTCGCACGGGTGTTGTGGTTCGCGTGGTGGGGGGGGGGGGGGGGGGGGTGTCTCAACTCTTTGCTGTGTTGCCCAGCACCACGTGATCGCTATGCTGCGCAAAAAAGAAAGCACCGCGTCAAGCTCGGCTTGGCGGTCCCTACGTGGGACTAGCCGCGTGGCGAGGGGTCTCCCTTGCGTCTTCTCTGAACCTATGAAAGTTATTTCACTCACCGCGGAAGATGAACATTTCTATAGCATCTAATTACCCATTACACGAAATCTTTGCTTCGGATTAATTTCAACTCGTGCGTTAGATCTGCAGAGTTTCTTTTTTTCGGTTAGTGATGGGATGCCGATGGCAGAGTACCGAATGGCGGTTAGACGCGCTGCCTTAATTATTTTTATTGTTTGTTTACATACCCACAGCAGTACGAGGCATCACAGTGGGGAGGATTAATACAAATACTCAATGGTAACATTTTGCAGGTATACATGCTAGCAAGCGTTGCATGCGTAGACGCCACAGTATATGTCAATCAGCGGCGCTATGTATGGCTAGCATTTGTCGAAAGTTGGTGGTGTTCCACGTATAACAAAATTTACGAATAGAACCGTATACTAACTACAAAAAATGCGGCCCTTGAATGTCTAATGTCTAATAACAAATATTTATTTCTTGTAAGATTAGAAAAAGGATGACTTATTAAAAAATCTAGCGAAACTTCTGCCTTATTTCTTTCGGCGTGCTCAATGCCGTTTGGAAGTGCTTTGAAATTAGTAGCTTGCAAGTAACCACTAAGTTTTAATTCGCCATGGTTTCTAATTGGCTTATACAATGGAAGTTGAAGTGACCGATGGGCCATATGCAGGAGCGATTTTACAGGCAGCATCCCACTAGAGGTAGAAAGAGAGGGAAAGGGGCAGGGCGAAGCAAAAGAGGGAGGGAGGGAGGTTAACTAGACTTTGTCCAGTTCGCTGTCCGACACACAGATAGTGGGAGGGGGTATGAAAAAGAGAGTGAAATAACACTTGATTCCAGATCACTCACACGCATTAAGCAAGTAGCAGCGTATCAACAGCCGAGCACTCAGGCCTGTCGCCATCGTGTACTGCAGAAGAGCTCTGTTGGCTTCCTTGGCTGATGGGCCAGAATATTCTCAGTGGTCGGGCACATTCGGCAATTGTCGAATACCTCGAGTACACTCTTAAACAAATGTACACCCTTTGGGGTGTATAGTTGCCACACTACAATAATCGTCATCTGTCTTGCTTGCGTTTCCTTTCTTGAAAACGTTGCACTTGCTACTTCGCTACTTTCCTGTCGAGAATGCTCTGTCATGCTAATAACGCGCATGCTGCTCGTGACTCGGGAGTACCGGGCTCGCAGCGTTATAGAAAGTAAATGCGGACAAGACAGATGGCGATTATTGTTGTGTGGCAAGATACCTCCTGAAGGGTTTTGCTTAAGAGGGTAAATGAACACGAAGGCAAGGAAGGGGACACACCGCTGTCAAACGAGGCTCGTTGGCGAGAGACTCGTATCCCCCGTCTGGTCCCACAATAAGTCCGGTAGTACGCTCACCGAGCTTCTTTCCGTGACTCCTGTAGGCCCTCACGAGCGCGTCGTTGTGCGCAAACAGCCTGCAGCGGCGGCCTCGGGCGATGGTCGCCTTGCAGCCGGTGGCGTGCGCGGCCGCGCAGAGGCAGCGCTCGGCGCGCGCCTGCAGCGCGTCCAGCTCCTCCTCGGGGTCCGGCGTCAGCACGTGGCACACCAGCCGGCTCGACTCGGTGATGATGTTCGGGTACTGGCCGCAGTCCTCGATCAGGGCTGCGCGCGACGCACGCGCGGGGTGTCAGGAAAGGTGTGCGAAGGTGAAGAGACTTCGGGCGGCACTTGCCCACATATTCGCGCGTGGTCGGAGGCCCTGCGCGGGGGCTGCGCCTTGGGTTCGGCCCAAGGCGCAGCCCCCGATTTGTTGATCTCAACTGATTCCTCAGCCGCATAATGCTTATAGCTCGCGAGACAAGTCGAAGTTCACTTTGGGCATGCCGCAAAAAAAAAACGATGTGAAGTACAGAGTGGCGACGCTTCTCTCGCAGCACCTCAATGGAAAGGATGAACCTTGGTCTCCTTTGTACAGATCGAGAAATATATAGACAAGCTGCAGAAGCTGCCGTCCCGAAAATGTGGCGGTGAATTAGGTCGGAAGGCGAGAGTGGTAGGCGTGGTCAAGCTTTGCTTTGCCAAGATGTTGGTCAATTCGGCCAGCAGCGAGTCACTGTGCATAGTCGTCTGGGTGGTCCACCGTAATTGGTGACCATGGTGGAAGAAAAAAAAAACTAGGATGGAGAATGACGTAAGACCACTAGCTTCAGCAAGGCAACCTCTCACACCACGCCTCCTTTCATTCGAGGCCCCCCTGCGCATTGACTCTTCGGAAATAAATCCTCCTTTATTATCAAAGATATCGAGGCATTGTTCGTGGCAGCTCTTAGTGATGCCCTCGTTCACGTTCGACCCTCGCCACCCGCTCTCTGCTCTACTCTGCCCATAATAGGTCGCTCTACCTGTGCCCTTCGCAGGCTCGTCGCGGGCTCGTCCCTTAGAAATTACAACTTGCCTATCGCGTGATGAGCGCATATTTCCCGTAAGCCTTTCCTTTATATTTTTTATTAGTATACTTCAACACTGTCACGTGATGCTCCCTGCCATACTTCTTCCTTCCTCCACAGGCAAAGCATTTCAAGCATGCTTCACATTCGGTTAACTGACGTAGGCGCTTCTGTTTCGACAAAAGAGGGCAATTCGTAAGCCAGATCGCACATTTAATTGTTTCTGCCATGAGGACGAGATCGTCTTCCCGTACGTCGAAATCACTTGGAAATATTTCCACGTTATCTTACCTAGCTATGACTTCTTTCTCGACAGCTAATGGTAGCCTGGCACTGGCACCTTTCCGGGATGAAGAAACGATCCGGTTGGATGACGAGGTGAAATTTGTTCGCAACGGTTTGATAATTGTGGTCACAGGCTAGGCGATATAGCGGTATATTCACAATTGACGCCGTAAGGCTTCTCAAACGTATCAGGCAGTTGCACCCGATGAAATGTCTCGACTTTTTTGTGCTTTCTACCCTTTGCCAGTGGCTTGCACGCTGCTGCACCGCTCTTGCCACGCCGACCAATCACCCAACAGGTATGATTGGAATTGACTAGAATGCATGCAAAAGAATCCACACAAAATGCGGTCATGGCAGCATTCACAACATTGATTGATTGATTGATTGATTGATTGATTGATTGATTGATTGATTGATTGATTGATTGATTGATTGATAAGCAAAAAAACAACGCTATAACACGTTACAGTGAAGGACCCCCTATTATCTGGCCACATGTAGTCCTCTATACCGTGCACCGAGAGCACAGTGCACGAGCGTTCTTGTAGTCTGCCATGATCACAATGGGGATGATGTACCCGCGGATATCGAATCCGCACTGCTGCGCTCAATGGCACAAGGTCATATCCACTCGGCCATTGGGGCTTGTAGAATAGTGCTCGTCCCGCAATGTCCAGTGGCAATTTGGGGACAAACGCCAACATCTCAGCAGCCTGGAGATCATAGATGGCCTTTGAAAGGAAATCCTTCACTTGCCGAGTATCCTGGACGTGTCGCTGATGCGATGCCTGAGCATCGCCAGGCTCAAGTAGGCCGACACGGCCGCGTCTGCAGCGTTCACGCCGTCCCACGGGCAGACGGCTGCGTGCGCCGCCTTACCCGAGTACGTCACCGTCAGCTGCGGAACACATATATGCACGTGGAACATCAATGCCGTCCAGATTTCTCTTAAAGCGAAACGTTCTGGCCGAGCACTCGCGCACTTTGCTGACCTTGGTGGTGATGTAGGCCCCATATGTAACTGGTCCTGTAGACGTGACGCCGTTTGCCAGCTCTGTGTTCTACGGAATTACGCAATGGAACAACAAATGGTACCTAAGTGTCCGGACGGCAACAAATATATAGCTTTGTTTGTTTTTGTTTTGTTTGTTTGTTTGTTTGTTTGTTTCGTGAAGTTAGCCTTAACTGATACTTTCCGAGGGTTTCGTTTTATATCTTCCACAGTCCTTTCGCGCTTTTTTTTTCATAATTTGGGGGGGGGGGGGGGCGCGGGCGGGCTTCAGGTCGCCTAGTTATAAAAAAACTCATTAATTGTAGGTGTGCGCAATTGAACGGCCCGAGATCGCTATTTACAGATATCCGAGGCGCTCGTCGACTCTTTTGCATGTATATTTGGTACAGAGTACCTAGTTAGATATCTATTTACCACAGACAGACCGACGTGCGCAGACTTTCTAATGTTGTCTAAAAAATGCAAAAAAGACCAGCCTACACGGAAGCAAAACAGTATGTATTTACACGGCTTCAACGCATCTCTGTAAAGGTTCGGAGCGCGTCACCCAAGTGCTACTCTTGCGCCAACGGCGAAAGCTGTATACGTTGCTCGCAGAAATGCATCACTCGCGAGTGAGAGCGCCGCACCTTCTGGCTCGCCGAAAAGGCCGTCTTCAGCACGTCCTGAGCGCCTGGGTGGGCCGTCATGGCCACGCTGATGTCGTCGAAGGCGCCCTTTTCGAGAAGCGTTATCTTGCCCACGTTGTCCTCCTCTGCGGGCGTGCCCAGGACCACGATCTGTAACCGTTCGTTGTGCCCTAAAACTCTAACACAACTTTGATTTTTGGTTCCGCAGCGTATTTACCAAACAGCGGAGCTCTAAGGCAAGCGTAGGTGTTGGTTCTGGTACTTGAAGTGGGCTCGATCGCTTCCACGGCCATCATAACTTTTTCGCTGAACGCCGATGCATAACTTTTCCATGGCAGATCAGAGGCTCGGCTAGCTCCATGACTCAGCATTTCTAGCCTGGTCTTCCTCTCGCTTACCATGCACAATGACATTTCCACGGCTTGACGACGTACTTACCATACCATGACATGTGGTTCTGGCGCAAGGAAAACTAAGCGGAAAGAAGGGACAGAAAGAGCGCGAACTTGCAACTGAATCTATTACGCAGAAACAACCAATCATATACAAGCAGGGTTGACATGCGCAATTCCATCCAATGCACTACACGTGTAATGAACGCGCACATACGTTATCTCCGTAGCACCGGCAAGACATACCATCAAGATAGAAAAATCAGCACAGCGAATCTAAAAACTGATATTCGTTATTGTACAATGCGGCCGAGGGACACCGATACAAACATGAACCTTTTTCTTTGAGTAATGCGCTTCCAGTAATTCACACGCTGGAGAAGCCAGTCTTTTACCTAACAGATGCGTGTGTGTTTTACCTAGCAGTTTTACCTAAACTGTGACACGCAGCCGCATGAATTCCAGTGAAAGGGAAAGAGCAAACCTGTTCCATTTTTCAGCGATAAGTTGCGCTCCCTTAATCGGTCATTAGTGCAACGTCATGTTTGGCCGATATATACTCAGGCGCAACTCAGAGGTACTTCGTAAATAGTGCCGACGGCACAGCGCAGAAGAGGCCATGCCATGCTACTCTGCGCACGCAGGCTTCGCCCTTCGAGAGGCAATATGGCCGTAGGGCCTCGGCAGCTTATTGGGCGCGGAGAAAACCAGACACGTCGTTCCGATTCGCAACCTTTCTCAGGTTGCCCGAGATTTCAGTGTACAATAAATGTTCATCTTTCATTATTGCGATAACAATTACATGGACACTCCAAGAGAATTTTAATGCGAAAGCGCGTTGTGTGTCCCGTGAGGACAAGTGCAACCCGACTTGCTCATATTTTCTTGTGCGTTTGTTCACGCAGTAAATATTGTCGCCAATCTGTGTCAATCTTTCAAAATGTTGGTTAGCCATGTTTGTTGGTGGGCGGGCATCTATTGTAGAAAGTGCACGTGTTCTGTATTCCTTTAATCTTAGTCCCGTTCTCGCAAAGTTTGCAACCAATCTTCCTTTTCTATCTTTCCCATTACCAACTATCAAAAGTAATGCGTTCGGTCACAAGCATGCGTGAGGGCATGAAGATTAAAGCCTAATGGGAACCAGATAATTCTTTGACGTCACAAAAGGCAATTGGTCATTTTTAAATGTTTAGCTGTTACGGAAGTTTTATTCTATTGCGTCGTACTGTTAGTTTCCTAGTGCACGTGTGTGTCGTCCGCATTCAGGAACAAAAGTTGGCATGGCTTTTTCCGCATGTTGCCAATGTCGTTGCCTTCCCTAAACTAGAGGCGCATCACAACTTTCTTGTCAGTTGGACGTATAAAGTTGTATACGCTACCTAGACTCGTAGCGGCTTCTGGAACATTTCATAACACTATCAACAGTAGCAGTAGTAACGAGCGATTGGAGTGCATCTTTTCCTAGTGGGAGGGGTCTTTAGTACAGGGCTCCTGTGGCTTTAGCTGCCGATCGAGTCCGGTTCACCAGCTGCCGCTGGTCATCCAGGCTAGGACTGAATGTTATGGATTATGATAGATAGACGATGATAGTGGTCTAAAGAAGGGAAAGACGCTTAATTCTGCAACTCATGAGGAAGCACGGTGAAGCGTCGTTAAGGGAGAGGGAGTGGAAAGTAAAATATGATAGCGAAAGGGGGAGGATGAGGCCTTATAGATTCCACTATGTGTCACAGGTGGCATTCCTCAGCAAAGTGGCCAGCGCCGTAGCGGGTGCTCACAAGGTGGCCATTCCAGTGGAATGTGCAAGCTCCAGCAGGTTTCGCAACGCAGGGAGCTGGGGACACACCGGGAAAAGCAGGTCAGTCTCTGAGGCCGCTGGAAAGCCGTGACGTCTGTAAGTGGTGATGACTATGGAGCGTTACTGCGGAAAGGATGGGCATGCATAGATAATATACTCCAGAATTTCTGGTTCCCCGCACCTCTTGAATGCAGATGACGTGGCGTGGCCCTTGGCATACAGCCGGGCCGCAGTCCAGGTGCAGCCACTCCGCAAGCGCAGGAGCGTGGAACGGTCTCTTTTCGAGAGGCCGGCCATTCTCTGGAAGCAGCGTCAGGCACCTGCCACTATAGCCACACGGGAGTGCGGGTGAATGGAGGTGAGCAGGCACCGTAGCCTATATCTTGTGTAGTCCGAAGCCGCTACCGCTCTGGTAACCGGGACTACATCGTGGTGAGTAGCTTTGGCGTAGGTATCCGCCTCCTCGTTACCGGCTATCCCGACGTGTGAGGGCAGCCAGTGGAAGGATGTTAAGATTCATGTGGTGGCTAGAGCCATTAGCTTGGTAAGCAAGCTGAATGTTATGGGTACTTGAAGCGCGTTCGCGTCGCCGTGCTATCCTGGTATCAACGGTGCACGCGCGGTCCCCGTGGGAAAGGTTGGATATCCAGAGACGCGACAGACGGGAAATGCGTTTGTCTGCAAAAGCGACGAAGCCAAGTAGACGTGTACTAACGCTCCGCATAGTCAGTTCTGCAGGGCAGCGTTCTGCCTTCCACAGCTGGCAAGGGCGTTGTAAGCACAAACACTAGCGTTCCTGATGAACACCTACATGTGTGCATACCAAGGGGGTTTGGTGCATACCATAACGTAGTGCCTAGTCACCTGCTCAGAACTGGCACTACACTTCAAGCTACACGATATATTTTCTTGTCTCATATACATAGTATGCACGTGTCGTCACATCCGCTGCTGTCGTCATCTTCCGCACTACCTTCCGCCATCTTGGGGTACCTTATCAACAGGCGCGCGCATATGCTGGCATAGGCCTATAGGTTCCCCAACATGGCGCTGCCGTAAACCGGAAGCCGCGGATTATCGTTGAATGACGTACGTGCATACTATGTATAGTGTGTCATTGATGTGCGACGCCTGCAGCGTCGGAGGTGGTGCTCCTTATCACGCCAGTGTTGTGAGACGCCTGAAAGCTGCGAGGGCGGTGTTTAGGATGTGTAACACCAGTTACATTGCATGCTACATTCGCGCCAAGATGTCGCTTAAGTATACTCTCAAGGCGGCACCTGTGAAACTTCAGCACTGCTCGTACTCGATGGCACCGTATAGCATACCTTTCCGCTGAGGTTGGTGACTTTGTTCATGACCTCTTTGACAGCCACGGCGGCGCCGAGCACGCTCTGTGAGACCAGGTTGTGGCCGCAGCCATGGCCAATGTCGGGCAGGGCGTCGTATTCCGCCATGAGTGCCACCGTGGGGCCTGCGTGAAAGAGTGCGCGATTTTATTGCGTAAGCATTCTTTGGCGAGTTCCCTAGCCCTGTCACGACGAATAGTGTAATGCCTTGTATCTGCAAAAAAATGCGTAATTTGCAAAGTTAGGACATTTAATCTTTATGACAGTGTAATGTAGATTATTCGCAGCTTTTAAGCGATAAGGAGGAAATTAAAGCAACAAAATAGAATAGAGAATGCTTATAGAGATAGATACACAGGGCTCCTTAGAAAAATTTACTCACCATCCCGACCCTGCAAAAGTGGATGGCCAGCGAAGCTGTTAAAACACCACTCAAATGCCATCGACGGGGATATGAAATGTTTTATTGCTCTCCGTAGTCGCACATGACGCCGTTGTTGAGCATTACGATTTTGCACTCTTCGACGCTCATTTTATTCACGCTGCTCTTCGGGAGTCTTTGCGTCGCCCGCCGCGGTTGCTTAGTGGCTATGGTGTTGTGCTGCCAAGCACGTGGTCGCGGGATCGAATCCCCGCCACGGCGGCTGCATTTCGATAGGGGCAATGAACCCCAGGTGGTCCAAAGTTCCGGATTCCCCCACTACGGCGTGGGGGAATCAGATGGTGGTTTTGGCCCGCAAAACCACATTTATTTTATTTCGCGTGGTCCACCCATAGCGGTCTTGTAATAAACTGAGTGAGTTGTTAGGTAAGTCTCCCTTTTATATATGAAGCATGGTGACGTCCCTCACTGATTCGTATGCTGTTGCCCCACTTCCACCATAGCAGCTTATGCAACCGTAATTTTTACCGGGAAACACACGCGGAAAGCAGGAACGTTCTGCGAATTGTTCACGGGCGCCTAATCATCCATCAAGTGGTTTTGACGCTTCTATTGTGCTTTTCTTTATGGAAATGAATACTGAGCTGTAGGCTGTATGCCTGATTCCAAAGATTTGCATTTTTGGTTCTTTTTGTTTGGTGACGGACACGAAAAATCCCGACCACCTTGAAACTAACACCTTCGCTGTAAGGTGCTCGGGGAAGCTTAATTAAAGTAGGGGCGCGCCAACTGATATTTGTAGATGGGTCAACTTGAAATTTGGGGGTTTGTCAACTTGGAAAGTTTGGAGGAGGGTCAACATAAACTTGTGGGTGCACGATCTTTGAAATTTATGGGTGCCCCAACCTCAAACTTCTGAGCGAGCCAACTTAAAATTTGTGGGCGCGCCAAATTGAAATTTATGGGTGCGCCAGCTTGAAGTTTGTGGGTGGGCCAAGTTGAAATCTCGAGCCAAATCTGAGACCAAGTTCGAATCTCGGGCCAAGTTCAAATCTTGTGCCAAGCTGATAGGTGGTCCAAGAAGACAGGTGGCCCAAGCTGACAGCTGGGCCAAGTTGATAGGTGCGCCATGTTGAGAGGTGGATCATGTTCAAATGTGGGCCAAGTTGAGAGGTGGATCAAGTTCAAATGTGGGCCAACTTGAGAGGTGGATCAAGTTCAAATGTGGGCTAAGTTGAGAGGTGGATGAAGTTCCAATGGGGGCCAAGTTCGAACGCGGGCCAAGTTCGAACGCGGGCCAACTTGAGATTTCGGGGTGGCCCAATTTCCAACTGAACACTTCTGAGCGTTCTTCGAGTTACGAACACCTTACGGGCAAGCGAGCACGTTGAGAAGGTTGGCGCGCTTTCATTGGGCCTTACTGAGGGGCAGTCGTGGACAAGACAGCGCGCATAACACAGGCTTGGAAGGGCCACAGCTAGAGCTAGAGTTACATGGCATCACGGTGAGGCACTCTGCTCTCACGCAACGCCTCACGTGTTCTGCAACAGCTGGCGTTCCCTTTCGACCACTCTGCTCCGTCGAGGTGCGTACGAGCCTGGCTTTCCGACTGAAACAGTACGATCGCTTTGAATGGGCGGGATCTGGCGAGAACATCTGACAATTGCCTACTAAAGCCTATGCACTCTTTGGCACCGGAAAGGTCATCAACTAAGCAAGAGCAAAGTCACTGCTGAGCCAAACAATCTTTACGCATTAGTAGATAATTCTCAAAGTTGCTGTAGTTTTTTAATCAGGAAGTGCTTTCAGCTCCCGTTGTCGGCGAGCTTCCAGTGACCCGAGCTAAAAGCCAGAGCCTTTATCTGGCCACTCAAGAGATCACCCGGGCAACCAATAAAAACGTTACAAATCCGGGCTCTGTACCTGAACCCTTTCTACAGGACCGCATTAAATACATTAGCTACTGCCCAAACATGTTACAAAAACATTTCTTCCGAGTTCTTCCTAATGTTTGTTCACAATATCACTCAAGCTGTAACGTCTAGTACGCTGAACTTTTATTTGTCATTTCCAATAGCGGATGTTCAAAAAGCAAATACAGAGAACTATGCACTTTCTTGTCATCTTTTGGCGCTGAGCGCTGAACGCCAGCAGTCCGCGACTTCCGCGACGCGTGTTTTGCGTCTGGTTGACGTTTTCAAATCAAAGTGTATGGTTTAACGTATGCCGTAGCAGCAGCCGAGCTTTTAGAGACACCGAAGTGCTGGACTCCGAATGAATTTCGAGTACTTCGGGTTCTTTAACGTGCACCTACATCAAATCACACAAGTGGCTCCTGCATAACGCCTCCTAAGGAATGCGGCCACCGCCCCTGGGAAACTCGCGACCCCGCCCTTAGCAACAGAACGCCGCAGGTATTGAACCATCAGGATAGATTTTTTTATTATGTTACTCTTGCCTACTGTTATTCCTGTTTGATGTTGTGCTCGTGACAGTCCTTCTGACTTATTTCCCGCGATATTTTAATTCTTCATGGGTACGTTATTTTGCTCTAACTTACTACCACTATATCTAGCTGTATCTAACAAATAAACTTGATCATTGACAAATTCCTCCTACCTCTCTCTAGTACACGAAACGTTGATGTGCTAATATTGCGTATATGTGGCATCAGTTATTGTGGGAAACCACTGCAGTTGAGGGGCATATGTTACCTGTGCCTATGTATATTCTCAAACACTTGTTCCCACATGACGTGCTACCTAGACTGACAGTTTACGCGGTCAGCGTCCGCGGTTCTCGATGTTCAGCTGTTAATCTTCCCATATTGACCGTATGAAATAGTGAAATGCCTCCATCCAACCAGACGAGATGCGGTTAGACCATCGATTTACTCTGACCATTCCTCTTAAATTATGCTACGACGGAAGGGTACATGTTGCCCACAACACCGGAGTATGATACTGGTGGTGAATGGTTCTCAATTAGGCGCTACGCCAGTTGCCTCATCGACATATGTCTCCAATTATAAAGACATGGAATTAGAGACAAAGGAAATTTCGTCAGCTTAATTCAGAGTATAATGGCTAAAATTGTGCAAATATGATTACAAAGTTGTTCAATTCCCAACATTTCGCTAACTATAACTCGGAATTTATGTAATTGTGAATGTTACAATGGCGAAAATGGAGTAAGAACGTTCTTGCTGCAATGCACTCGTTTAAATCAAAGTACTGTTAAAAAGTATGCGCTCCCAGGAAGCGGACCCATCCATTGGATGCAGTAAAAAGCAGTTGGTATGGCCAAGGACGACGTTCTCTCTTCGCTAGTACGAGTATTCTTCTTGATAGTGCGCTGCTAAGTCTCAATTCAGGAATGCAGCTGATCTCTTTACTATTTTGTAAAGGAATGTGCGTATTATCGTGCACTTTGTGGTGAGCGGCACAGCCATGAGTTCGGACAACCAAGAATATATTCAAATCAAGCTCTTCATTTATAAACGGAGACCATCGCCGCTTAATTATTTCGCGCTTATCAATTGTGCGTATCACGCGCTGTGACGACAGGTGGCGCGTACGACAGAAACAGAGAAGCCTATGCTATTTATCTATCCAAGTGAGTCAAACGCCCGTATAAGAACAAGTAGTCCGAATATGCGAAATCTCGAATACCAATCGAATATTTTATGACGTTAGATTCGTAATAGCTTCGAGAATTTGATATCCCAAAATATCGAATAATATTCACTGTCGAATGGTTCATCAGTAACTGCGCTTATTAGAAGGCTTGAGAGACTATGATTTCTGGGAATCGATTCTATAAGCTGACCGCTTCGTATGCCATTGTAATTCAACTGAGCAGGCAGAGCTGAGCCATTCCTGAAATCTGTGTTCCCAGTAAGCGTGCTGCCGGAGGCATCATTGTATAATCAAAGGCCCCGGTTATGCGCGAGAGTGTACAGCGGATAATCGCAAATTTTCGCGCAATAACTCGGTTATCTGATCAAGTTCGCTTCGATTTTAGGCTGCCTGTGGATTTGTCTTGATTTCAGCCCGACTAATATTCGCTTTCTTTAATGGATGTCACCATGCTCGCATCACCGAATTAGTCGAGATATATCAACCATACATTTTAGTCGTCCGTAAGCACTAATGAATAGGACCCTCTCCATGAACCAAATAATTTGGAATGAAACAAGAATATTTGCCATTCGATTAGAAGCCGGGGTATTCCCGTTTTTATTAAATTCAGTTTTTTTTTTTTTTTACTATACAAGCACCCCTGTAATGCTCACACTTCTACATCAGAGGAAACTGGACCAATTCCTTTGTAGAGAGTATATATTTGTAAAAAAAAAAGCAATGAAATATTACTTGTTGTAAATCTTAATTTGTATGGTAATTATTTCTTTAGTAATTCGTTTGCTGAACATTATCTGCGACTGAGAACTCTATCCGGCGTACTAAAACGCTACTATAAGCTATGAGTTATGTTTCCCTTGCCTAAAGTCAAAATATTTAGCTTTGAAACTGCGTGAAGTAGATATACCTTCGAAATTACAGGGTTAACAGCTATCGCTCTAAATCATGGCTTTCTTCCACATACCATTGGTGCCTCCCGGCGCGCCGTATTCAGCCCTGAACGCCGTGTCCATGTAGTGGCGTCGACTCACATTGAAGTCCTGCCTTTCCAGAAATTCGCACAGCATGTCGTGGGCCTTGGTTTCACGCAGTGCTGTCTCTGGATTCCCCCAGAGGAACTTGCTCACGTCCCAGAGTTCGTTCGCTTTGGCCTCCAAGACATCTCGCACCAGGGATGAAAAATCCGCAGCCATCGCCTGTGCAAACGCAATGCAAGTCGGAGCGATACGGCGCGTTTCAATTCCTGAGTTCTTGTAATTTTGTAACCCTCAAAAAAAATTTGGCGGGGTTTTCCGTGCCGCGATCACGATGTGATCATGAGGCACGCCGCAGTGCGGCACTCCGGATTAATGTTGAGCAACTGGGGTTTAACATGCACTCAATGCGTGGTACATGGGTATTCTTTTTTTTTTCATTTCGCCCCGCATCTAGATGAGGCCGCCACGGCCAGAATTTGATCCCGCCCCCTCTGGCTTAGCAGCGCAACACCGAAGCCACTACACCACCGCGTGTTTATTATTTTTTTTTAGAATTCATTGGTTTTCTGTGCCGAACTTGTAGCTGTTGCACACCTACACGATTCTATACAGTACTCAAAAAGACAATAGCGTGCGATATTACGAGAACATAATCAGAACAGGGATTATGCACACAACGCAGTATCTTCGCTATTCACGTCTTGCTTGCGCCTCTACTATATCGCCCGTTTTGGCCTTCCTTACGGAACATGACCTCGGCATGTTGAACAAAATGAGGTTTCGATCCATTTGTTCCTGCGAATTTCTCATCAAGCCATCTAATCATCCGCCGTCCTCAATAGCGTTACTCTTCCCTTGATATCTGTTCTGTTACCTGTAAGTAAGCGTACCCACCCCACTATCCACTTCGGGTTTTACTACATAGCCTGCCCTACTCCATTCTTCCTCTTAACCCTAGCTCAGCTATTGGTGCTCAATGTTGTTACGGGGCATTTAAATAGGACCATGCGCGCAAGCACGAGACGAAGAGGAAGTGGTAGACTGTCTCCTGGAGCTCTGACCTTTGTACCAGCCTGCGCGATGACCACTAACTTTTACCCATGTAAATAGTTTTACGGACATTTGTGTATCGGGCTTCCTCTTCGTAACAATATCTCTAATCTATATTGCCGTTTTCCTGCGCATATTACCGCTATGCCTGTCATTTTCAGTTCCATGGCTCCTTGTGCAGTCCTTAGCTCTCTCTCAAGCTTTGCTGCAACTTTCCGAGCTTCTTGGCTACAAATTACAATTGGTAGAGCTACTCGTATACATTAATTTTCGAGGATATTGCTAAGTTGTTGGAGAAGCACCTCCCGTATGCGCTTCAACCGAATTGTCAATCGTCCGCAAATTTACCCTCTAGCAAACAGCTTGCGTTTCTGTTAGTCCAGCATTGGGGACAATACAAGTGGCTGTGCATTGCAGTTATCTAACAATCCCGTCAACTTTCGCAATAGCCGCCTACCGAGTTCAACACACCTAGGCCCACTCGCCTTGCAACGGGACAGTGCAGTTCTTGAAGTGAGCAGAGCAGGCGTGCGAGAGCTGGAATCGGGAGGGGCGCCGAAGGTCACAGACTTCACAAAGGTTACTCGGTAGCTTGTTGCAAGAGGTTAGACGATGACAGCAACACGATATTTTTCGGCCGCTTCTAGGCGTTACTATTCTTTTCGATGATTGCGATGATGATTACGACGTCAAAGTATGACATATACCCACTAATGGTCCAAGATTCGAGTTGACACAGCAAAAATGCATTGATTGCGCAGAGTTTTCAAACACAATAACAAATATCCGCCGAGATGGCTTATACTGGCTACGACGTAGTGTTATGGGCCGCACGAGGTCGGGGGTATGATTCCCGACCTGGGCAGATACGCTTCTATGGAGGCCAAATGCAAAGATAAAATGATCATGTAATCTGATTTAGATGCACGTTTCAAGAAACCTAGACGGTCAAAATTAATCCGGAATCTCCATACAGCGGGTGCCTCGTTATGATATTGTGGTCCTGGCATGTAAACTCGAAATTGCTTTTACTGGACAAATAAAACAAAAAAACTAATTAGGCATCTGATGCAAGAGGCAAAGCACGAGTTATAATTCTTTTGTGTTTAGTTAACTACCAAAATGAGACCAAATGATCTCAAATGGGATAAATATTAACCTCAAGGGATGTTTCCTATGCGTGGCGTTTGATGTTTGTTCCCCAGTATGAGTATTCCAGAAGGTTGTGATTCACCTGCTTCATCATATTGCTGTTCCATCTATTAAGGTGAAGCTTCTTTGCCAAGTTCCAGGCACTTTTTAGTGCGTATCTGGCCTCTAAAGCCTTGCTCATTTAAAGGCATGTTGCTATCCAATGGAAGTGCAACGAAGAAGTAGTTTACGGTTTTATCGCTTCCAGCATGGAACTTATCACATCATGGAATTGATTGATTTGGAGGCAGTGAAGTTTTATGCAGACCAGTCTTTTAAATATCTTGAAAATGACTCTTAATTCGAGATATTCATCATCACATTCCAAAGATGAATCGAGGCAATATCGATACTGAGCGCGTCCCGCTCCACGTCAGACAGCCATGCTCCGTAAAGAGATGCGGGGGCGGAGCTTGAATGATCGCATGCCGCGGTAAATCCTAACCCGAGACAAAGCCGCGCATGCTTGCCAAGCACAGTGTGACGCATCAGTAGCTGCGGCAACTGGCCGAGACGTTCAGTTTCCAACTTCCTCGCGCTTGTCGCCACAGGGTGTTTCAGTTGGATAAGATAGCGGAGCCCCCTTTATCTGCACTCATGCGTCGCTAGGTTTCGATATTGCCTGGATTTGCCGTTGAAATTCGGCGATAAATATCTCGAATTAGGTGTGGCATTCGAGAGCTAAAATAATGACAGTGCATTAAAATGTGCCTGCCTTTCAAATTCGCCGTTCAGCTGCCGCTAAAGCACTAATAAAAAACTTAATATTTGTGGATTAGTCTTCTGAAGCTCGCGTTATTAGCGGAAAATTATGTCCACCTCGCCTGGGAACTCGCTTGCAATAACACCACGTTCGCTGAGCTTATAGCCTTTTTAAAAGATTCGGTAGTGTCTAAAAAAAAGACTCTGCATACATGCCGTACTGGATGTAAATATGTGTATATAATATTCAGCCTGTCTCTAACTCACTGCAAACAAAATCATTTCTTCGTATAACATGCTGCTCTATAACGCTGATATTTATACCTCTAAAACCACATTTTATACGCATACACACAATGTTTCATGAGCCAATCGCACCAAGAATGCTTCGGTCTACGTAAATGTCAACTGAAGTTGAGTCTGTCTTTCCTTTTTACTTTTTTTTTCTTGCATACCCACCCACCCACTCCGTTTCTCCGCGAGAAGGGGAAGGAGAATTTTAGTCGTGTACATGCAGGCAGGGACTTTCTCGGTGGATCGCTCGTCGCGAGTAAATACGTCATGGTGTTTAAAAGTGACGATGAGTGCTAGGTCACTACTTCCATACCATCACCTGTATTAGGGCTATGCACTGTCATATAAGTATATCACGGTCTGTTGTATCGTGAACGTTTAAACATTCTCCGATAGCGCGTTTGCATTTTCGGAAGCGGTCCGGTACAGTGGCAGATGACGTGCGCTTAGATGGCGTAACATAGATCCACATAAAAAGCCGTAATTTGAGTTCGGTTGCCATATGGCAACCGAGCTCAAATTAAATTGTGGAGCGTTTAACGCTCCAAAGCAACGCACACTATATCAGACACGCTGTAGAAAGGGCTGCTGATTAATTCAGATCCAGCTTTAGATCGGTTCTTGGACGTGCACCCAAAGCCCGGTTCATCTGATGCGAAGCTTCGTTTGCAGACTCTCCCGGAGTTCCTCGATCGTGGATGCTGGGTGCTGTCTTACCGAATAGCTCACACTTAAACAAAAAAAGGGGAATTACGTGGCTAACGATGGAATTGAAAGTCGATGACCCAGCAAGGAAGCCCGATCCCCTGACCGTAAAGCCACAATCGCACGTATACGTTTATACTGCCAACGCCAACTATACGGTATTTACTCAAAAGCAGGCCGACCTCGCAGATAGGTCTACTATATTGAACTCGTAGAGAAATGAAAAAAAAATATAATTCGAGCATAGGTCGATCGACCTTTCTTTTTCAATGAAACGAAATCCTTTGACCATGACACACCTTTATTTATCCTTAGCTCGGCTTCTAAATAGTGTTAGTCGATGGCACAAGGTGCATCTTCGTTGTCACTGCCACAGAAGTCGTCGTTGTCGGGTGTTTCGCAGGCTTTCTCGGCACCCCGAACAATGTCGTCCTCGGTGCCGTCGAGTGCATTTGCATATGCGGCATTTCTTAAAGCCAGTCTGGATAACCTCCCGACTGGCTTTACTTGCACGAGAAGTTTAAACACATATTCAATTATTTCAGAAAATTCACTGATCGATGTTTTGATTAGTTACCTTACGTCACATATGGCAATTTGCGAATTATAGCCGGTGAGCTTGCAAGGGATATCCAATTGGAACGATCTTGAGGATAGCACGGGTTCCCAGAAAAGATCTCCGCGTCAAGTCGCGGAGATCTTTTCCAGAAGGATTCATTACCTGGGCTCAAAGCTGGCTTCCTAGCTGTCAGCGTTCCCTGTGTCTAATGCAGGATAGTATAAGAACACACTTTGTTTCTTGGAACAGACACTGAATCGCCGAGCTTCCACTTGTGATGGTTGTGCATTTGCCGAAACGCGAAAGTTAAAACAAGGATAGGCAAAATTAAACGGTCAGGGGTCTGTATTGTCCTATTCTGCATTTTTCTATTTTCCATTTTCTATTCGCCAGGTTAAACTAACGAATAGCAGAACGTGGGACTTTCTTTTTCTTTTTTTCAGGAGCGCTCTAACGTGCGCACGCTTTCCCACAGAAAGTTTTTCGCGAGTAAGCCACATGTCCGTGGTAGATCAAGTGATCCTGCCGGCATGTACTTTTAAACCACAATACAATTTCCGATACTACCTTCGCCGCGACTTTGAGCCCAAACTCGCTCTATCCACACGACATCCCGCATGCCTTCTGCACGCGTGGGGGCAGGTGGAAAACTGCACATGTCATGCGCAGGTGCACAAATTTCGGTTGACACTGCTCGCACGGACGCAGTGTAAACTGGAATTTGTGCACCTGGGTCCGACACCTGCAGTTTTCTGCGTGTCCGCATGCGTGTGGCAGGCCATACGTATTGAGCCTATTTGGGCCCTCACAGCGGTCAAGCCAAGTGCCCTTCCTGACTCCGTCGGTTCTTCACTCGGCGAACTCCCTCTTGATTTGGGAGACCAGGGTAGGGTCGGTAAACAGGTCCAGCGCTGTGAGTGCCATAATCTTGGCCACCCGCAGTGTCGGTGGTTGGGCTTCTGGAGAGTTGGCCCCCTGGGCGAACGCGGCCGTGTGGTTCGCACCTTCGGTGCGGATGGCGAACAGGGGATGAATGATGGGAAGCACGTGCGAGACGTTACCGGAGTCCGTGGAGGCTCCGCAGAACTCCGTGCAGGACAAGTCGGCGTCCGTGAATTTGACGCCTGTATGGCGCGCGTGCGCACAGAACAGTTAGTACTACAGCGCACAAACGGGAATTTGAACTTGCGCCGTCCCCATTTAAATAATATATACATTGACAACATTCGCTCGAACGCACTCGTAAATATATGGGGACACTTCGGTAAGACAAATGTGCACTGGTGGTATTCACTCGCAAACCAATGACACCCTACGCCCTCTCTGTAAAGGGTCACATAATCTCTTACGAGAAGACTCAGATTTCGTCGCATAATCGTTGATAGAGATCTCTCGTGGAGCCTTCACGTGGCCTACCTGAGACAGCGCCTGACAGCAATCTCCCAGCTTTTCATGTTTCTGGGCTGAAAGACTTGGGGCATTTCAGAGCATGGAATGTTGGAATTGTACAGGGCACTTCTGGGCTTCTTGAGATACAGTTTACTTGTACAGTCCAGCACTTGCAGGACAAATCTTAGTGCTCTAAAGGTTATTCAAGCTCAGGCTCTTGGTTTGTCTTGGTTTGCCGAAATTCGCATCAAAAGGTGCGACTATCGCAATCGCCCGGAACCTATCAATACAAACACACATTTGGTGGAAATGCTGAGAGTGCACATCAGGCACATTGCCCGAGCCTGTTCCCATCATCTTGTTACACCACCGTCAGTAAAGCTGCAGGCTTCTTTTTCTGTTATGATTTCGGATTATTACACCCGCCTTCTATCAGGTTTCATCGCCGCAACTAAGCCATCGATTCCTCAATGGTGTTTGCCTCGAACTGCAGTGCACTTTAGTGTACCAGAATTCAGAGAAGAAAAAAATCTTAGCTGCGATAACCTGCTGTTAAACAACTCTCTGTTAATTTGGCACGAGAGGTACGCCGACCACGTACAGCACGACGGGAGTTGCTCGTACTGATGTATCAGCAACTCGCAAGTGTTCCTCTGGAGCAATAGTTTTCCCATCGAGAGCCACCACCATGAGTTTTAAGACGCGTTACCACCCGCCGTGGTTGCTCAGTGGCTATGGTGTTGGGCTGCTGAGCACGAGGTCGCGGGATCGAATCCCGGCCACGGCGGCCGCATTTCGATGGGGGGCGAAATGCGAAAACACCCGTGTGCTTAGATTTAGGTGCACGTTAAAGAACCCCAGTTGGTCAAAATTTCCGGAGTCCTCCACTACGGCGTGCCTCATAATCAGAAAGTGGTTTTGGCACGTAAAACCTCAAATCATCATCATCATCAGCCTGGTTGCGCCCACTGCAGGGCAAAGGCCTCTCCCATGCTTCTCCAACAACCCCGGTCATGTACTAATTGTGGCCATGCCGGCCCTGCAAACTTCTTAATCTCATCCGCCCACCTAACTTTCTGCCGCCCCCTGCTACGCTTCCCTTCCCTTGGGATCCAGTCCGTAACCCTTCGTGACCATCGGTTATCTTCCCTTCTCATTACATGTCCTGCCCATGCCCATTTCTTTTTCTTGATTTCAACTAAGATGTCATTAACTCGCGTTTGTTCTCTCACCCAATCTGCTCTTTTCTTATCCCTTAACGTTACACCTATCATTCTTCTTTCCATAGCTCGTTGTGTCGTCCTCAATTTGAGTAGAACCCTTTTCGTAAGCCTCCAGGTTTCTGCCCCGTAGGTGAGTACTGGTAAGACACAGCTATTATATACTTTTCTCTTGAGGGATAATGGCAACCTGCTTTTCATGATTTGGGAATGCCTGCCAAACGCACCCCAGCCCATTCTTATTCTTCTGATTATTTCCGTCTCATGATCCGGATCCGCCGTCACTACCTGCCCTAAGTAGATGTATTCCCTTACGACTTCCAGTGCCTCGCTGCCTATTGTAAATTGCTGTTCTCTCCCGAGACTGTTAAGCTCAAATATTATTATTAATTAAGACGCGTTACCGAACGAAATCGATAGCTGCGGAACTTGCAGCTCTTGGCGCTGCACTTCGTCTCGTCAGCCAAGAACAACCTCGAAGATGGTCAATGTTCAGGTACTCGAAAGGCAGCACTGCAGTCTTCCCTATCAGCCCTGTGGCGGGGACTCCATAAACAAATGGTATTCGAGATTAGAGAGGTAATCATACCTTGGGCTGTGAAAACACACCACGTGAAATTTCAGTGGCTTCCAAGTAACTGCGGCGTCATAGGTAACGAATACGCTGATGACGCTGCTCGGTTGTCTTTTCAAGGCGGCAAAGAGGAGTCGGTACCGTTATCAAAGACAGATGCCGCTAGAAAACTTCGAATGCTCACATGGAATGTAACCTCCATGTGGAACACCGGAAGCTCACAAGGCAAGCAGCTGTGAACACAAGGTCCAGTTGCACGTAGATTAGAAAAAAGGAACCACGTATATGAATAATGCTTGTTTAGTCGGTTGCATTTCGGTCGTGGCACGGCCTGGGCTTTGACGATGGCCGTGCAACCATCGAAACGTTAGCGACTAAACATGCATTTTTCGTACGTGTGATTCCTTCTTCCTAATCTATATGTAGACATACATATACCAACTGCCGGTAGTCTGCTCCGGACACCGACAGCTGCCCTTAGATCCTCGAATATACTGGATGTGTGTCGAGTGAGCTCGTGAACAACACTTTGCAATGTGGTGATTTAAATCATGGATCCGGGACATCAAACAGGTGTGACGTAATGCTAACACATTTATCTCGCATTTATTGCCAAGTCACCACTGATGTCTTGTTTTCTTTCTTTCTTTCTTTCTTCTTTTTGAATTCGTTTTTCAGCATGTTAGTTTCATTCGCGATATTATGTCATTTATGATATCCGCTTGTACTATCACCTTGTTTCCAGTATATTTTTTTTAATTTCAACTGGTTTTGTTCACCGCTGCTTGGGCTCGAGATAAATAAAATGTTTCTTTTGATGGTCCGTTTGCATTCAAACGTCGCTGTGGAAGGGCACGTAGGTCCGCACTTTGTTTAGTACACTTTAAGTTATCTCGTGTATCGCACAGAGTAGTCATCCCAAGTTGGCTGCGGAGATGCTGGACAGCAGTAGCTAGTCTATCTGAAAGGAAAATAGTGGCGCTTCTAGAAGCGCCACTATTTTATATTTTATATAATCATAGCGCTTCTAGAAGGTGAATGTTTCGTACGGGCCTTGGTCGTTCACGCGCTGCCGGTTTGTGAATACCACAATCACTGCGCGGAAAGGGTTAGTCTCGCGATTTTCATCATATTTTGAGGGCTTTCTATGTAACACGGAAAAAAACGCACTGCTATCGAGGGAAAGTTAACTACTGCTGAATTCAGCCTCCTAGAACGCTCTGCAACTTTCTCATTAGATTGGGATCTTAAATAACAATAAAGGAACAGACAGGCATAGACACGAAAGCACACGCTGCTATGTGTCCTCGTTCTTTGTGTTTGTCACTGTCCTTTCAGCGCTGTTGAGGATCCAAGTACGACAGACTAATTAGTCCGAATTACCGCCTTGGTCAACTTTCTATTAGAATTCCTCCCTGTGAAGTTGTTTAAATAATATTAGGTAATTATGCGACAAGAATACAAAAATAACCTGACCTTATCCACGTAGTCGTCAACGGGATTTTTGTCGTTTCTTCCTGCCAGTTGCCAGCTGCTTCCATGCTTTCTTCCTCTATTTCAATTGTGTATATGTTTTCAAACCAAACGTCAATGACCTGTGTGTTCCATTAAACTATTGGTAATAAGCTAGATCGTATTTTCCCCGATTTTAGTATTGCTGTTGATTCTGTTTCTCAAACAATGCTACTACAGAAAATGCCATTTCTTAGCATTTCCAGGCCCTACTTAGCTTGGATCCAGTCACTTGTTGGAAAGAAAGCAGCGCGTTGTTCTGGATGGCGTGATGTCATCTCCAGTTAGTGCGTTACCTGGCGTTATGTGGGGTTCTGGTTTCTGGCGTTCTGCTTTTTTTTTTAGTTATATTAATGACCTCACTAACCACATTTCCAACTCTACGTGGTTGCTTAGTGGCTATGGTGTTAGGCTGCTAAGCACGAGGTCGCAGGATCGAATCCCAGCCACAGCGGCCGTATTTAGATGGAGGCAAAATACGAAAACACTCGTGTATTTAGATTTAGGTGCACGTTAAAGAACCCCAGGTGGTCCAAAATTCCGGAGTCCCCCACTAGGGCGTGCTTCATAATAAAATCGTGGTTTTGGCACGTAAAACCCCATAATTTAATTTAACTATTTCCAGTCGGGTTTGGTTGTAATCGGATGAAGATTGTGTTTATTGTTACGTCAATTTGGAAACTGCTGCTGAATATCTGCACAAGGATATTGATGTTATGCTCACTGTGCCATACATGACACATGAACTTGAATATTTCAATATGCAACTTGATTTGTTCCCCAAAAAAGAAACGCCCTTTTGCTGCTGCATATTTGCTGTAAGTTATAGCACAGACTGCTGTATTGTATTACAAATATTTGGGTGTGGTTCTGACAAAAAAAAATTTGTTCTGTAACGCCCCCGTGCAGTATGTGCAAGCGAAGGTAAGCCGAGAGCCTAATCTCTTGCGAAGAAGCTTTCGAGATGCATCCATCAAATTGAAGGAAACACTCAATATGAATAATACGCGCCAAGTCCCTGAGTATGCATGTGCTGCTTGGCATCCGGCATCGAAAACATGTGCGGAGCACTGTAGTGCGTCCAGAAGCAAGCAGCTCGGTTTTGTTTCGGTCAATTACGATTTCACGAGACAGTCTTCGCTTATAGAAAAAGCACAGGTGTTATAGAATAACAGGTGTAATAGGCCGATTAAGGTACATTCTTCCTGCGCGCATTAAACTCTTGCTATATAATGCCCTTTTTTATTCACACTTGAACTATTGTCAGTTAGTGTGGGGAAACACGACATCCAACAATCTAGAGCATATTCACTTAGTACAGAAAAAATATCTCCGACATACATATAATGCTCCCTACACTGCATCGACAATAACTTTCTTCATGAACACCGGGGTAATTCCAGCGTATAATCTGTACAAATATCGATTACGTCGTGTCTATAAGGCAGAAGTCTATAAGAATATTTTTAATCTGCATAAACTCGCCGAATTGCAAACTAGACCACCACATTATAGCACAAGACACTTTGAAGACTGGACAGTACCGACACCACGGTCAAACTATGGGAAACAGTGTCTGAGGTATACATTACCCACACTCCTAAACTATTACAATTCGGTTGGTTTCAATCTCTTCTCTTCGTCTCTCAATGAGCTCCGGCTGATGTATGTGATTAATTTGTAATACTTCTATGACCATTATATGTGTATTTTTCCTTGATGATCTTCGTGACTTCTTGAGTTATGTATATGATGTGCAATAATATGTATGTACGGTATACATGCGTATATTTGAATGAAAGAATCTGATGCTGCTTCTGTCCAAATGAGGGATGGGGGACTTGTCAAGCTGTTCAATGGACAGCTTTTTTTTCCTCCACCTCTCCATCTGTATCTTACAAGATCTGTACCTTACAAGATGGAAATAAACTTTCATTTCATTTCATTTCACTCGGATGGCTTTTGCTTTCACAAAGAACAAAATATGTGCTACTCTCACTGATTCACAATATTTTTGATAATACAATTGTAGTTAAACAAAAATACCTCAATGATTCAATTTACCTGTAAACAAGAATAGATCATGTTCTGAAAGTACGCCAGTAGAACTCCCTTCTTAACGCTTCCAAATATGCTTTTTTGCCATACCATACAAGAGTGGAAATCATTACCCGAATGTATCGTCACTGCGCTATCTTCCTCTTTCTTTTTTTTACCTTGCTGCAAGAACACGTGTCTCAATATCAAAACTGATCACCTGTGCTGTGCCAAACAATGTTATTCGGATGCCTATCTTGATCGCACTTAGTTCATATCCTCCCTCCTCCTACAATAATGCCTCATTTAGGCGCTGTAGGTACAGTCAACCACAAAATTTCACCGAACACGAGATCTGAGAAAAAGCTCAATATTTGCGAAGCCTCACAACACAGCCTGGTATTCGAATTTACAGCCTCTACCAGTATATGTGAGCAACGTTGTGATGTTCGGTTTTACTGACTGCTGGTAAAGGCTACTCGGTAATTGAACGTTTTCTGTGATCCCGTGGTCCGTAAACATTTGCGGTTGACTATACTTGTATAAATAAATTGCTATGAAGAAGAGCGCACGGATAAATCGAGCCAGATCGTCTATTCGATACCTGCAGTGCAGCCAGTGAGCCAGTCGGGTCGCCAGTGATTGGCACGAATGTGAGCTACTCGGGCATCCAGCTGTTCCTGCTTTGTCTCATTTGACAGCCAGCTTACGCCTAACGCTGCCTGCTGAACTGTTGAATTACACCCGTTTACAAAATAAATAAACAAGGCACAGTAAATTGGGCCCAGCATTCGCGCCATCTCTACTCTATTCCTTGGCTGGCGACGAAGGAATATTTCAGCCTGCGGCTCTGTATTACCGCAGTGCTGCGCGGTTTTTTGGCTGCATGTTGGGATCAGGGACACACTTACCAAGGTTCTGGCCATGCTTTCTGTAGACTTTCAGCAGGTTCACGTTGCAGATGAGATCCTTGTACGTGATATGTTTCGTCATCGTCATTGTGCAGTTTGTTGCTTTCGCCGCTGCCTCGAAGCAGTCCTCGGCTCGGGAGACCAGCTCGTGAAGTTCGTCGATCGTATTCCCCCGTATGAGGTAAATCAGCTTACTTGTGTCTGGGATGATATTGCAATAGCTTCCCGACTCAGTGATGATACCTGTGTCACGGGATACCACGTCGGAATTACGCATACGGTTATCACCATGACTTTAGAAAGTCGATAGGGAAACGCACTTGTTTCACAGCTATAGTTTTCGATTTCTTGAAAGAATGTGGCTTTTTAAGGAAGCTCTGGGGCAATGAAACTGACGTCGCTTATATAACTTCACGTAAGACTTAACCGCGTAACCAGGCTTATGATCATGATGATTGCTTCGTGTATGAATACATAGTGGCCTTTCCAGCATAATTTCTCGAATAAATACTGAATAAGTTCGTTATCGCAGTTTTTACTTATGATGGTAATATTGTCTCGGTGTGTGTGAGCCAGTAGCGTGCCAGGCCTACGTCCGGAATTTTTTTTTCTTTGCCTTCTCTCAAAGGCACTCTTTCGTTCATGGCCACATCAGGTGGCCTTGAACACGTGGTGTGTTGAGCATAAGGCAACAGCCGGGTACGTACTTACCGTGTATTCGGCAGGAAGGCTTCGTCTGTTGTCGGAGCAGCGCTACGTTAACGTACGAGGCCACAGCTGCGTCGAGCGCGTTCGCTCCTTCCCAAGGACACGCGGCAGCATGGGTCGCTTTGCCTTGATAGCTCACGGTTATCTGCGGCAGGAAGCCAATGAGCCATTCGTCGAGCATTTGCCGTCGCCTTGGTTTACAAAGTCATAGCATGGTCGTTAAGTACTCTACCATCATCAACGTACTTTTGAATAATTTTTGCACAGTATAGCTGAATCAACAATAGTTCAATCTGTAGTTTTAATGCCGTAAGGGTGTGTGAATATTCGAAACTCTCGAATAACGAATCGCATATTGTTTTATTCGATTCGGTCTTCAAATCGTACAATCACTGTTCGTAAATAGGGATATTTTTCGAATAGTTCTCCAATAATTAAACCCATCCCTGAGAGTGGGCTATAATACATAAAATTGGAGCGAAAGTATGACAAATTTTATCCAGGCCACCATAGTAGGCATAAAACAACAGAAGGTGCGTAGTGGAACACACTACGTTGATGAGGGAGCCAGTATTTTCATTGTAAGCTGTCATCATCCGTACTCTCCTTAGAATGCTTTGTTGCGTTTATGAACTGATTATTTATGCCTAATGCTCCTCTTGCGATTTTAATGAACAACATTTAATGACGTGAAACGTAATGGCAAGATATTGCTAACGTTGTGAGTGCTAGTATGTAGGATGCATATACAGGGTGATCATTTTTAAGTTTTATGCAATTTTACATATAGCCTGTTCCCGTTAACGCAATTCTAGTCCTTGAGATGGATTATTCAGAGAGGTGGGCATTACTTGCACGAAAAACCGAAACACATATTCCACTAATTAACAAAAACTTTTACTTTTTTAAGTTTTTTTTAAAAAACTTTTAAAAGCTAATTTCTTTACGGCGCATATTGCGAATTACGAATTGTAGCCGGTGAGTTTGCAAGGCGGGTCCACTTGGAATGACTTTCCAGAATGACGCCAGTTTGGCGTGAAGTGCCATCAAACTTGCCATGGAAATGCACTGTTGTTCCGCTTACTTTCTTCAACAAGATGCTCCTTTATGCATCGAAGCACGAAAGTAACCGGACGGCCCATGTATTCAACTCCACACTTTGGGAAACAATATCCCGAAACTGGCGTCATTCAGGAAATTTATTTCAAGTGGATGTTTCTTGCAAGCTCACCGGCTACAATTCGCAAATTGCAATATGTGCCCTTAAAGTAATTAAGAACTTAATTAGACATTTTCTTGATATTTAGTCGAATATTTGCTATGATTTCTCCTGCTAATGTCCGCCTCTCCTAATAATCCAGCTCAAGGACAAGAATTATGCTATCTGCCACAGGCGGTGTCTAAAATTTCAGTAAAACTTAAAAATAATCACCCTGTATTGTTCTGTCCCTAAATAATTATTTTCCGGCTCTACTTATAAAGGGCCGGTAGCCCGTTCAATACTTTAGCTTCCTTCTCAATTTACTGCCGTCTTATTTATTTTTTCAACTCTGGTATACCCGTTACGAGCCGTTTCTGTTCGCGACGTGTTTTACAGACCGCGTCACAAATCTAGCAACATTACGCAAAGTCTGTTTCACTACGGTGACCTAAAACAGGCACTATAAATGTCCGATTAAGGAATTATCCCTTATTTACATGAACTGACCGGATTCCGCGGACGAACATGACGTGGCTCAACAACACCGAATCACGTCGCGCGCAGGGACGCAACAGGCGAGCTGTTAGTGTCGAGATTTGTAACGGTGCAGCCACGGCACGCTCGACTGCAGAGTGAATCAGTGATTCGGCAAGTCATGTGAATCCAGCTTTATGAATCCTCTAGAGGCGTTGAATAACAGTGACCGCCAGTGTACAGATGCGGTGATACACTACCCCACCCCCTCATTCCAACTAGTCGGTTGAGAGCTTCGATAGGCACGCTTGCGCAGCAAAATATCAACGGGCAACCAAGTGCCGCTCCGTCCTCACTCCACACCCTGCATTAGGGTGGCTAGAATGGGGAGGTGTGAAGACCAGCCTCCGGAAGCTGGCCCCAAAACGCGTTCCTGCCGCGTGACGGCGCTGCCGGCTGGGGCGCCGTTTAGGGCGCCGTAGTTTCTCGCGGCGTCGGCATACCTCCGGGCGGCAAAATGATTTGCTAGCGCTTAGTTTTAGCGTTTGAATGCGTTAGAATCTGACCAGACTTCTTTCTATACATTGTAGATGCTGAGAGAATTTAATGTTTCGCTGCTCTCATTCCACATGGAAACAGCGAGCACCGACTATGCAGCCGACACAGCAACGGTTTTTGCAACCACCTCTTGCCGAGATTAGCGCGCTTATTCCTTGCCGAAAGTATAGTTCATAGGAATCGCCGCGCAAGGGCAGCGCATTAGAATAACCTTGAATGTGTCGCCCGCACATAAGTCACATATCTGGGATTGTAACATTACTTTAAATGGAGGAAGTTCATGCAATATATCAGCATTGTGGTGAAGAAATTCTAGAAAGTACAAAGCGCTTGCGATTTAATACATGTTTATTGGAGATAACACAGTTATTGCATAAAATCACATTTTTACAAAACACAGGGCTTAACCTTCTTGGCTTTGTTGTGTATGGCACACTGATTTAAACCTTTGAGGAAAAAGTGAATACGTGTTATACAATAAAACCTAGACACCGATCCTGTTAGATCAGCGTAATGGTCCCTGCAGCCAATCTGCGGCACATTGGCTGCTAGAAGAAAAATTTTTGACTACTTTTGCGTGCAGTCGCGTAGGGCTAAATGCACGGGTGAACCTGTCCTCGAGTGTCTGAATGAGGTTGTATAGACAGACTGAGGGATACAGAAGCCCCCATGTCCCCATGCACCCCCAGACTGAAATGCATAAGCTTAATTGCATACTTCATTATAATGATGAACTGCGCAGGAGTGGGGTGATCATTGGCTCCGTTGGACTGTCTCACAATACCAAATGAACGCTCCAAGCAGTCCTGACTGAGGCGGGAATTAAGTCATCAAGAACCTGAACCCAACCTTCTCAGTTAGATACGTCAAGAGGTCTTTAGTGGAATGTATGGTCACACGCAGACCTTCTGATGTGCCCTTGCTTAAGAAGCCGAGCCCTTTTGCATGGGCCTCCCACTGATCCAGAAATGCTAGCATGCTGTTAAGTGCAGTTTCTTGAACACTGCCACGTCTGAAATACGAAAAGCATTTACCACCGGCATACGAAAATGAACACAGTTGCTGTGGGCATATCTCAGAGCTTCAGTTGGAAACCGTGATGTCATGGCTTCAATTGCTTGAGCCATCACGTCAATGAACACCCTTGTTGGCTCCAGATTTGAGTACTGTTGCTCAATATTTTCTTTGTGCAAGTCCATGGCGTGCACAACTGCACTGTTGAAAATATTGAAGGCCAGATTTACCCGCATCTTTTCGAATCCACTAGAATATGTGTGTGAATATGTCAACTTGGGTGCAACTTTCAATGTCTAGGCACTGCTGTCGACCTTCCATGTCGTTGTAACATGTTCACAGGGTGTCAAGGGATAGCGACAGCAGTTCACACCGCCTACTTTGAAGAAAAACTGAGGAAACGTTAGAAAAACACAGCTGCACTACACCGACCACGAGAGTCACTTTGCACTGCACCGTGGCCTACGAGACTGACAAGCTCACGGCGCCCCCGCGCTAGCCATCCTACCCGCGCCCCCGACTGAAGCGCCAAATTTTCCCCCAGTGGGAGGAACGCGCAGCGGGGCCTCCCTAGGCGATGGCGGCGGCGGCGCGGTCTTCACACCTCCCAATTCTAGCCACCCTACCTGCATCGTGGGCGCGCATGCGCACTGACGGACCTGTTGCGAAGCGGTGAGGGCGAGTCTCAGCGTGTCCTGAGGCATCGGGTGGACCATCATGGCGACGTCGATGTCCTCGAAGGCGCCCTTTTGCACGAGCATCTCCTTGCCGCCTTTACACTCTTCTGCCGGCGTGCCGATTACGACAAGCTGCGAGAAAGTGATTGGTCAACTATATTTCCTCAGGTTCATAGCTGGCCTGGTTGGCACGAGTGGATTTGTTCAAACTGCGCGACGAGACCGAGCACACGGTGAGCGATTGAACAGACGAGCGCTTTCTGTTTCAGCCGTCTGTTCCATTGTTCCGAAGGATCGCTCATCTTGTGTTCCATCCTGTCGCACAGGTTGTAACGACGTATTTATTGCATAGGTAACTAATGGAGAACAGCTCCATTCTGTCACCTTACTCGCACGGGCACTCTAATGAAATGACTTGGCATAAGTGTTACCGTCGTGCGATACCACATACACGCGGTCGCGTGCGGCATCAGCCTGCCTAGCCTAGCGGCATCCCAGTGACGCAGTGCTATGTTTCTATGCTCGTCGACTGACGTCAAAAAATATACTTTCGTAGAGAGGCCACCATGGAAGCATTTTCTAATAAGTGGCTTTTGGAATTCCCTATCCATGGCATTTCTGACTATTATTGTGTGTTCAAAATGATATCCGAAAGTTCGTACTTTCATAGTTTTTTTTTTTATTCCATCCCAATCGAAATTTCATATATGTATATAGAAGCCATACGGCACCGGAATGAAATGATGTGGAAAAATGAAAAATGTTGAACTTTCGTCTATGTTTTCTTCGGCAACTACACACCTTGCCGCGGGCGATGGAGCTCTTCTTCATGGCTTCCATGGCGGCGATGGCAGCCCCGGCTGCGGCCTCAGCTATCAAGTTGTGGCCGCAGGCGTGGCCGATGTCCGGCAGCGCATCGTATTCCGCCATGATGGCTACCGTGGGACCTGGATGAGGTCGAGTGAAAAAGCCGTTATGCAGACCCAGCACAGATGGTGTAATTTGGGTGAAGCGAAACTTTTGCGAAGTGGTTAATTAAACGGTATGCAACTGTTCCATCAACGGCAAGGCTAAGGAGAAACTTCGCTTTTAAACGCTTTATTTTTACAGGGTTCGGCGGTTTTGCCAATAGTTCCAGGTTAAATGTATCTATTAGTATGCTCACCCTCGTGGCTCTGTGAAAATGGGGGCACTCGCTTCCAAGTATTTTGTCTTGTCGACAACCTGTGATACTTTACCGGTGCAAGTTGCGCATCGCCTTTTTACCCTTCTCACACAATGTCTTATCGACAGTTCTGACTTATAACACAGGGGCGACAGGTTATTGCCGCGTGCGCTGCATATAGTGGCAACAATTGTACACTGTCAAAACTTTAGCAGCGGCGTGTTAGATTGCCCGCTGTTTTCTCCTTGAAAAGTAGCGACTGGTGTCTAAATCTTTGGAATACCTCAGTTTATGGCCCGTCTGCGCGTTTTACCCCGTGGTTGCGAAATAGCCCCTTGGACTCAACTCTAATACAATAGAATGCCGATCGCGATGACTCTCAACAGGTCTTTACAGACGTACGCTCCTTATTGATCGCCCCTTTGCTACGACACCCGCCGGGGTTGCTTAGTGGCTATGGTGTAGGGCGGCTAAGCACGAGGTCGCGGATTCGAATCCCGGCCACGGCGGCCGCATTTCGATGGGGGCGAAATGCGGAAACACCTGTGTACATAGATTTAGGTGCACGTTAAAGAACCCCAGGTGGTCGAAATTTCCGGAGTCCCTCATTACGGCGTGCCTGATCGACCCGCTGAGTAGCAAATCTGCGACCAATGGTAACCTCACCAAAGTATTGAACACGTACAAGAAAGACGGCCGCAGGCTCCTGGAAGACCTGAAGGCCAAGTACCTAAAGACAGAGAAGGGCCAGTACCCGAAAGATACGAAGGACCCGACAACGAATAACTGGACCGGCCGCTTACCATGACGGAACTGTGGAAAGCGATAGATGACAGTAACAAGATAAGTGCACTCGGCAGGGACGCCATAACTTACAAATTACTCGGTAACATAAGCGGTACAGCGGCCCGCGGCCTCCTAGAGCACATTAACGAAGCCTGGGAGAGCTCGCAGTTGCCGAAGGAATGGAAGGACGCCGAGGTCCGCTTCATTCCAAAGCCCGGCAAGGCCCTCACCATAGACAACATGCGGCCCATCTCCCTCACATCCTGCGTGGGGAAGGGGATGGAGCGCATGGTCCTTCGCCGGCTGCAGAAGCACCTCGAAGAAACGGATCAGATGCCGGAGACGATGCACGGCTTCAGGCAACATCTCAGCACCCAAGACGTGATGATCCAACTCCACGAACTGGTCGTCAAGCCGGCAACGAGGCACGCGCCGCGCGGGATACTCGCCCTCGACCTGAAGGGAGCGTTTGACAACGTGTCCCATGCGAGCGTGTTGCAGAATCTAAACAAAACCCGGTGTGGCCGAAAGACATTCGGCTAAATAAAAGATTTTCTGCAAACCGAACGGCGACCATCAGTATAGGGGAGGAGAAGTCGGACCCTGTCGAGCTCGGCAATAGGGGCACCCCTCAGGGATCGATCGATCTTGTCGCCCCTGCTCTTCAATCTGGCCCTGCTGCCCCTGCCCGATCTACTCAAGCAAATCGAAGGCGTGGACCACGCGTTGTACGCCGACGATATTACGGTGTGGACGGCCCGAGCCGGATCCGATGCCTGGATGGAGGAAGTGTTGCAGCGGGCGGCAACGACCGTGCACGAGTACGCAGTCGTGCGGATTGAGCTGCGCTCCCCAGAAATCAGAGCTGCTCATGATCCAGCCAGGAAAATCCAAGAAGGAGCTGCCGCCGAACGTGATTATCACCATCGCCGGAACGACCATCAATCCAACACAGCAGATTAGAATTCTCGGCCTACTACTTCAGAGCGACGGGAAGGCACAGGCCGCCATCATAAAGATCAAGACTACAACCGAACCGATACTTGGCATAATTCGGAGAGTATCTAACCGAAACCGGGGCCTTAAAGAGGACAATGTCATGCGTCTGGTACGCGCGTTAGTCGTGTCGCGCGTTACCTACTCCGCCCCGTATCTCCAGCTGATGAAGGCGAATAGAGACACCCTAAACACGATGCTTAGTAAGGCAACGAAACAAGCACTGGGCAAGCCCATATACTCGTCCGCGCAACAACTGCTAGACATGTGCGCCCACAACACGGTGGAGGAGCTCATCGAAGCCCACCTCTCTAATCAGAGAATCCGGCTCAGCCACACGGAACACGGACGAGCCGTCCTACGCAAGAGAGGATGGGAGATCCAGCCATTGCCCATCAAGACGGCCCTTCCGGAAGACTGGAAAACAATAATTCAGACCAAACCCCTTCCCCGGAACATGACGCCGGGCAAAGACGACGAGAGGCGCACCGCGCGAGCCAAAGCCCTACCCCGGAAGCTGGAAGAGAACCCCAGGGTCCTCTACGCGGAGGCCTTACTCCGGGAACACAGTGACCGTGTAGCGGGGGTGGTTACATCAAAATACAGGCTGATCGTCAGCGCGTCCCTGAAGACAAGACCCCGCAGTTGCCGAAGAAGCGGCCGTGGCCCTCGCACTCGCACAGCCGAGCGTGGACACCGTAGTCATCGACTCAAACAGCCTACAGAAACTTCCGCAGGGGGGTAATCTCCTCCGCGGCCCGAGCCATTCTAGCCAAGCACAAGCCTCCGGGAAGAGCCATAGAGTTCGTGTGGGTCCCGGCTCACTCGCAAGTAGCAGGCAACACCATCGCCGACTACCATGCCCGAGAAATTTCAATCCGGGCCAAGCACGAGCTGGAAGAGCTACCGCACCCGGTTACCAGCTTTCGGGACATTACCCGGATGTACCGAGAGGAAAGCTGCAGACTGCCAGAACCGCACCCCAAGCTCACCAGGCAACAACAGTCGATCCTGCGTCGAGCGCAGGCGGGATCGCTTGCGCATCCCGTACAGATGAACCGCATGTACCCTGCGGAATACGATATGCTCTGTCCTTTTTGCAGAAGAGAAAAGGGCACCCTGCCGCACGTCTTGGCAGAGTGCACAGAACTGAAGACCTCCCTCCTCCCCTTCCCACTAACACCCCCAATCCCCAACCACTTGAGCGATAGGAGACCTTGTTATCCAGCCCCGCCCTACCGATTCAGCTCGCACTGATGGACAAGGAGCTGCTGGGAACATATGGGTCCCGTAACTAGGGAACTATCCCGTCTGGTGCCTGCATGCACCACCGATTTATTTCGGGCCCAGTTAATGTTGCTTCATCATCTATTCACGGGTTTTCCTGTGGGCCCCGGGGTTGATGTGTGCATGCAGGGCTGATTTCCAGGCTAAACCACAGCAGTCGCTTAGTGCCTATTGTGTTGTACTGCTCAGCCCGAGGTTCCGGCTTCGACTCCGGCCGTGGCGGCCCCATTTCGATGAGAGTGAAATGCGAAAACGCTCGTGTATGCAGATTTGGGTGGGCGTCAAAGAACCCCAGGTGGCCAAAATTATTCAGGAGTCCTCCCTCCTGCGGCCTGCCTCATAACCACTAGCGCCAGCTATATCTTGTATCGTAGAAGCTGCACACCAGCGGACAGAAGACCGACAGAATCAACCGACACAAGTGCATCTTCACAATGGACTACAATATGGACCGGTCACACTTTTTGATTCGGTGTATTTTTAGTTCGTCGGTCTCTCTTAATTGTGCACAGCGCTTTTGTCCTTCTATTTCGTCAGCCTTTCCCCCGCTGGTGCGCTGTTTTTACAATGAATTAACCACACCACCCTAGTTACACATTCCGCATCTGTATTTTGTAGATTGATGGGAGGAGCGTGCTGTTTGGCCGCAGCCAAAATGCCGTCTTCGTCATAAAACTTCTGCGTTCTGCTCGCAGTGATGGACAGGGCCAGGAGCTGCATGGATACCTGCATGGAGCTACCTGTCATGGATATATTGAAAATACTCTTTGGGGTAATCGAAAGAGGCAATAAGTTTTACATGCCACAGAAAGCAGCCCGCGGTTCGAATTCAAGGTATAGCCCTAAACAGCATCGACATTCTCGGTTATATACCCTCGCAGTAAATAAACTCTGCTCCTCGAAAGGCACCGAAGCTCCACCGACGACGCATATGTGCACTACAAACGCTGACGAATCTAAAAGAGACTCTTTAGAAACCATACCATCGCTTCCTCCGGGAGCCTGAAACTCGGCCCTAAACGCAGTGTCCAGGAGATGTCTTCTTTCAACCACAAAGCCTCGGCCTTCCAGAAAGTCACACATCTTGTCGTGTGCCTTGAACTCTTGCAGGGCCAGCTCCGGATTGTCGCACAAGAAACGGCTGAGGTGCCAGAGGTCTTCTGCGTTACATTCTACGACCTTCTCCACGAGAGGCGTCAAGTCTTCGACGGACATGACAGAACGCTAGAGTAATATTCCAAGTTAAATCTGGGTGAAAAATTGGTTGATCAATTCCTTTCCTTTTCCTTTTGCAGCCTCGCAGAATGGCTCCGGATAGAAGTCGTTAGGTAGCACCTGACACTTTCAATTTCGTTGATGCCTCCGCTTCACTCCTCTATGATCGAACACGAGCCGTTTCAAACTGCCCCGACTAAACGTGTCTGTCTGCGAAAAGGTGCTCGCGCGCTTCAACAGTCGACAGCTCAGAGCTGGCGCCCTCGCATAGGAGCATATGACGAGTCGGGCAGGCAAAAACAAAACGGCTGCATCCTTCCCCCGTTTCTCATTTCTCTTTCTCCTGAAAGCACTCTCCTGCATTTGGGCCGGCTGTCATATGAGCCTGGCTCTAGCACAGTCCTTTTTTTCTTGTTATTGCGAGTTAATAATATCCAAGAACAGCTGATGGCATGTGCTTTTCATGAGCGGCACTCTGCAAAAAAGTAACAAAGGGAAATTTTTTAAAAAAGAGCGGAGGGAGCACTTCACAGGTAAACTCTCGAGACCGTTCAAACTCATGGCAGTCGCTTTTATTCGAAAACGTTGAGTCACTTAAGCATCCTGACGTGGTTTGAATGCGAAAGTACTATGGCTTCTCAACGTTTTCCCCTTAAATTGAAGCTCTACCTTACCCACCTTGCTGTAATATTTACTGATCTTATCCCACCTTAATCCATTTAAACGAAGTTTAATTCACCTTCCTTCACTTCACCGGGCTATATTGCAATGCAAGCCGCAGCAGGTCTAGCGCCGGGAACGTAACGTCATCACTTGGTCACGTGGGCTTTGGTGTCATCGGATGCTAACGCCGGATGGACACCGGATTTTTTCGCTTCGGGAACTATACAAGGCTTTCGCCATAAAAAGTTATTGCTCTATTCTTGTCTAGAGCCGTGATCGTAATGCGGATTGAAAAGGACTCTCAAATTGCGGATAAGCGACATTCTTGTCCCCCTTCCCCTCACGCCAAAGTTTACCGTCCATCATGTTATAGCTAATTCTTTTGCAGTACTGTATTCGCTTCGTTCTATTAACGAATTCCCGTGATAGCAAAGCTCATTGTAGCGGGCTTGGTAGGTACCGAAATATGCGCAGTAATAAACCCATCACGTCCCTTTTATGCGCGTACCCGCCGTAGTTGCTCAGGTGCTATGGTGTTGGGCTGCTGAGCACGAGGTCGTGGGATCGAATCCCGGCCACGGCGGCCGCAGTTCGATGGGGGCGAAATGCGAAAACACCCGTGTACTTAGATTTAGGTCCACGTTAAAGAACCCCAGGTGGTCGAAATGTCCCGAGCCCTCCACTACGGCGTGCCTCATAATCAGAAAGTGGTTTTGGCACGTAAAACTCCCTAATTTAATTTTCTTTTGCTATGCGCGTAAAGGCAACGCAAGGTTAAAAGCCGTGCCGGTTTCCACTCGGACATTGTCGTAAGATAAGAGCGTCCACCGACAACCTCGCACACGTGCAGAAAGAAAAGCAAACGCAAACAGCAAATGCAAAGCGACGGGAAACGGGCGTACTCGCCCGATGGCGTCACATCGGCCGCAGCTGTCGCTCTGTTCCGAACCGCAGCGCGACTACTGCAGCTGCACCGCACTACGGCGCGGTGATGTGGGTACCGTTTGAAGGAAGGTTCAGCTGTTGCTATTCCAACTTAAATACTCGTGATGCGCAGATGCTCTCATTTTCAAATCGCTGAAACGATGCGAACACGAAATTCGCCCCATCCGGTTCAATTACGAGCAACCGTTCAAGTGCACCAGCTACTGGGGAAAAGCTTTTTTTATGCGGAAACACCAAATGGCCCAACGAGCGAAGTAAAAGCCGCCGGCGTCTGTAGCAGGGAAACGGCCCCTAAATGTCCCATTGGCTGCGACGCCACAAGAGGTGCTCGCCTCGACGGAGCAGAGCGAGCGAAAAAGAGCTCTGCCGTGCCAGGCGTTCCGTGAGGGCGTCACCATGGCAACACCGCGACGCCTCGTCACCCTCGCTCTTGGAAGCCTGTGTCATCTGCGCGTTCCGCGCAATTAGCTCTCGCCTGCGTTCTAACTTCGCCTCGGTAATCGCTGTAAAGAAATTAATGTGTGCGAAAACAGAAAATAAATTCCAAAGGGAAAGCGTTGGCGGTAGTGAGTCTCGAACCTACGACCCGACGCTCAGCAGCCGAGTGTCGTACCCAGTGGAATAAACCAGCGCCTCCGTTGCCAAGCGTCTCAACGCGCTCGCTTGCCCGCGAGGAGTTCATAGCTCGAAGGACCGCTCAGCGGCGTTCATTTGGATATTAATGATTTCGCATTCACAACTCATAAGAAGTGCTCAGGTGCCCTCGAACTTCTTTTTTTCCCGCATGTAAACTTAATGATGTCATGCATGGAGCTTACTCATTTCTAACCAAGGATGGCTTTTACGATTCCGTTAATTGCGTCAAGTGTAACTTCGAAAACGAACAAGATTGATACACGTCGCTTTTAAACGCATGCATAATTGTAGAGAGCAAAAATAACGGGGACTCAAGGGGCTCACATTTTTGTCAGATACAGACACAAGAAGCCAGCAGGCATTTAACCTAAGGAAAGTGTAGCGGAAAGAAATTGCTATTTTTTTAGTGGCAACTCTAAGCAAATGAAAAACAAAAGTACCAAAAGTCAACTTGCGCCGTTTGGAACCGAACTGACATTTTCTGCCTTAGGCGTACGTTGCTTTGCCAGTTGAGCCATGGCGGCAACCCAACGAAAGCTTTCTCTTTTAACCTGTACGTGTGATGTTGGGCTCGCATCAAGTTTCAACGCAGTTTCAATTTAAAGCAAAGCTTTCTTTACCTAGCCCTCCACACTTCCTCGTCCGTCCGTCGGTATCTCGCATATAGAGTTCTCCAAGCCGGATTACAAGCAGGGAATTGAGCCACAAATTAGTGCCAGCGCGCCAACCTGTGTTTTGCGCTGTTAAAACATTAAATGACCGCATGTATTGCCAGTTCAAAGGTATCTCTAATACTGCCTCATATTCGACGGTCGCTGATTTTCGATCGACAGCCTATCTTAATGCCTGTGCTGCGGTGGGCATAAACCTGCCATCTCCGATTACCACTGTCTTGCCCTAGCTGATTCCTATTTGCAGCTGCAAATTTCCTAATTTGATCATTCCATCTAGTTTTCTGCCGCCCTCGACTGTGCTTTCCTTCCCTTGGCACCCATTCTGTAACCCTAATGGTCCGCCGCTTATCTGGCCAGCACATTACGTGGCATGATGCTTTTTAGCGCAAAAACTCGAAGAAAACAGAGAGAGGCAAAAGGAAAGGACAGACGAGCGCTACACTTCCAACTGTTTATTCCGAAAACACATCATCCTATGTATAAACAAACATACACATGCGCAAACGCATAAAACACGCAAAGAACGCCATTCAGCCAAAGGCATTGTTATCACTTTTTTTAATGCTTAGCAATCTCAATTCCAAATCATAAAGAGTAACAGTTCTTTGACTGACGCAGGCTTGACCAGTGGTTTGGATATGATAGGCCTGTAACAGTTCCCGTGCGATTTTGTTCTTGCTTCTGCCTAGGTTCCTAACATTAAAAAAAACAATGGTTCACAGCCGGGACAAGACCTGCAATGCGCAGGCAAGTGCTCCTTCTTTAAAATATTTGCGCGCTCTCTCATTCCGTCGTTGACGCACCGCCCGGTTTGTCCAACGTAGCACTTGCCACAGCTGAGAGGAATCAGATAAACCACTCCAGTGGAGCAGTGCACGCAACGCTTAACGTGCTGCACTGCATACACCCGTTCGTAGCGCCACCCGTGATCCGGGGGCAGAGACGGGCCAGCTTGTTTCGGGGTGGAGATGACCACAGGTACTCCATACCTGTTCGCCACCTTCTTAAGGTTGTGACTAACCCTCTGAAGGTACGGGACCATTTATGCTTTTTTCGAGCTTCACGCTCGACTTCATCGCCCACCTTACGCTTTTTGTGGCCTTTCAGGCTCTGGAGCGAAAGTCTCCCCCACTGACGTCAACACCGAGTGAGAGTAGCCGGCTTTTAAAAGCCGCTCAACCTGATTGTCAAAACTCGTCTTGATCTTAAGATCACACGATCTTTTTTTTTAAGCGTGGACTCCTGGCAGGTTGTTGCAATCCCCCTTCTTATAATTTTCGAGTGGCCGGAATCGTATGGTAACAGCTCCTTTTTAGCGCGTGGTGAGTAGCGCCAACAAAGATGTCGTGTTAAAAACGTCATATTTAAATCTAAAAACTGCAGCCCATTGTCAACCGGAATCTCGTGGGTAAAACATAGGCCATTGCCACGAAGTTTAAGAACGCTTAAAACCAAGCTGATTTCATCATTGTCAGTTGAAGAACACTCTGCGTCCAAAAGGATTAAGAAATCGTCCATATATCTAAAAACCTTTATCACATGCGTGCTATTAAAACATTTGTCAATGATTATATCAATTTCAGAAATAAATAGGTCACATAGCATAGGCGCTAGGCACGAACCAATACAGATGCCCTTCTTATGTAAGCATAGGTGGTTGTCAAAAAGCAATAGAAATACTTTCGAGATAGCCTTCCAATAAGACCGAAAAATTGTCAGAGCCAAGACCAATTGCGTTTCGAAATACCAGTTCACCACGTGCATCGACGCGTGCTTTGATGGCAACAAACAATTCGCGAAGCGCAATAGAGTAAAATAATTCTTCTATATCCACAGAAAAGCCAAAACCAATGTTATGGCTGACACGGGAAAAAAAAAACTGATCATATCGTAGGTGTTGGTAACTAGAAAAGGATCATCGACTTTCAGTTGCATGAAGCAATTCAACAGAAATCAACTAACCTCGAGTCGCCAAGTGCCACGTCCACTAACAATGGTCCTTAAAAGGAAGCTTTAGCTCGGGCCCGACTCCGACGCGGCCTATTCAAATACATGTAAAACGCAAAAACGCTTTTCTAAGATAACTCCTGCACCGATTTTAATGAAATCTGTTGCATTTCAGAGAGAAAGTTAAATTCTAGTGACTGTTGCAAGTGGAATTTCGATTTAGGTCCTGAGTTTTGTTACAATAATTTTTAAAAATTTGCAAGTTTGAAAAAAAGTAGAAGCACGAAGTTTACAAATTCATAGCTCTGCACAAAAAACAGATATCGCGGTTCCGTAAACGGCATCCATTAGACCATTCAAAGCGGACAAATTCGATATGTTATTTTATATTTTACTGGAATTTGTTACGATGTCTGAAAGGGTTCCGCAAAATCTGTATTACCATACTATTAAATTTTTTTAGATTGGTGTATAACATATCAATTTCGTACGCTTTAGATGTACTACTATATGCAATTTACATAATTGTATTATAATTTTTCGTTGTTGAGTTATATTTGTAAACTTGATAGTTTCGTTTTTGAAAATTTTCGATTTTTGCCAATTTTTAGTAAAAAAATGAGGACATAAATCAAACATTCGAAACAAACATTCACTAGATTTTAAGCTTTTATTTTAAATGCAACAAACCTCGTCATTTTTGGTGCAGTGGTTGGCGAGAGAAACTAATTCTCCTTTTGCATGTATTTAGAGAGGAGCAGCCGAGCTAAAGTTTCCTCTTAAAGGGGCATCCGGTGTGTGCGTTTTTGCACTAAAAAACACAGCGAGCGAGTCATTTGTGCTTTTTTTTTTGCTGGTTCTTCAGGTTGTTGCGTTCACAGAAACCAAGAAAATCTTTCCTCACACATGAGTTCATTGAACTACGAAGTATAAAATTTTGAAGCCATATCCGGCGTGTATTACGCTAGGCCAACCTTGATCTGCGCAAAATTCAACTTCTTTTGCATTATTTATAACGCACGAAGCGCAGGTAATTTGCCGCACTTCTTTAATCCGCAGTCGTTGTTTGCTGAAGCTACCTATTTTATCTTTCAAAGCATTGCGTCAAAAGCGACATGGAATGAGCGATGTTTAGAACTTTGTCTAGAATAGTGTATGTTCGAGTTTTTCCATATTTCGGACAAGAAAAATTTTGTCAATAGTGATTCGTAACGACTAATTTACAGCGCCAATTTCATCCACATTAGTTCTCTCCGAGTTTCCCTTTGTTATTTGTGTGAAAGTGGTCACCGACCAACATACTGTAGCGCGAAGACACAATTACAAAGAGACACAGGACACGCCACAGGCGCTACTAACAACTTTATTTCAAAAAGACAGCGAGTACGAATGTATATACTGTTCCCAACATACAGGCGCCCCTGCCGCTACCGCGGGCGATTATCAGGGCTGGCAAGATCACTTGGCAGACCTGAAGTAAGCAAGCTCCGCGTTGTACAAAACAACAGAATTCTGGCTTATCCAAGCACTACTTTCTTTCTTTTATGTAAAGCGCTTGTAACAGCTCACGTGTCGGTTTATCTTTACTTCGCCGAGCGGCGCAGTCCCCTGCATTCAAGAGGAGTGGCTTTTCTGCTTAACATGGATGCGTTGGATGGCAAAATGGCAGACTTACGCGCAACTCTGCTTCCCTAGACTCTATAAGAATACTCCAAGGAGTATCCCCTTTCCCCAGTGAGGAGTAGCAGGCTAGAGACACGCTCTCCAGGCCAACCTTTCCTCCTTTCTCTTCATTAAAGTCTACTCCACCTCCTCCAAGCAGCACCACATGACGATGACTATATGCCGTTCGTTTCATTCAGCCGCGGCTAAACAGTTTAATATCCTTGGTTCAAATGACATGAAACACCCTGTATATAGTGGCTTTATATGGCTGATAGCATTTTATCTTTCCACATAATGTTTGCTCAATTAAATAAGAAGTCACCGTACAATTCTTCGCACCATGAATATCCTTTTCGGTCGCGATTTTTTAGCGAACATGTTCTTTTTTTTAAACTTGACCTAACGTGTTTGAAACATCGTGGAACAAGCCTACATTCAAATACATTAACGGAAATTTAGTTGGAAGATATGCATATATTTACCTTTTTCCTGAATAAAGGTTTGATATGCGTTGCGCGTTTTTACGTGTCGTCAGGTATCACTCTAGCTGCAAAATGGAAGAATCCCATCGAACCACGTGAACGTTGGGCGGGTCCGGATTGGAGGAGAACGATAGGGCGAACGCGTCAGCCCGAGCACTAAGCAACAGAGCGGGGCAAAACGAATCGTCCCGTCAACGCCCACCCTTTACCTTCGTGCCCCTGTCATCGAACTGCACCGAACGCCTCGAGATCCAGCGACCCAACCACAGGATTTATCCTGCCCCTCCCAAAAGAAAGCTCAGCATTGAAGAGGAAATAGCTCTGATACTTGCAAACACATCCCCAAACCTACACAGATACAGCAAAATGTACCCACTAACATAACGCGGCCCGTGGTGCCCGTGGTGCGGCGACACACGCCATGCACTCTTCCGAATCCCGTACTGGTGCGGGGGCAAACCTCAACACTTAGACGCCTTGCACATCGTTTGAGCGGTGGGAGGTAGAGCATAGCGGGGATGCCCTGTCGGGCCAAGAAGAGCTCATCCAGCAAGTTTGTCGAGCAGCCATGGCCAGTGGAGTCCCGGAATGAGGACACCATCCACTCGACCCCAACAGCAACGATCTCCATGGTTGAAATAAATTTTTGTTTGTCTCTGTCACAAGAGCTTTTTTTTTCTTTGTACCGTTTGATGGAGGATGCGCGCAAAAAATATAATACACTTCAAAAACGCAGACACTAACTGCGTGGTCGGAACACCGCAGGCTGCCTTCCATAACGAGTCACTAAATCGGTTATATCAACGCCTACGTTAATCATATCTCAAATTATGTGGTGCGATCGGTCGAAGTTCACATTTCCAAAGTCAATCGCGAGGTGACGGTCGAAGTGTCCGCGCACGTTCGGCTCGTACGGCTCGTCGAGGGCACCCTGGTGCGTGCGACGCGTGCGCGCTCAATGGGGCGTCCAGCTCTGCAGCGACGTCGAAGAGATCATCACCATAGCACGCCGCCCCCCCCCTGCCTCCCTCCCCCCCAGCCTGTCTTAATGGGTGTCATTAAAGTGCCGAAACACGGCTCGCGCAAGCGGGTAGGTATCGGAACCGCACAGAGCGCCGAAGTCGTCCCACTGCGGGTTCCAGAGCCCCACGCAGGTGGCCGACACGTTCTCGTGCAGGCGCTCCACGAAGGCCGCGAGAAGCTTAGGCTCTGTGTATGACACCCAGCTGTCGAGCTTCGCGGCGACCACGCCGTAGCTCAGCTTGAGCGTGGCGTACGCGGCCACGAGCTGGCACGACTCGAAGTAGGCCATGCGTCCGGGCTCTCCGGTGACGTTGCCCTCGACTCCGGGACCCAGGGACTGCTCGCTTGGTGTCGGCCTGTCGTCGGCCACTTGCGCCACCTGGCAAGAAAACCGCGAAATATGAGAGGTTGTTAAGAAATGTGTCACATTACGCACGTTTGGTACAAATGCATTGAACACTTCAGAGCAGCGAAGACTCTTAAGAGAATGGCAGGGCGTTTATTCCTGCGTGTTATATGTCGTCCTAATTAGCGAGTAAATATGCATTGTACATGTTCCTATAGGTGCGCAGCGCAACCCGGACGAAGGACGAGAGGAAGTACACAACTCTACAACTATATCACTCTACAGGATAAAGAAGCTGATTTTTTTAATGGCAAGATAGGCTAACACCCTTGTAAACGTCATTTTACACGTGTTTACATTTTCTGTATATTATACTCCGTTGCTTGAAATATTAAACCAGTTGTTAGTCTGCGCTCGTGTTGTGTACTTCCTCTCGTCCTTCGTCCGGGTTGCGCTGCCCACCTATAGGAACATGTTCAATCACCAACTCACCCAGCTTGCCGTCTTAATACATTGTACAGTCAGTCATGTTTAATTCTACCCGCTGCGGTAGCTCAGATGGTCGTGCCTTTGATCCCAGCCTCGGTGGCCGCGTTTGGATGCGGGTGCAATGCAAGTACGTTCTTGTACTTAGATTTAGTTGCACGTTCGAGAACTCTAGGTGATCAAAATGAACCCGGAGTACCCCACTACGGCGTTAATTAACCCCAGACATTTTTTGCTTTTAATGTTGGATTGTCCGGCAACAAAAAATGATCAACTCGATGTGCAGAATCGCCGACTGGTGAAAGCAATGCTTGAGGGCGGTGCGCGTCCGGATATTCCGCTCTCGCAAGGGTACAGTCGCCTAGGTTTGCGCAGGGTTATCCGTGGTTGGTCGCCTCCACACCTTTCGACGCACCTGTGCAGTGCACTTACATTTCTGCCGTAGCCACTTGCAGTTAAGGCGCCGGCAAAGTGAGAGACGCAGGCGTAGGAGTGTTCCCTTTAAATGTGGACCGCACTGTACACGCACAAGTCCATATATGTGACTGCAGACATTCAGAAAAGATAAATTTTCTTTGACTATTGCTGTCGGAACACGGCACGTCAAATATCCCGTCAAGGATGAAGGCGCCGTACGCAAAGTGTTCGTCTGTAGCAATGCAGAGCATACTACAATGAAGTTTAGACACACCCCATTCATGGATCGGGCTCAATTCGTCCGAACCTTAGTGTCCATCAATATCACTTTGCCACTATCACTTCGCGGAATCGACTGCGTACACTTCCCTTGAAGGAAGCATGGAATCGTGGCATACATTGCGTATAACGGGTGTATAACGCCACCCAAACTCTCATATTGAGTAATTTTCTACGAATGCTACATATACAGTTTGAACTTCAGCCACGACATGCCGCCCATCCCCATGCTAAATGAGTCTGTAAACTGCAGAGCATATAAGGTGGGCAAATTGATATTACAGCTCAAGTGAGATTGTTCCAATGTTTACGAGGGTTTCGCAAATCTCATACTCAGAAAAACACTGTAGCGTATATAAGGGTGGTATAGGGAAAACACGGAGAAGGCCGGGGATGGAAATTCAAGAAGATGAGCAAAGCGAGAATAATCTAAATGCAGGAGCCAGCGCTTCGCCAAGTGGGCTTGTCTTTTTCAAGGCGACATACACCAGCCACCACAACAAAATTGAGCGGTATATAATATATCCGCCTCAGAAGTATAATTAGGCGCCATAGACAAAATTGTGCTATTGCTTATGATTGCTAAGTTACAGCGCTGTAAACTTAATAAATGCGCGTTTATTTCTTTCTCAATTTTTTGACATAGAAATATGTATACGGCGTAAATTAAACATTTTCTTCCAAAGTCACTCAGTCGTATCTTGTTTATTCTTTTTCATTTATACAACAGACCTCACTGAAATCGGTGGGATGAACGCTTAGAAAGATCGCTTTCTTCCTTCCCGTGCATTCATATAGATGAGAGCTGCCAACCTAAACCAATATACCACTAAGCCCACAATATTTCCGTGCACAATCCCCATAACGTGCACCTTATCTTGTTCTAAAATATAATGCGGTGCCACATTTGCTTCTCATAAGACACCAGGAGAACTGTCTAGACGTTTTATATAATGAGGAGTGTTTAGCCCCTAATTACCTTACGTTACCGGCCTAATACCGCTAATTTTCTGGTATGAGCCAAGGAATGCTTGACGCTAAAATAGAAAATTACTCATCAGCTCGCTTTTCACGATTCTCAAGATGCAAGAAAAATGGGTAGAAACTAAATTATCCGAGTGGACTGAATTATTTGATGCTCGAAGGGAATAATGATTTACGGCCGGCAGCGCCGGGAACCCGACAACGTTACAACTGGAATTCGAGCGCGTCACATGTCATACCTTAAAGGTATACGTGTCGGCCGGCAGCAGGTAACAGGCACTTTGACCAAGTCCAGAGCTCTTCCCAGCGCCAGGCATAAAGTAGTGGGTGTAGAGTTGCCATAGTTGCTTCAATGTTGACTCGCTGAAGTAACTGCGATAGAAACCATCCTAGTCACTGCACAGCAATATTTAACTTCACTGGGGTGACAGTTTGGGCTTCTTAGCGATCGGTACGTGTAGCACGTTGAGGACGAGGACACCTCCTTCCTGTCCTGTCAGTTTGGTCGCTCTCGTCCGCAACGTACGACGTCTACGGACAGTATTTTACGATCGCCAAAAGCTAAATTTAGCTACGACCACCAGACCGAGGAGAGTCGTTCATACTTCCACCGCTCCATGGAGAGTAGGTTACATTTATATTTGTTTCGTGAGGAAACATGAGCTATTAAACATACGGAGCTGCGCGTTCTCGGTCATGCGTCGCTTCCGGCGAACGGTAATGGCAATTTTTTTTTCAGTTTTGTCATGAACACGTCCCTTTTTGGGCACATTTCGTCACGAATCCATTCGGATTTCATACGTGAAATTTTACGTGGATGTTGCTTCATGCCTACACTGTCTGAAATCCGGTGAGGAGACTAAGGGCATCCGAGGGGCTCGATTATTCATTATGTTATACAAAAGAAAAAACAATGTAGCCAAAGAAAGCACTGGGGAATTACATTGATATGTTTAATTGAAGTGCATTGTAGGGAAGCCACTCTCGGCCGCTGCGCAGGTGTACAAGGAAGAAGTCTCGAGGACAAGCGCTACGCTGGGCCACTGATGCTTCCCAAATAAATGCGGCCACAGTCCCCTCAATTGTAAGCTTCACATATTGCTAAGCTCGGACGATGACCCCAGTGGGCTCCAAATGAATCAAAACCTGTGGCAGGCCTTATACTGTCTAACTCTTGCCCACCAATCAATCTGGGCCAAGAACAGCCGAAGCTGAGTGAACAGTCTTACAGCGAGATGCAAACATTCGTCGTCGCCAGGTATGGCCCCCCTTCGTTGTCACCAGCCACGACGTCACCTTTCTCGACGGGAACGCACTCTATAGCACTGCAAGTGAGGCCAATTCTGACAGCAAGACTACTGCGAAGCACACTTGCTCATGGAGTTTCCGCTCTGATGCGTTGTCGATGCCTTGCCGCCTCCTCCGTCCTCAACCTTCGACCACACGTCGCCACTGTGCTGTATTGCCCAGTAATTGTTTCTGTTGTGGCAAGCCTTGATACCAACTTGCCACTCTCCGCCACACAGACCGGATGAGCATTCTGCAGCTATGGGGAGGACGCCAGCAGCCAGAAAAACGCAAGCGCAGCGTTCCGGACGGAGTCCACAGTGCGTAAAACCCCAGCCACTCAATCCGCTCGAGCTTTCTTCTGCAAGCGCATCACCACGGAACAACTCCTCGGATGCACAGCTTGTCACCGAGCACTTGGTCATGGCCAACGATGGTCGCGGAAGTTGCAAGCAGTGCGTGTTCCCACCATTCTACCCCTCACCTGTCGCATCCTCTCCAACGCCAGGACACGCCAGTTCCGTTGCGGGCTGCCACATTCAAACTATTTAGTACGACATACATGCGCAAATGCCATTCGCACCAGCCAAGATATGTTCGGACTCGGAAGCAGCACCGGTCACAGCTGCAGCACGTGACGCTACGAGTTACAACGTGCAAAATATGTGTGGCCAGATGAGCTCCAGTACCTCGCGCGCGCACGCCATCACACTCGCACGCAGCCTGCGAAACTCTGAGGTCAACCTTATGCCTCGCTTCCAGAGATGAGTCGACGGCATGTCACGAGAAACCAAACATTCAGCATAGCAGACGGCTTACACTGACAATGGCGCGAAGTCCGCGACGCCAGTGCTTCTCGCATCAACTGAAGCGCCGTCGCCTTGCTCCAGACACAACGAATGCGCACGCGAAATCATTGCCCTGCCCAACGCGTCGATGCTCCTGCCGGACGTGTCAGCAAACACCACGATCAATGCTCCTCTGCGAGACACGATGCCGCAGACATGCTCAAGTACCTTCTCCTGCCATCGGCATGAATACGTCGCCTTTGATATTGGTGTGCTGTGCTGTTTCAGCCGCTGTACCTACCGCTTCGTCAAAAAAAGCGGCTACTAAAGCCTCGACCAAATTCCAGCAGCCAGTGCTGACCACCTGAACCTGTGCATGCGCATCGGAGCCGCTTTTCCTGCAGTGTCTTCTCTACTGCAAAGCCAGTGAAAAAGGTGCACTTGTCGGCATCGATACCCCACCATAAAGGCTTCAACGTGAAGCACCATCAAAGACCAGCTTTCCAAAGCCATCTTTCAGACGACCAGCACGTTGTCCCCGGACATCATCGTTCCTGCCATACGTACAGGATGGTCGAAAGCTTCCAGGCGACAGCGTGCGCGCACACGTTGACTTCGTGCCCACGTGGCATGACATGTATCAGATTATCAGAGCCCCAAGGTTTTTTCTGAATAGGTTAAGGGACACTGTTTCTTACCACACACAGCTTCTGAGTGCCAAAATTACTCCAGGAGCTCCGCAACTTGCTTGAGAGGGAACGCTGTCGAACACGCTGTGGCGTGGGTACTTTTGACCACCCATGTATACATGGCCTCGTGCACGCACATTTAGTGCATCCGCAAACAATCTGGATATCGCCCTGCGTGCTAGGGGGAAGGCACCTGTAGCGGCGTACCTATCAGCCGCGCTGCCTGGGAGGACAAGGAAAAAGAATACTGATACAGAACGCGTGCTAGCCAGCGGCCAAGCTCCAGCTCTGACACTTCCCGTATAATGCGGCCGCGGTCGACACTCTAGTGACCTCCACAACATCAATAGCATGGTAAACGGAAATTAAGGTAGACAAAAAGATAACTTGCAGCAGGTGGGTACGCAACTCGCATCTTTCGCAAAACGCATGCGCTGCTCCACAACTAATCTAACTCGGTGCCATCCAGTCAAGGTTACCGTATGCTATAGGAAAAATCATAAGTATTAGTAGGGAGCCATTGTGCGCCTCTGTTTTATCTGAATATGCAAAGAGGGACTTTTCGTACGTTCAGGCAATTTAAAAACACGCTTTTTGTTCTGGTGTAGTACACTGGTGCTCAAGGCACGGGATCAGACGTTTCGTGAAACCGTTACGCTCGTTGCTTTTCAAAGAGCGCTGTCGGCACTTCGCTCCTGCCCGCGCGACTACATGCTAGCGCACGAGTGCGCACCTGATCGTGGTCCCCTGGTACTTGCTGGGCGGCATGTCGGGTGGCAGGAGGAAGAGCGAGGTAGGCCCCAGGCTGGCCGCCAGCTGAGTCAAGTCCGGCCCGACGGTGTCCTGGCGCAGCGCCACACCCAGCTTGAGGCCCACTAACTGCGACAGCCTGTCCTTCAACCAGGCGAGCAGTTTGGGCACGCGCTGCCAGCTAGCCGCCGATGAGGTCTCCGGCCAGCGGAGCACCACGCCAGTGTAGGCACGCTCCTGCAGAAGGACTGCGATGTCTGCACACGCCAGGTCGAACGACGCTGCGGCAAACTGCCCCCAGATTATAGGCAAGTGAGACAAAATATGATACACGAAGTACAGAGGGCGAATTCTGCACAGCATTTGTCCCGTGTACTCTGTGTCTCTGGCCTTGTGTGCGTATTTTTCGCTGTTTTTACGGCATTGCTCCTGTGTAAGCTGTCGGTTTGAAATGAAATAACACGCGAATAGCGCATCGCGTGCCCGGTGTATTACTGTATAGGTACAGCGCACGCCGTCGGGCTGTCATGGCTATGGAGACGGCGATGAACGCTCGGTTCGGTATACTTATGCGTTACTGCGATAGTTTCTCATCTGTCTTCTTTGGTTGTCGTTTTCACGCCCTCAAATCAAATAAAATCAGATTATCGCCCAGAAATTTACATAGGCGATCCGGCCGCCGAAAGCGGGCGCAAATAGGCAAGGTAGCTATCGCTTTATTAGAACAGGCCATATAACATGTCACGAAAGATCTGCAGGAGACATCGCACCTTATACCAGGTTCCAACGACGTCGTCCAGCGTGCCCGCGTCCAGATTGTCAAGCAGGGCCTCGAACTGCGGCTCGCTGGTGGACGAGCCGTCGCCGAGCATCATGAGGGCTCGCAGGAACCGGTTGGCTTGCGCGCTCACCACGAAGCCGCGCATCAGCTGCTCCGGGTGCTCGGACCCAGGTTCCAGGTTGGCGGCCAGCGATGGGCAGCAGAAGAGCGCCACGCGGCACAGAGCGAACGGGAACAGGGAGACATCGAAGCGGATGCTGCGGCGCCTGTTGTGCACGGTGACCCCTTCGGCGCCGGCGTGGAACACGCATGCGGTCCGGTGGTAGGGGTCCGTGTACCGCGGGTCATTCGGGTTCACCGCCTGGAGCACCGATGCGGGAGCGCGCAGTCGCTGCACGTTAATTAGGCGTGTCGACACAGCGGCACGACGAACACAAATGACATGACCGGCGCGCACTTTCGGCAGAACCTTACTCGGACAAACAAGTTATTGCAGAGGCCATCGAAGACGAGTAAGCGAATAACCCCTTATAGAGACCGCAGAGATTCAAACGGAACGACAACCAATGTTTGCAAAGTATATGTACACCGCCCACATTAATAACACTGTTTGGTGATGGCGGCACAAAATATCGCTGACGTGTCTTGGTAGACGGCGGGTGCGAGAATAACAACGGTGTGATTATAGAATGAAGACGATGGGGACGATGACTGCTCCGGTAGCAGGACCGAGACGGCACGACGACGGCGGAATGATGACAGGGTGACGACGACGGCACGATGATGGCGGCGGCATGAGGACAATGACATGGCACCGCGTAACGACAACGGCTTGACAACGGCTAGGCACCTTTGCTCGCTGCTCCGCTTGTTTACTTCACGTAGGCCAGATATACCTCAGATACCACGCACTGCGCGAGCCGCTATAACCGAACTTGTGGTGAGCCGGGAAGAAGACGAAACGGTGCATCTCGACAAGCGAACCGCAACCGTCAGCCCAGGCGGCGGGAGAAATAAGGGGCCTTGGTGCAAGCAATGACTGGTAGCGTGTGGGCCAGAAGCACGCCGCAGCGCCACCACCGACCACACTGTCTGAACCTTCCGACGCCACACAAATCTCACGCGTAACAGCGTGTGCGTCTGGGAAAACATTCCGCGGCGAACGCACCCCACAGCTCGGTTGCACGAGAGCACGTGCCCTCAGCAGGCAAAGACCGGCTTGCAACCACGAGAACAGACGAGAGAACCACGCAAAGCTATTAGCTTTAAATGGGCCCTAAGCCACCCCTCGGGCCTGGTGAAAAAGCACAGTTCACGGATAGCATATACGCTGCAGCAAATGTTTAGCTCAATGTTGCAATCATGTGGTGGTGCATGGGGTTCGCAAACTGAGCGCGCTCACCTTTATTTGCAAACACCTTTTTCTTTTAAAACGGGGGCCTCCTCCTTCCCACCAGTTTTCCGGCGACTTGAATTAGTCAAATGCAGGATTGTCATGTCATAGTCGGCTCCTATTGACCGATAACTGCCAAAGCAGGCCGCAGGCTCGTGTTACTCGCGCATCTGATGAAGGTATATGCGCCTGTGAGGTGCTGTTCCTATGGAGCTTCAGTGTTTGGTCGACACCTTCCACGTTGATAGAACAGGTTGTCGACGCTACGGCTGTCCCGTCACCACTTCGCTGCCGTTCTAACGCAGCGGCAGACACCGAATTTATGCGAAAGGTAACAAACGCGACCTCTGTTTCCTGGGGTCAGTAGCAGGGACCCCACGCAATCTAATGGTGGGGCATCCGCTGGGGTCACCAGCAGCTCTAGTACGAAACCTAGCGACCGAGGTGGGACCCATCGGGGAACCGTTCCGCATGCTACCGATGTACCAGCGCCATATATAGGAAACAGGCCCCCCACAGAAGACGTTACAAACCGCGGATCGGATGACCACTACGTGTAGACTTGGTGCCACACATCGACGCCGCTGAACGAAAGATGACGTTGAGGCGCAATGAGAAAGATGAAAATATGGCGCTCGTAGTATCTACACTCCTACCAGGTGTTTTTGACAAAGTATTTTGGTGATATATTCCTGGGCGGCAGAAACCTCGTTACAAGATGCTTTTGAGGGTTAAAAGAGAAGTGGGGAAGGTTGAGGGCCCATTTTATGCTCGCTTTAAAGGGACACTAAAGGTTACCATGAAGTCAGGTTAAAGTGATAAAGCAATGCTCTAGAAAGCCTAAGGCGTCACTATAATCGCGTACAGAGCTTCAGTAACCAAGAAATTGAGGTAAATGCATGACACGATTTGAGACTCCCCAGCGACATTCCGGTACTAGCCTGATGACGAAGGCACTCCTCATCATAATTTATATCACTAGTACTCAACTACTCATACTAAAAAGATCATTTCATTAGGTTATGAGATGGAAGAAAATGCTACTTTTCTACTTCTGTTCTATCCTAAGAAAAAATAAGATTTTGACGTTACCCTTCAGTAGTATGGGCGGTCGAAAGGTTTCGTTTTCGCTCGACTATACACGCTCGACTATGCGCCGCGCACGCTTTGGAGTTTGTTGTTTCGTTTTCGCGTCGTGCTGCGCTGGTTCTGCTGGCTCGCGAAACTTGCATTTGGAACAATCAGCGAGAATGCCACGTCCATGTGATGTCGTGGGATACGCGAACGGTCCGCGGAACTTGGCCAAGGGCAGCTGCAGCGGCGAATCCAACGTTACTTATCACTCTGTGCCAACGAGTGAACCTTTTCGTTCGGAGTGGTTAAGCGCCGTACCTCTGCCACGGCGCGTTGGCAAAGAGCCAAAAAATCTCATGTTGTGCTCGCTGCACTTTCGTCCAGTGGATTACGAGTTCAACGTCGACTTACTGAAGTCGTGTGGAGTGCCTTTCAAAGCAATGCTTTCCCGTACCGCTGTTGCGTCGGTCTTGCCTGCATTATCCGAAGAGCAAGAACAACTGCAGGTCGAAGACAGGGCGGCGAGTACCAATGAAAAGCCCCAAATGTTCAAATATGTACAGCCATAACATACAGTTGCCGTCGTGGTAGTACGCAACGAAGCCGGCTGCGCGAGCCCTCAGCAGCAGGTCACGTTCATCAGTGCTTAAATCGCTGAAGTCAAACCCAGCATTGCGAGCCAATGTATCGTTGTCAGGGTCGTCCATAGCAACGAGTGTCAAAGTTAGCGTCGCGCGCTTTCCCTTCCGCTAGCCACCATAGTTCCGAACGCTTTTCTGCTGCTGTCGGCTCTGTATTGGCTCTGTTTCTGGCTGCGCGTTTGCGTTTTGCGCAGAAAAGCCGTAGCGCCATCTGGGGGTGCCGTTTGACCCACCGACGGCGCAACGTTACTATGAGACCATGACGTCACCACTCCTCGATCGGAGGGCGGACAATTTGAACTGCGCTAGAGCTACGCGGTGGAATCAGAACGCATTTTCTCTTGATATAAGTCTCTTCTTCGCATGAAACAAGCGTTTCGAGGCTTCTGGGATGGTATTTCAGATGTCCACGTTGACTTATTTTTAACCTTTAGTGTCCCTTTAAGTACGGCCGACAGCGAAGTTATCGCAGCGAACATACTAGTTATGAGAAAGAACATGCCACCGCGGTGACTAAGTGGCTACGGTACTTTGCATTCAGTTGCTGAGCACGAGGTCAGGGTTCGATTACCGGCAAGCACCGGGAATCGATAGCACCCCAGATTCAAGTAAGCCATGAAACTGTTGCCCATTCCTGCACTGCTCGGAAGATAGCGTCTTCTTTCCGTCGCAGCCCACGTGGCTGGCGTCGGCAGACGTTTTATTAAGACGGCGAAACAGGCGCGAAACCACCTGGCTGGCACGCGGATGCCGATGCCTGTCTTTTCGCAACATCAGCCGCCCCACCCACGCCTAAAACAGGGTGTCCTCCAAAAGTGCGCACGTGCCTTCTGCACGGACTCCGGCAGTGCCCCGCCTCCGGGCGTGGTGGCTTCCCGGTAGACGGGCAGCGAGTGATCGGGCTCGATGTCCCCGCCGGGCGCGTCCGTGTCCTCCTCGGGTGGCGTTGATATCATGACCATGGCGAGGTACAGCGACACGAGCGCGGTGGCGAGGACAATGGCGACCATCGCGATGGACATGAAGAAGAACCACCGGGCCAGGGAACCCGGCAGGGCGTCGCGGCGGTCGCGTTCTTCGGCGGCCGCCAGATGGCGGTAGAACCGGTACTGCACCGGCGGCGGCAACTTGTCCGCGTCCGGATTGTATGGGTTCTCGTCCAGCACGCTCTGCCCCGTGAGGGACGAAGAAAGAAATTTGGTCACTAAAATACTGTGACTTGAACCACTGTCGTTCAAAGGTTACACAGACGAGCAATAATTTTTACCTTGCTGACGGCGTCTCCTCCCGCTTAGTTGATTTCTGTATCGGTGAACGTGGACTGCATCGTATTCTAAAACAATCGAAGCCTAAACTTGGCAAGTTCCTGTGCCCTTTACTGCCTTCCGAACGGCCGAAATACCAAGAAATGCCTTAAATTCCATGACTTCACAGTCAAATTCTAGAACTTTTACCTTTCGGCCTTCGTTTTCTCGTTCAATAGGTGGCAGCACTGTCGGTGCGTTGTTTTTTGGGTACGAAAACGCACTTTTGTTTGGCAATAAAGCGCTCTGATAGCAATAAAGTCATAACATATTGCCCTCCAATGCCACATTTGCACGAACTGCATTCCTACTGTACGCAAACGAAGAAAACGCAGTTTCTGTTCCGGTAAATCCCTGGTACGTTTCGTTCGTGCTCGGCTTGCGTTCTGCCCATTCTGTTGTAGCTCTTGTTACGCAATCAAATGTTCTTCCATTCTGGCACTGCTGATAGATATTTCTGTATACCCTCACAATGAATTTAAAGGAGCTCGTTCTTACGACTCAACTTCACCTCTTCAAGCATGCATACCTTTTACGTATTTTTCAGTTATATCTGTCAATTGGTTTCTGTTGGCGGTTCCTGCTAAGAACCGCTCTCAGAAACCTGCCGCAATACAAGACAATTACCAAGATTAGTTAAGGTACGCCAGTACGAGCGACTGTGCTGTGGCATGATCGCCGTGTGGCTTCACGTGCGTTTTTCGTGGTAGCAGCAAAAATGTAGCTTTCAGCACGAAGGATGCTTTAAATTATTACGTGCGTGAAAATGATGAAAATACTTTTCAACTGATTTAAGAAGCAACCTCATTACGTTAGTTTATTTATATTTGAAAACACTGGCCGCTATCGTCCGTCCTTTAGTCCGTCAAGTTCACAACACCACAGTAAAGAGTACATTATATTAGCCGCCAGACACCCAGTTTTCCGACTTCCTTTGTGTACTACTGCAATGTTACGCCTGATCATCTTGTAATACTCTATTACCGCTTCCCTTTTGTAGCTGATGATCAAAGTGCCCAATCGCGAAAAGTTCCTTGCGAGGCAAAATTACTGCGGTGTATTGGGATACCCACATAGTAAAAAGGTACCTCAGTATCCGCTATGCATGGTTGCGGAGCCCTTAACAGCCGTCATTCAATTATACGCCTAAGGTCAATTGTATCTTGATCATATCAGCGCTCAAGATGTTCTTTCCTTCTGCTGAAAAATCTCCCGCTTATGCACCTCGTTGATGCGCCATGATATTGTTACGTAGGAAGACACCGACGAAAAGCTATTTACAAGTATATTTACAAGGCAATACGCTGCGCTTGGCCAAGAGACAACAGCCCGCGCTAGCTTCTAATCGTCGTCGTCGTCTTCACACTGCTCGCCTTTCGTGATCGCACATACTGTGCCGTAGCACTACCCCCGGCGGCAAAAGCGCCGTCCCGGAGCGACTAAAGATCGGACTCGGAAGCAGTGTAGTAGGCCTTGAGCCTACTGACGTGTACGACATCACTAGATGCCAGAGGAGTGGACGAGGTTGAACCCACAGGAGCAATTTCGTAAGTCACAGGCGTCACCTGGCGCAGCACGCGGTAGGGCCCTGTGTATCGCGAAAGGAGCTTCTCTGAAAGTCCGACGTGACGAGTGGGCGACCACAGGAGCACGAGCGCACCAGGCGAAAACTGTACGTCACGATGGCGGGCGTTGTACTGGCACTGCTGAGTGGTTTGTGAGGCCGTCAGTCGAGCACGGGCAAGCTGGCGTGCATGGTCGGCGAGGGCGATGGCGTCGCGCGCATACTCGCTTGTTGAGACCGCAGCAGGAGGAAGTGCCGTGTCTAAGGGCAAGGTAGGTTCGCGACCGTACAGTAGATAAAAGGGAGAAAATCCAGCGGTGTCGTGCCGGGAAGAATTGTACGCAAATGTTACGTAAGGAAGGGCAATGTCCCAGTCGTGGTGGTCCTTGGAAACGTACTTGGCCAGCATATCGGTAAGAGTACGGTTTAACCGCTCTGTCAGGCCATTGGTTTGAGGATGGTATGAGGTAGTCAGTTTGTGTTGAATGGAGCAGGAACGCACAATGTCAGCGATAACTTTCGAGAGAAAGTTTCGACCACGGTCAGTAAGGAGCTGTCGCGGGGCGCCATGAAGCAAGATAATGTCACGCAAAAGAAAGTCCGCGACGTCAGTGGCGCAACTGGTAGGGAGAGCCCGAGTGATAGCGTATCGGGTGGCGTAATCAGTCGCGACGGCTACCCATTTGTTCCCAGAGGATGACGTGGGAAAGGGACCGAGCAGGTCTAATCCAACACGAAAGAACGGTTCCCCAGGGATGGTGATCGGCTGGAGATGACCGGCAGGTAGCACCTGAGGTGTTTTCCGACGCTGGCAGGGATCACAGGTAGCAACATAGCGTCGAACGGAGCGAGCGAGACCAGGCCAATAGAAGCGGCGGCGGACGCGGTCGTACGTGCGGGTTACCCCAAGATGTCCTGCAGTGGGTGCGTCATGCATCTCAAAGAGCACAGTCTGTCGTAGTTGTTTTGGCACGACAAGAAGAAGGTCAGAGCCGTCAGGGAGGAAGTTCCTTCGATACAGAATGCCGCCCTGGAGGACATATCGGCGAACGGATGCGTCGGTAGGTGTAGAACGCAGACGCTCGATAAGTGCTCGCAGCGATAGGTCTCGGTACTGCTCATCGGCGATGTTAGCGAAGGCAGACACAGAGAAAATGCCGTTGGCGCTACTACTGTCGGCGTCGTCAGGCTCGTCGACCGGGTAGCGAGACAGGCAGTCAGCGTCCTTGTGTAGTCGGCCAGATTTATAGGTGACAGTATACGAATATTCTTGGAGGCGTAAGGCCCAGCGACCAAGTCTGCCTGTAGGATCTTTCAGTGAGCATAACCAGCAAAGCGCGTGATGGTCTGTGACAACGGAAAAGGATCGGCCATATAAGTATGGGCGGAATTTCGCAACCGCCCAAACTAGGGCCAGACACTCACGCTCAGTGATGGAATAGTTGCGCTCCGCGGGTGAGAGGAGCCTGCTGGCGTAAGCGATAACCCGGTCGTGGCCACGCTGACGTTGTGCCAGTACCGCGCCAATTCCGTGACCGCTGGCATCAGTACGGACTTCGGTAGGCGCAGAAGGATCGAAATGGGCCAAAACGGGAGGCGTTGTGAGAATGTCGATTAGATGTGAGAATGCAGAGGCCTCGTTATCGCCCCACTGGAAAGGGGCGTCTTTTCTCAAAAGCTCGGTTAGTGGTCGTGCTATGGCGGCGAAATTTCTCACGAAACGGCGGAAGTACGAACAAAGGCCGATGAAGCTGCGCCCATCCTTGACACACTTCGGAACAGGGAAGTGCGCAACAGCATGGATCTTGCCTGGGTCCGGTTGCACTCCGTTCGCGTCAACGAGATGTCCAAGGACGGTAATCTGGCGACGGCCGAATTGGCACTTGGATGCGTTGAGTTGCAGACCGGCTCGACGAAAAACGTCCAGGACTGCTGAGAGGCGCTCGAGGTGCGTAGCGAACGTTGGGGAGAATACGATAACGTCGTCCAGGTAGCACAGGCACGTGGACCATTTGAATCCGTGAAGAAGGGAGTCCATCATGCGTTCAAAAGTGGCAGGGGCGTTACATAGACCGAACGGCATCACTTTGAATTGATAAAGACCGTCGGGTGTGACAAAAGCAGTCTTCTCGCGGTCGAGATCGTCCACGGCAATCTGCCAGTAGCCGGAGCGAAGGTCAATAGAGGAGAAATAGCGAGCACCGTGGAGGCAGTCAAGGGCGTCATCAATCCGAGGTAGGGGATACACGTCCTTTTTGGTAACCCTATTAAGGTGCCGATAATCCACGCAAAAGCGCCATGAGCCATCCTTCTTTTTGACCAGTACTACAGGTGACGCCCATGGACTATGTGATGGTTCAATAATGTTCTTGGCAAGCATTTTGCGAACTTCTGCGTGAATAACTTGACGCTCAGCTGGTGACACTCGATACGGGCGGCGATGAATAGGAGGGGCATCGCCGGTATTAATGCGCTGTTTGACAGCTGTAGTTTGGGCCAAAGGACGATCGTTAAAGTCAAAAATATCGTGGTAGGAAAACAGAACGCGGTAGAGTTCACGAGCGTGCTCGGACGGCAAGTCGGGGGCAATCATTTTCTGGAAGTCAGCGATGGTGCAATTTGCCGACTGCGATGGTAGAGGAGTATCGGATGAAGTGTCGGCAACTGCAATGGATGCTACTGAGTGATCCGCGAATGAGCAAAGGTGGGCCAGAGACATCCCACGTGGCAGCACTTGTGTCGTCAAGCCAAAGTTGACCACTGGCAGGCAGACGCAATTCGCCGTAATAGATAAAACTGTATGAGGTACTGTGATCCCGTGTGTAAGGAGGACGTCTTGCATAGGAGCCGCGATGTAGTGACCGTCGGGGACTGGTGGGGATGACACTAGGTCAACGTAGGTCAGTGCCGAAGGTGGCAAGCGAACGAAGTCGGCGGAACTGAGGCGACTGGGGTGTGGTTCAGCAGGATCGAGAACAGGCAGGTCAAGGCGGAGAGTACTGGCGGAACAATCGATGAGAGCAGAATGTGCGGAGAGGAAGTCTAAGCCGAGGATGATGTCGTGGGGACAGTGGGCGATGACTGTGAATAGCACGATTGTTGAGCGATCGGCGAAGGAGACGCGGGCGGTACACATACCAATAACGGGGGCTGTTCCGCCATCGGCGACACGGACAACAGGCGTCGTGGCGGGCGTGATAATTTTCTTGAGCCGGTTACGAAGGTCAGCGCTCATTACGGACAAATGCGCCCCAGTGTCTATGAGTGCAGACACAGAAACACCGTCGACTTGCACGTCAAGAAGGTTCAGATGAGTGGGCAAGGTCAGTAGAGGATTTGGCGGCGTAGGGAGCAATGCAGCGTCACCTCGAGGCGCTGCATCGTCTAGTTTTCCGGCTGGGAGCGGCGTCCGAAGGGAGTTGGCGAATAGGAGCGACGGGGCTGGGGAGAGCGAGATTGTCGTCGTTGGGGCGAAGGCGAACGAGAATAGGGGCGGTTCTTTGCAGGAGAATCAGAGGCGGCATTATCGGAAGGTGCGGCATAGGGACGAGAAGGGCCACCTGGGGAGCGAGAGTAGGCAGTGTAAGTAGATCGGATCGGGGAACTCCAGCGACTGCGACAGTGCCGAGAAATGTGCCCGATTCGATGGCAGTAGAAACAAATGGGCTTGTCGTCAGCAGTGCGCCATTCAGATGGGTTGCGGAAACGTGGTGGGTAAGAAGATGCGGGACGGGGAGGAATGGAAGAAGCCGGGCGGGTATCAGGGCGATGGGCCGAGCAGATGGTGTGAAGACCCATGTTTTCGAACTCCTGGCGGACAACTGCCTGGATCAGTGAGACCGTGACTGCAGATGTGTTGGTGGGACTGGAGTCGAAGGCAGCCGGATAGGCGGCCTCGATCTCACGCCGGACGATCCTGGTAACATCAGCAGTGTTGTTGGGACGAGGAGCGTCGGCACAGGAAGATGTCGCTGGGGTGTTGGGCAGACGGGCAAACTTCGGGTCAATACGTCGGCTTTTGGCGAGTTCCAGGCGGCGGCACTCTTTTATAACAGCATCCACCGTCGCTACGTTGTTGCACACGAGCAAGTTGAAGGCGTCATCGGCAATGCCTTTGAGGATGTGGGAAACCTTGTCTGACTCAGTCATGTGGGTGTCAACTTTGCGGCACAGAGCCAAGACGTCCTGAATGTACGTGACATAGGGCTCTGTTGACGTCTGCACACGGCCGGAAAGCGCCTTCTGCGCGGCAAGTTGGTGACCGTAGGGGTTGCCGAACAAGTCTCGAAGCTGTGTCTTAAGTGAATCCCAACTGGTGAGCTCATCTTCGTGCGTGCGATACCAAACTCGAGGTGTGCCACCGAGGTAAAAGACTACGTTGGCGAGCATAATAGTAGGGTCCCACCGGTTATTGCGGCTGACGTGTTCATACAGGCTGATCCAGTCATCGACGTCTTCTCCATCTTTGCCTGAGAATACGCCAGGATCACGGGGAGCGGGGAGAGTGATGTAGGTCGTCGAAGTGGCAGCAGGTGTCGGAGCCGGCGGAGTCGGGTTGTCGTCGCCGGGAGCCATGAATGAAGGCACGACGTACCGTCCACTGCGAAGCTCCGTGACGAGGTACAGGGAACGTCCACCTCCACCAGATATGTTACGTAGGAAGACACCGACGAAAAGCTATTTACAAGTATATTTACAAGGCAATACGCTGCGCTTGGCCAAGAGACAACAGCCCGCGCTAGCTTCTAATCGTCGTCGTCGTCTTCACACTGCTCGCCTTTCGTGATCGCACATACTGTGCCGTAGCAATATCACAAAGATTTCGGAATGATCAACATATCGCTACAAGGAATCGCTAAAGCTCTGCGTTCAGGTATCGCAGGGACCACTTCCCTTATTTAAAACGACCCCAAATGTATTTGTGAAGTGCTCAAATCACAGTGCGGCAATAAAGGTTAATGATTGTGACGTACGAAGAGTGCGACGATCGCACATCGTTCACTGGACACGTTCAATCACTAATTTTATTGCAGCACAAGGCCAAATGAACCTCTACATAGTAAAAAAAAAAATATGCATATCACACTGTGAAAATGTTTACACCCTAAAGGGTGTCTTCTTGTGGCGGAGTTCTAACGGAGTTCTAATAACGGAGTTCTAACTATACATGCGATGACAGAAGACGTAGTTGAATACTATGTAATCATTCTGACGGCCTTGGGCGCACAGAAATATCCGACAAGTTCACAGGGAGAGATATGAAACTCTCCTGTCGGATAGTTCTGTGCGCTCAAGGCTTTCAGAATGACTACATAGTTTTCAACTACTACTTTTGTCATCGCACGTCTACATAGAGCTCTGTTACTTGCCGTCCTCTCTAAATTTTTGTAAGCTCCTAACGGTAACGGTGTTGCCAGTGCGACAAGAAAACAACCTTAAGGGTGTAAACAGTTTTACATTCCATCATTTACGGATGCCTAATAACCACGCTATAAACAGACTATACAGGATATCTTGGCCACCAACGCACATGTAAACAAGAAGCGCCTAGCAGACGACTTGACGCGCTATCCCCAACATCCTCGTTCTGCAATCGTCCGCTTGGAGGCAACTCCTCTCGATCTCAAAATTCGTAAAAATTGAAGAAAGATGGTCAGCTGTATCAGTAAATTACGCTCCTGCCATTGCGAGACAACCACTCCCAGCTGCCATGAGAGAAAGCTGGTAACAAAACGAAAATAAACAAAAAGCACGCAAGAACGAAAAATGGATGACGCCACTGCCGCACCAACTCGCTCTGACATCAAAGATTTTGAAACCACAACTTGCAACGCTTCTAATTGGCAGCCGTCTTTTGCCGGGGTCTCGGCCTGTTCTTATCAAATGCTTGATTGCCGCCAGTGCTCGCTCGTCTTGGCTTTGCCGTCACAACCGGTTTTCCAGAGTGGGATATATTTTGCTCTATTGGCCAGAATTTGTTGCTGTCACGCGCCCACTTAGAACCAGAGCACTCATTCTCGACCCCTGTCACCGGCTCTATGCGTAGCTCATGCTGGGCTGCCAATTTGTTGACGGGGTAGCTGACACACTGGCGACAGGCATGCGACAAGAACGGGCCGAGCGTTATCGCGATTGTTCTTTCATTATTTCCAACCGTTCCCGCAGTACCCCTCAAAATATAGGGTGAAGCTCATTTCACAGCAAGTTCCTCTAACGCCTCTGAATAATGCCTTTATTACGGGGTTAAATTAGGCTAGTTCAGGTAACGTAACCTAACCTAACGGAAATTTTAAGACAATTTATTTAGAGGCGTTAGAGTGATTTGGTGTGAAATAAGCTTCGCCCAAAAGACGGAAGCCACCTATCTGGGCACCCCACGTTATCTTATTTTGTATAATTTTTCTATTAATTGCTGTAATTGGTCCTTTAGTGCTTGATATTTTTGATGTATCTTTATATATTTGGTTTACTTTATGCTTTATGTGTATCTATTCTGAAATTTCGCTTGTAGCTATTACCACTCCCGCTAGAGCCCGGAGTGGGGCCTGCAGTATATTACGAATAAATAAATAATAAATAAATAAAGATACAAGCACACGCGTGACAATGGGGTGCTCTGGTTGGAGCGCACTTAACAAAGAAAGGTGGGTGCCGTTGAGAACACGACGCTTCTTGCCTGCTGTTCATCTTCGAGCTGTTTGGGGGCAGCCACGGCTGGCGGCGGCGAGGAGGCGCGTGAGGGTGCCACCGAGCCTGGCGCCGAGGAAGGCCGGGAAGCAGGTCGAGGAGGCAGCTGCGATTGCTTTCTTTGGGCCCTGCTTTTCCTTCCTGCACACACACATTCACGCGCGAAAATTACGCAGGTAAAGTGGGAACGTCGTCTGGAAGATCTCATACACCAGTTCGCCGTGACGTCATGGATTTTGGCGTCTGCTCGGACCTGGTTGAATTATCAGCGGGAAAGAAAAACTGCGCGATTATCTAAAAGAGCCTAAGACTTCACATTTTACCGGAGGGGCGGAGTCGCTAACGTGAACGGCCGGCACGGTGCAGCCATCTGTTGCGACAGAGCTCAACTAGACAAATACAGGTAATATTGCAGTAACCAAGTGTATTTAAGTTCGCTGCTGGTACAAATGTTCGGCAGCGGTATGATTACGGCGCTGCCGAAAATTGATAACAGCAGACACAATAAGTCACGCTTACCGGCTTTGTCCCCGCGTCGTGTAGCAGTGGTCCTAAACTGTTGCAAATGCCCGACCCATAAAAAAGTCACGCTTACGGAATTTGTCTCGCGTCGTATAGCAGTGGTCCTAAAGTGTTGCAAATGCCGGACCCACAAAAAAGTCACGCTTGCGCAATTTTTCTCGCGTCGTACTGCAGTGTTCCTAAACTGTTGCAAATTTCGGACCCATAAAATGTCACGCTTACTGAATTTGTCCCCGCGTCCTATAGTTGTGCCTCCTATACTTTTTTCAAATGCTGGACCCATAAAGAAAGTCATGCTTACGGTATTTGTCCCTGCCGTACTCGTCGAGGTCGCTGTCTTCGCGTTTAGGCGAGACGCGGTACCACGACCTCCCCCTCTTGAACATGGTCGGTCTCCCAGGCGCAGATCAAGCGCCTTTCGGAGTGACGTCGCGTAAATCGCTTCGTCAGCAGTCCGATATGGCCAGAGTCACCGTACGGCTCTACAGTCCGGCTTCTTGTGCCTCTCGTCGCGATGGCACCAGGGTGCTCGCTGGTCAGCGTATTTGACGCCACTGGCTTCCGCGAAGGCTTTCAGGGCGAGGCGTGTACCAGGCTCGTCTCGAATACCAGGCGTCCAAAGATGTCACGAGGAGCCGCCTCTCGTGGGAACGCGGATCGCGTGATTATGATGATGCCAGACATTGGCGCGTACCCAGAATGGGTGGTTGTGGTGATGATAATGATCCCACACAATGACACGTTGCTCGCAACAGGATATCGGCCAAGGAAACACGGTAGAGTCACAAGAACACATGCAGGGGAATGGGGGTAGTGGTAATAGAAAGAACAAAAATAATGACGAAGGTAGCAATTATCGATATCATTATTATTATTTTACACAGATGGTTACTTGTGTCTAAGCAGTTACGTGGGTAAGCTGTCTTCCACAGCGAAAAACAAATTCAAAGAGGAAAAAGAAAGCTGTAAAGAAGAGAAAGAGAAATTACGGCGGATTACTTAAATATAAATAAGATAAATTCGGAATTTGCATGCAAATTTCAAATAAGAAGGGACGTGTCAAATTATTGCATCAGATATTTTGTCGTGCAAATAAGTTGTACTCCCGGCGACAAAGTATTGCGGGAAGGAGATCTGACAAAAAGCTGAATATCTCCGCAACCTCACAACGCAATTTGCATTTCGGACCTCGACTAGAATATGCTAACAAGTGTCGTATAGAATTCTACTCTGCTGTAGACTGCTCGTTTGAACGTTTTCGGAGATCCCGTGGTCGGTAAACTTTTGTCGCCGGTTGTGCATTGCTGCTTGCAAGGCAAACACGCCCATTACTGATGCCCACAGCCGAGGCCCCGAGAGATAGGATAATTTGTGAAGTCAAGGTAGATGTATATCCTTGGAATTACTGGCCCGTACCCAGTCTGACCAATTGGCCAAGAACCGGGTAGGTCAGGGTACAAAATAAGAAGACAAAATTTTATATGGGTAAGTTAGAATCGAAAGATGAGGATCAGAGAGACTGATTTTATGAAAATGAAAAACTACATGAGAACCATAAAAATACAACAATCCAAATTCTATTGGGTTGAAAGAAAAGGTAGCTGAAATTTTGGAATTTTGAGTTTAAACCTCTTTGATCCTAAAGAAAAGTTTCGATGGCAGTGCTAACCTTCGCGTCGCTGTGCCCAAAAGCAGACGGGTCCAAGAATAGTAAATTTTGAACAGTTAAATCTAATCAAAGAAGGTGGAGTGTCTTTTCTAAGGTTCGTCTCCTCAAGCTCATCGACAAAAAATTAAGAATCTTCTATAATTTCATCTTCTCTACACATAGGGCAAATCGGGGAAGGCGACGACAAGAGAGAGAGAGTAAAAACTTTATTGAATATAAATCAAATAAGGCACGATGGTTGGAGCCCCTACTCCAGGGCCCCACTGGCACGAGCGGCTCGCTGGGCTTGGTCCAGAAGAGCCAACTGGCTCTCCCGCCCCTCATCCGCAAGCCATGCCTCCCACTGCCTATTCCTCATTAGTGGATGTTGGTGTAATATGGGGCTGTCTATGTGCGGAGGCCTCCTGGGGCCATCCCATGTGTTTAGTGCGGGTATGTCTGCGCCACGGGCACTCGTCAGTGAACCTCGTGGGGTGTATTCTGTGTAGGTGGTGCAGGTTGGGGTATGTATTCGTCTGAATACGACGCCAGTCCCTCTCCAGTTGGCTGTTTAAATCGGAGTGAGGATGTCCGAAACGCCTCCGCTCCTGCCTTTGTTCTAGGAGGATGTCACGAGAATTCGGTGGAAGGTCGTCGCAAGGCCATGCCGTTGCTCGGACGTTTAATTCTCGAGCAATACGGTCTGCCCTCGCGCTTCCTGCCAGTCGCTCGTGTGCCGGACACCATGTGATAGTGCGGTGCCCCTCTAGTTGAGTGTCTAAAATTTTGATTATTGATTTGGGTGCCGTTCCATATAGAAACAGGCGGCAAGCCGCTTGAGAGTCGGATAATATGACAGCCGAATTGGTTTGGCACTCGGCGTCCTGAATGGCCAAGGCGGTGGCTGCAGCCTCTGCCACGCATGCCGCAGCGGTTTTGAAGGATGCCGTTGTTATGTTGTTGTTGCATGTAGAGACTATGGTGAAAGTGTCTGAGCTGTCTCGACTGGCATCCGTATAATACAACCCCGGTCCCATGCCAAGACGTTTGGGAAGAGTCTTTACCCTTGCTCTGCGTCGTCCGAGATGGTACTTGGGGTGCATGTTTTTGGGAATTGGGGCCACCGCGATGTGCGATCGAACGTTGCGGACTATCTGTGCCGTTTCCTCTCCGCAATACTTGGTTCTCAGGGGAAAGCCTAACCTCGCCAATACTTCCCTGCCCTGAATTGGAGAACAAAGTCGTTCTTTCTGAGCATATAACGTCGCGAATGCGTACTCGTCAAAAGTGTTGTGCAGGCCCAGTCCCTCGAATCTCCATGTGCGAGCGCATTCGGGAAGGCCAAGGGTGGCTTTGAAGGCTTTTCTTATTATTGTGTTTGCCTGTATAATCTCTTGGTTTGTCAAGGCCTGATACGGAAGGGCGTATGTGATTCGGCTAATTACGAATGCGTGAACCAGGCTGATGGTCTCTCCCTCAGTAAGGCCGGCTCTGCTTCTTGCCACTTTCCGTATCATTCTGGCCACGTTTCCTGTGACCGCATTTAGTTTTTGAAGGTTGTGGGATGTTCCAGCGTTTTGTTGTATCCACATCCCCAATATTCTGAGTGTCTCCACTTCACGAATTTGCGCCCCGTCGAGAGTCAGAGTGAGTGGCGCCCAGTCCTTTTCTTGGGTATTTCGCACGCACCCGAATGAATTCCGATCTTTATCGTGCGCATGCCATGTCCGCCGCCCTTGCGTATTCCACGACTGCGTCTATGGCCTTTTGAAGAGTTTCTTGCTTGTCCCCATAGGACCCCTGGTGAGCCCAGAACGTGATGTCATCGGCACATATCGCACAGCCGAGATTCGGGTGTTTATCTAGCTCCAGGGCTAGCTTTCTCATCCCTACATTAAATAGCAGTGGAGAGAGTATAGCTCCCTGAGGGGTACCTCTGTCGGGACAGTTGAAGGTGTCGGACCTCGTGGAGCCTAATCCGATTGTGGCCGTGCGGTCGCTAAGAGCGCACGTTGTTATAAATTCGCGTTCCGCAGTTCACCGCTTCCAGTTCCTCCAGAATAGTGTGGTGGGAGATGCTGTCGAAGGCCTTTTTGATGTCCAATGCCAGTACAAATTAATCGTCCGACCCTTTGTTGGGGTGCAGGACCTCGTGTTTTAGTAGCAGAAAAACGTCCTGCGCCGACACGTGGGGTCGGAAACCGAACATGTTGGAGGGGAACATGTTGTTTAGCTCTATGTGGTTCGAGAGCCGGACCTGTACAACCTTTTCAAAGAGTTTCCCTGCGCACGACGTTAGGGAGATGGGTCGAAGGTTGTTGATGTTACGAGGCTTACCTGGTTTAGGAATGAGAATAATTTTCGCTTCCTTTTATTCATTTGGAAGGACGCCGTCCTCTGTCCAGACCGTGTCGTTAAAGAATTTGGTCAAGATCTTTAGCGTGTCATGACTTAGATTGCGAATCATTGCATTCGTGACCTGATCTACCCCTGGGGTCGTGTTTATCCTGAGTGTGCCGCTGCATAAGACAAGTCCTGTGTAAATAAAACTTTAATAAAGGTATGCGACAGAATAGCCTACCAATTGTATCTTCAGTTCTTCTCGTTTGACGTACATCACTTTTCCAGGGATACAATAAGTGTTCTATATCTGAGAAATTCGTTATAAATGGTAGAGAGAATTCTCGCGGCCTCATTTGAGTCCGACATCTTGCAGCTATGATCAAAGCTGTTGCTCAAGGAACCAGAATAGCTGAACCAACTATCGACGCCTGGCTATACTATCTGGATATCCGTACCTGTACATTTTCTTTTTTATCAGCATGTATATTTATTGCCATGAACTGTATTCATGTATGCTTTTTGGACATTATACATAAAGCAGCAATAAAATATTTATTGTATTTTTTAGGTTTATTGGCAGCAGAGCGTTGACAGTGAAATGTATTCAAGCACCTGACCAATTATACCGGCTGTTTCAGCGAACGCTTTCAAACATTTCTAAAACTTGCCTATGGCAGATAGCACAATTCTAGTTCATGAGCTGGTATACTCGAAGAGGAGGACATCACTTGCACAAAATTGCATCACTTCCACAATTGAAATGCATGATCGAATAATTCGCCGAAATTTATTAAATAATGTTTTACTAATTACGGTATTGTAATTTACAAATTTTAGCCGTGGAGTTCGCAAGGAGGATCCACTTGGAACGAGTACTCAGGATGACACCAGTTTCGGCATATTATTTCCCGAACTTTGTGGACGAAACTTGCTTTGCGGACGAAACTTGCTGATCATTACATGGTTTGCTGCTCCCTAACAGATGACACTACTGACTTGGTCGCTCCAAACGAATTCAAACAAATCTCAATTTATGACCCCTTGGCTTTCGACAAATTCGTACTGAATCACGACTGGTATAACTTTTTGATCACTGTTCCTCCAGGCGACGCCTACACCAACTTTGTAACGCTGTTCATCGATTTCCGACTTGCAGCTACACGGGTCTGTAAAATCAAACACCGTAACTTGGACCAAAAATAAATGTCGACAGAAATACTTGCGGCAATAAAAGCAAAAGATTGTTATGGATTCAAACAAAGAGAAGTCCTAATTGTACTGTTTCCGGCTTCGGTTCAAAGAGCGAACTAAGGTCAATGCTATGATACGCCTAGCAAAACATAATAACATACGAGCAAAATTTACGGACCCTCGTTGTGACAGCAGGAAAACATAGTCGCTAAATAAAAATCTTAGATGTGGTGATGTAAACGCTAATAGCCATGTCGTTCTGATGTCTCGTTTTTCTTCAAATGGTCCAGCCACCGCTAATGATTTTAACTCGTTTTTTTTCAAAAGTGTGTGGTGTAGCGAGACCTCATCAAGATATTTGCACATTGCAAACTCGTATTGCAGGATCCGCCTTTCTTCCCATAGTTTCGAAATACGATCTGAAATCGATCCCTTTCAGTCTAAAACCGCATAAGACCCCAGGAGTTGATGATATTTCAATATTAGGGGTGCGCAGAACTTTCGAAGCAATAAAAGATGTGCTACTACTCATTTTAAACAATGTCATTACCACTCGTATCATTCCCGATAATCTTAAAAATGCGCTAGTCATTCCTTTTTTTAAAAGTGGCCACAACAATATCGAAAACTACCGGCCTATTTCAATTCTTTCGTGCGTTGGGCAGATATTGGAAAAACATCTCCTCAAGACAATGAGCCGCATTGTTGTAACATAGCCGCGGCCGATAGGCCACGGCACGAACGGAACGTACGTATACGCCTGGGAACGAGACAGGTAAAAACCAGCGTTTATTGTCAACAGTAGGGTGCTTATATAGTAATTCAGGAGAGAGAGGAAATGGAAAGGGGACATAGCGAGTTAGAAAGAAAACTTCACGCTTGTGCAGTGTGTAGCCCACACTATGACACATCGGCCGATACAACTCTTCCTCCTAAAATCGGTCAACTGGTCTCGTCCTCGTCGAGCATCGTAGGACTTGAGCGGGTTCGCTTGGCGCTACTGCTCCGGATGACGGAAGTGCCGGCAAGGCGCCGTCAGCATGATGTTCCCCAACTGCAGGGGGCAAAGCACACTCTTCCAGTCTCACATCGTGCTGTGACGCGGATTCCTCTGGCCTGAATGTAACGCCGTCCGGGCGAGCGTCTTCCGCTGTGTCGGGTGACTGTGTTTCTGTAAGCCGACGACGTACCTGGCCCACGTGCAGCCAGGCAATTGCTCCAGGTATTTCTACTGTAACCATTCGGGTTCCAGATGTAGATGTCACATATCCTGGTACCCATTTGTCTCCTGTCCCATAGCTGCGAACGTGCACACGGCTCTTTAGTTGGGGCAGCCTCTCCTGGCTATCAAATGATGCGTCTCCACTACCCTTCGGGAAACACGTATCCAGGCGCGATCAATTCTGGTATCCGAGAAGCATCTCTGACGGCGACTTTCCCCTCTTCTGGGGCGTCCTTCTGTAATTGAGCAGTAGACGCATAAGTTTGCGCTCTGATTGTCCTTCCCTCAATTTCCGAAGACCATCTTTCACTGTTCGGAAAGCTCTTTCAGCAGCCCCATTAGATTGCGGGTGGAAGGGGGACGGTCCTAAAGCGCGACATGTTGTCCTCGACAAATGTTGCAAATTCACTGCTAGTGAATTGTTTTCCGTTATCGGAAACTATCGTTCTCGGCACGCAAACTCTGCTGAATATGTCCCGCAAACAGTGCATTGTAGCGGTCGCGGTAGCTTGCTTCAGAGGAAGCACTTCTATCCATTTGGTGTGCGAATCGATTAGCACAAGCACCATCTTGCCTTCTACCGGTCCGGCAAAATCCAGATGGATTCGCGACCACTTCTCAAACGTTTGTGGCCAGCTTGCTGGTGGTGCGGCTGGCGGCATGGGCAAATTGTCGAGGCGATTCTTGCACTGAGCCCACATTTCCTCAATCTTTTGGTCTAGGCCTGGCCACCAAAACAACGATCGCGCAATGGATTTCATCGGCGAAGACCCTTGGTGGGTTTCATGCAGCAGCTGCAGCAATCGTTTTCGCGCACCGGCAGGTATAACCACTCGATGTCCCCAATAAATTAACCCATGTACCAGGGACAACTCCAGTCGACGGTCAAAAAATACCGCCAGGCGCCTTTTGAGCTTTTAGACCAACCATGTAGCACGTAATGCTTGACGCAATCTAGTGTCGAGTCGACTGCTGTAAGGTCACTCAGCTCTCGTGTCGTGACTGTGCCTTCCTCCAGGCTTTCCAAAGAAAAAAACGTACTCTTGCGGCTCTTGGGGCTCCATACTGGGACCGGGTGATTGCAGCGGAAGCCTGCTGAGGGTGTCTGAGTTCAGCAGTTGCCTTCCGGGAGTGTACTGAAGTTTCTAACGATATCCTCCGAGATAGAGTGCCCAACGCTGAATGCGGGCTGCAGCCATAAAGGATGTTGGGCGGTCGTACCTTAGCAATCCAAGGAGGGGCTGGTGGTCTGTAACCAAAGTGAATTGACGGCCCAACAGATAGTCTCGGAATCTCGTGACCCCAAAAACTAGTGCCAGCGCCTCACGCTCTAGCTGTGAGTAATTCAGATCGGCTTTCGTAAGACTCCTTGAACCGAATCCGATCAGTCTGTGGACGCTGCCTACTGTGTGAAACAGTACTGCGCCAATGCCGTGTGGGGAAGCATCGCACTCCAGTTTCAGCTCCTTTAACGGCTCAAAATGGGCAAGCACTTCGGCATCCTTGGGACACTGTTTGGCCTTGACGAACGCAGTTTCCTGGGGCTGGTTCCACTGCCATCGCGCATTCTTTTCTAGTAACTCATACAACGGGAACAACACGCTTGACATGTTCGGCAAAAACCTTGAATAATGTGTTAGCATTCCGACAAACAAACGTAGCTGGCTCACGTTACGAGGGCTCGGTGCTTTCATGATAGCTTCCACGTTCTTTTCCGTCGGGTGAAGACCGAGACGATCGATACGGTGTCCCAGATGAGTGACCGATAGCTGGCTGAAATAGCATTTGTCGTATCGCAGCTTTACGCCGTGCTCTCGAAACCGCTGCAACACTGTTTTCAGCCGAGCTTCGTTGTCTGACGCCTTTTCACACACAAGCACATTATCTAAGTATGCCTGAACTCCACGCAGGCCCGCTATAATGGTATCCATCTTCCTTTGAATTATAGCAGGAGCAGAGGAAATGCCAAACGGCAGCCTGTTGTAACAGGAGAGCCGTTCGTGCGTATTTATGACGCACAGCTTGCGTGAAGTTTCGTCTAGTGGCACCTGGTTGTAGGCATCTTTCAGGTCGAGTGCACTAAAAACTTCACCACCGCTTAACGACGCGAACATGTCTTCAATCACCGGAAGGGGATGCTGCTCAAGTGCACAAGCATGATTCAAGGTGTCCTCAAAATCCCCGCAAATCCTGACTGTGCCATCTTTTTTAAGCACTGTTACTATGGGGGTCGCCCAGTTTGAATATATTATGGGTGATATTATGCCTAGCGACACTAGCCGATCCAACTCTTTTGCCACTTTGTCGCGGAGCGCGAAACGGAAGCGGTCTCGCCTTGCAAAATTTGTTAACTGCACCGTCCTTCAGCTCCAAGCTGGCTGGGGTTCTCTTCATCAGACCCAATTCATCCGAGAAGACGTAGTTACTGCGTAAGGCATTGATGTGGCTGATGGCTTCTCCCGTCACCGGCACTTCTCTTTTACTGACTTGCAGTACCGGAACTCCAGCCCTATCCAGCAGGTTTAACAGCTAGGTCTCACCCGCACAGGCTTGGTCCGGTGCAGTCTAGTACTATAAGCGTACATTCAACTGACGCACTTTGGAGCGCAACAGCTAGCTGAAGCTCGCCTAACGCAGGCAGCCTTCCAGCGTAGCACGAAAGTTTCAGATGTGAAGGCTTCAAATTTTGCCAGTGTTTGCAATGCTTATCGAAAACCTGTCACGCTATGACACATACCACTGATCCTGTGTCTACTTCCATTGCCATTTCTACACCGCCCATATTGAATGTGCGGCGAATTGGCGGCTCGAGACACTCGGCAGCACAGTCCAGGTATGAGCATTCTCACAGCAATATTCCGACGTGGTTTCTAGCACTGTTAATGTTTGGCCATGAGGCGCAGGTGCAGCAGCCCCGAGTTGCTTGTCGCGGCGATTGGGACACGTTTTTGCGAGATGTCCACGCTGACCACAGTGATGACAGCCCGCTTTCGCCCAGCTGAAGCTGTTAGCGTCATGTTTCAAGCTTCCACATCTAACGCACATCTAAAGCCTGAATAAGCGGAGCTTCGCTAGCAACGCGTAGCAATGTTTTGGCAGTAGTGACTTTTTTCGGTTACTTTTCCATTGTCGAGTTTACCAGCTGTCGGAACTCGTCTACTTCAGTAACGCACTCTCAAAGGCGTGAGCGGCACCATTACCGATGCCACCCATTACCGATTCACCTTACAGATGTAGCAGGGCAGCATTATACAGCTTAAACAGTCCGTCGTAGTTCACTGAACTGCGAAGTATACAAATTTGAAGCCGTATCCGGCGTGTATTACGCTAGGCCCACCTCGATGAGCGCAAAATTCAACTTATCTTGCGTTATTTATAACGCACGATACACAGGTAATTTGCAGAACTTTTTTTATCCGCAGTCGTTGTTTGCTCAAGCTACCTATTTTATCTTTCAAAGCATGCATTGCGCCAAAAACGACGTGGAGCGAGCGATTTTTATAACCTACTTTATCTAGAATAGTGCATGTTCGAGTTTTCCCATATTTCAGACAAAAAAAAAATTTCTGCCAGTAGTGATTCGCAACGACTAATCCACAGCACCAATTTCATCCCCATTCGTTCTCTTTCTCACGTTTCCCTTTTTCTTTCCCAAAGCTCGCTGGCGTGGGAAAGAAAAAGGGAAACTCGAAGAGAGAACGAATGTGGATGAAATTGGTGCTGTAAACTAGTCGTGGCGAATCACTATTGGCAGAACTTTTTTTTTTGTCTGAAATATGGGAAAACTCGAACATACACTATTCTAGATAAAGCAAGTTATAAAAATCGTCGGGCCCAGGACGCGGCCCGACCTCAAGGCATCCTGGAATGAGCATGTGCCTCTCCAAAGCTGCATTAACCTAATAAAAATTCCTATTCTCTCTCTCCCTTTTTCTTTGATGTGAAAGCATTCTTGCCGCCAACGACGCGGAATGAGTGAGCAAGCACACTGGGTCACAGACGAATCTAATGTAGCGAGAAGACACAATTACAAAGAAGGGACACAGAACACGCCACAGGTGCTACTAGCAACTTTATTTCAAAAAGGCAGCGAGTATGAGTATATATACTTTTCCCAACACGCAGGAGCCCCTACCACTACCGAGGGCGATTATCATGGGCTGGCAAGATCACGTGGCAGATCTGCAGTAAGAATGCTACGCGTTGCACAAAACAGCAGAAGTCTGGCATCCGCAAGCATTGATTTCCTCCATGTAAAATGCTTGCAATAGCTCACGTGCCGTTTTTTTTACTTCGCCGAGCCGAGCCGTCCCCTGCATTCACGAGGAGTGGCTTTTCTGCTGAACGTGGATGCCTTTACGGGCAAAATGGCAGACTTACGCACAACTCTGCTCCCCTAGACTCACCGAAGATACTCCAAGGAACGCCACATGACGGCAGTCACATGCCTTTGGTTTCATTCAGCCACGGCTAACCACTTTTTTAAATCCTTGGTTCAAATTACGTGAAACACCCTGTATAGAGTGCCTTTATATGGGCCATGCCACTTTATTTTGCTCATTTAAATAAGGAGCGACAGCACAATTCTTCGCACCACGATACTTCTTTTCGGCCGTTATGTTTTAGCGAGCATGTTTTTTTTTACTTGACCTAACGGGTTTGCAGCGTCGGGGAAGGAGCCTACATTCCTGACATTTATCGGAAATTGAGTTAACAGGTATGCATATACTTTTTGTCTGAATAAATGTTTGATATGTGTTGCGTGTTCTTACGTGTCGTCAGGTATCAGTCTAGCTGCAAAATGATGGAAGAATCCCATCGAATCACGTGAACGCAAGGCCACGCGGGATTGGAGGGGAACGAAAGGGCGAACGCGTCAGCCCGAGCACTCAGCAACCGAGCGGGGCAAAAGCAATCATGCCATCAATGCCCACTCTTTACCTTCTTCCCCTGTAATTCAACTGCGGTGAACGCCTCAAGACCCAGTGTCTGAACCACAGGATTTATCCTTCCCGTCACAAAAAATAGTTCGGCACTGAAGAGGCAGTAGCTCTGAGACTTATCCTAACAAACACAACCCCAAATCTACATGGATACAGCAAAATGTACCCGCTCACGTATCGCGGCATCTGCCCGTATTGCGGCGACAGACGCCATGCAGTCATCTCGTGAGGGTGCGGGGGCAAACCTCAACACTTACAGGCGCCTTGCACGTCATTTGAGCGGTGGGAGGCAGAGCATAGAGGCGATGCCCTGGCGGGCCAAGAAGCGCTCATCCAGCAAGTTTGTCCAGCAGCCATGTCTAGTGGAGTCGCGGAAGGAGGACACCATCCACTCGATCCGAACAACGACCTCGATGGTTTAAACAAATGTATTCTTTGTCTCTTTCTCAAGAGTCTCTTTCTTTCTTTTTACCGTTCGATGGAGAATGCGCGCAAAAAAAAATAATACACTTCCAAAACACCAACTGCGTGGTCGGAAGCCCGCAGGCTGCCTTCCATAACGAGTCACTAAAATCGGTTATACCAACGGTTACGTGAATCATATCTCAAGTTACGTGGTGCGGTCGGTCAAAGTTCACATTTCCAGAGTCAATCGCGAGGCGACGGTCGAAGTGTCCGCGCACGTTCAGATCGTACAGCTCGTCGAGGGCACCCTGGTGCGTGCGAGGCATGCACGCACGTTCCAGCTCTGCAACGACGTCGAAGAGATCATCACCATAGCAAGCCGCCCCCCTGCACCCCCCCCCCCCGCCTGTCTTAATGGGTGTCGTTAAAGTGCCGAAACACGGCTCGCGCAAGCGGGTAGGTTTCTGAACCGCACAGAGCACCAAAGTCGTCCCACTGTGGGTTCCAGAGCCCCACGCAGGTGGCCGACACGTTCTCGTGCAGGCGCTCCACGAAGGCCGCGAGAAGCTGGGGCTCCGTGTACGACACCCAGCTGTCCTGCTTCGCGGCGACCACGCCGTAGCTCAGCTTGAGCGTGGCGTACGCGGCCACGAGTTGGCACGACTCGAAGTAGGCCATGCGTCCGGGCTCTCCGGTGACGTTGCCCTCGACTCCGGGACCCAGGGACTGCTCGCTGGGTGTCGGCCTGTCGTCAGCCACTTGCGCCACCTGGGAAGAAAAGCGCGAAATATGAGAGGTTGTTAAGAAATGTGTCACATTACGCAAGTTTGTTACAAAGGCGTTGGACACTTCATAGCAGGGAAGACAAGAGAATGGCAGGGTGTTTTAGGTCCTCATAATTAGCGAGTAAATGGATTGTACAGTCAGTCATGTTTAATCCTACCCGCTGCGGTAGCTTAGATGGTCGTGCCTTTGATTCCAGCCTCGGTGGCCACGTTTGGATGCGGGTGCAATGCAAGTACGTTCTTGTACTTAGATTTAGTTGCACGTTCGAGAACTCCAGGTGATCAAAATGAACCCGGAGTACCCCACTAGGGCGTTAATTAACCCCAGACATTAATTTCTTTTAATGTTGGATTGTCCGGCAAAAAAAATGATCAACTCGGTGTGCAGAATCGTCGACTGGTGAAAGCAATGCTTGAGGGCGGTGCGCGTCCGGATATTCCGCCCTCCAAGGGTACAGTCGCCTAGGTTTGCGCAGGGTTATCCGTGTTTGGTCGCTCCCACGCCTTTCGACGCACCTGTGCAGTGTACTGACATTTCTGCCGCAGCCAGTTGCAGTTAAGGCGCCGGCAAAGTGAGAGACGCACGCATAGGAGTGTTCCCTTTAAATGTGGACCGCACTGTACACGCAGAAGTCCATATGTGACTGCAGACGTTCAGAAAAGATAAATTTTCTTTGACTATTGCTGTCGGAACACGGCACGTCAAATACCCGTCAAGCATGAAGGTGCCGTACGCAAAGTGTTCGTCTGTAGCAATGCAGAGCATACTACAATGAAGTTTAGACACAGACCATTCATGGATCGGGCTCAATTCGTCCGAAGCTTAGTGTCCATTAACATCACTTTGCCACTATCACTTCGTGGAAACGACTGCGTACACTTTGCTTGAAAGGAACATGGAATCGTGGCATACATTGCGTATAACGGGTGTATAACGCCTCCCAAACACTCATATTGAGTAATTTTCTACGAATGCTACAGATACAGTTTGAACTTCAGCCATGATATGCCACCCATCCCCATGCTAAATGAATGAGTCTTCACGACGCATCTATAGTTATTTTAAGACACCGAACAAAGTAAGCCCTTCGTGCAACACCTGTCAAACGGAAGAAAACGAGTATTGAGGAATGGCTTCAACAGCTCTTCATTAAGACCAAGCCTGGCTCGGGGTAAACTCCGACGCTCTCTATTCAAATACATGTAAAACGCACAAATGCTTTCTTGATGCAACCACTCGAGCGATTTAATGAAATACTTGAATTTGAGTGAGAAAGGTACATTCTAGTGACTCATAGGAAGCATAAGTCTGATTTAACTGGAACTTGAAGGCCAGGAAGTTTCGAAGGAAAATTTAACCACAATGTTTGCAAATAGGTAACTCTGCACCAAAAACAGACGTCGTAGATCTGTAAACAGCACCTGCCGTACAGCAGAGCCTACAAGGCGGGCAAATTGATTTTACAGCTCAAGTAAACAATGGAACAATCTCACGAGGGTTTCGCAAATCTCATACTCAGAAAAACACTGTAGCGTATATAAGGGTGGTATAGAGAAAACACGGAGAAGGCCGGGGATGGAAATTCAAGAATATGAGCAAAGCGAGAACAATCTAAAAGCAGGAGCCAACGCTTCGCCAAGTGGGCTCGTCTTTTTCAAGGCGACATACACCAGCCACCACAACAAAATTGAGCGGTATATAATATATCCGCCTCAGAAGTATTATTAGGCACCATAGACAAAATTGTGCTACTGCTTATGATTGCTAAGTTACAGCGCTGTAAACTTAATAAATGCGCGTTTATTTCTTTCTCAATTTATTGACATAGAAATATGTATACGGCGTAACTTAAACATTTTCTTCCCAAAGTCACTAAGTCGTATCTTGTTTATTCTTCTTCATTTATACAACAGACCTCACTGAAATCGGTGGGCTGAACGCTTAGAAAGATTGCTTTCTTCCTTCCCGTGCATTCATATAGATGAGCGCTACCAAGCTAAACCTATACCCCTAAGCCCAAAATATTTCCGTGCACAATCCCCATAACGTGCATCTTATCTTGTTCTAAAATATAATGCGGTGCCACATTTGCTTCTCATAAGACACCAGGAGAACTGTCCAGACGTTTTATATAATGAGGAGTGTTTAGCCCCTAATTACCTTACCTTACCGGCCTAATACCGCTAATTTTCTGGTATGAGCCAAGGAATGCTTGACGCTAAAATAGAAAATTACTCATTAGCACGCTTTTCACGATTCTGAAGATGCAAGAAAAATGGGTAGAAAATAAATTATCCGAGTGGACTGAATTATTTGGTGCCCGAAGGGAATAATGATTTACGGCCGGCAGCGCCGGGAACCCGACAACGTTACAACTGGAATTCGAGCGCGTCACATGTCATACCTTAAAGGTATACGTGTCGGCCGGCAGCAGGTAACAGGCACTTTGACCAAGTCCAGAGCTCTTCCCAGCGCCAGGCATAAAGTAGTGGGCGTAGAGCTGCCATAGTTGCTTCAATGTTGACTCGCTGAAGTAACTGCGATAGAAACCATCCCAGTCACTGCACAGCAATATTTAACTTCACTGGGGTGACAGTTTGGGCTTCTTGGCCATCCATTACGAGCGGTAGGTGTAGCACGTTGAGGACGAGGACACGGGTCCCTCCTGTGACCTCCTTCCTGTCCTGTCAGTTTTGCCGCTCTCGTCCGCAACGTGCGACGTCTACCGACAGTATAGTACGATCGCCAAAAGCTAAATTTATCTACGACCACCAGACCGAGGAGAGTCGTTCACAAGCTTACAACGCTCTGAGGAGAATAGTTTACATTTATATTTGTTTCATGAAGAAACATGAGCTATTAAACATACCGACCTGCACGTTCCCGGTCATGCGTCACTTCCGGCAAAGGGTAATGGTGGCATTGTTTTTTCTTTTGATTTATTATTAGTTTATTATAATGCTAAGTTTTGTCATAAACACGTCCGTTCTTGCACACATTTCGCAACGAATCCATTCGGATTTCATACGTGAAATTTTACGCGGCGGTTGCTTCATGCCAGCATTGTCTGAAACCGGGCGAGAAAGCTAAGGGCATCCGAGGGGCTCGATTTTTCGTTAGGTCAAACGAAACAAGAAACAGACAATGCAGCCAAAGAAATCACTGGGGAATTGCATTGTTATGTTTAATTGAAGTGCATTGTAGGGGCGCCACTCTCGGCCGCTGCGCAGGCGTACAAGGAAGAAGAAAAGTCTCGAGGACAAGCGCTACGCTGGGCCACTGATGCTTCCCAAATAAATGTGGCCACAGTCCCCTCAATTGTAAGCGTCACATATTGCTGACCTCGCACGGTGACCCCAGTGGGCTCCAAACGAATCAAAACCTGTGGCAGGCCTTATACTGTCTAACTCTTGCCCACCAAACTGGGCCAAGTGCTGCCGAAACTGAGTGAACACTCTTACAGCGAGGTGCAAACATTCGTCGTCGCCAGGTATGCCCCCCCCCCCTCGTTGCCACCAGCACCGACGTCACGTTTCTCGACGGGCACGCACTCTATAGCACTGCAAGTGAGGCCAATTCTGACAGCAAGACTACTGCGAAGCACACTTGCTCATGGAATTTCCGCTCTGATGCGTTGTCGATGCCTTGCCGCCTCCTCCAACCTCAACCTTCGATCACACGTCGCCACTGTGCTGCACTGCCCGTTAATTGTTTTTGTTGTGGCAAGCCTTCATACCAACTTGCCACTCTCCGTCACACAGACAGGAGGAGCATTCTGCAGCTTTGTGGAGGACGCCAGAAGCCAGAAAAACACAAGCGCAGCGCTGCGGACGGAGTCCACAGTGCATAGAACCACAGCCACTCAATCCGCTCGAGCTTTCTTATGCAAGTGCCTCACCACGGAACAACTCCTCGGACGCACAGCTTGTCCCGGAGCACATGGTCACGACCACCGATGGCCGCGGAAGCTGCAAGCAGCGCGTGTTCCCACCATTCTGCCCCGTCACCTGTCGCATCCTCGCCAACGCCAGGACACACCAGTCCCGTTGCGGGCTGCCACATTTAACCTATTTACTACGACATACCTGCGCCAATGCCATTCGCACCAGCCAACGTATGTTCGAACTTGGAAGCCACACCCGTCACAGCTGCAACACGTGACGCTACGAGTTGCAACGTGAAAGATATGTGTGGCCAAATGAGCTGCAGTAATTGGGCCGCGCGCGCGATCAAACTTGCACGTAGCCTGCGAAACTTTGAAATCAACCTTATGCCGCGCTTCCACAGATGATCCGACGGCATGCCACGAGAAACCAAACATTCGGCATAGCAGCCGGCTAACACTGACAATGGCGTAAAGCACGTGACGCCAGTGCTTCACGCATCAACGGAAGCGCTGTCGCCTCGCACCAGACACAACGAATGTGCAAGCGAAATCATTGCCCTGTCGAACGCGTCGATGTTCCGCTGGACGTGTCCACGAACACCACGAACAATGCTCCCGTGCGAGACACGATACCGCAGACATGCTCAAGGTCCTTCTCCTGCCATTGGCACGAATACATTGCCTGTGATATTGATGTGATGTGCTGTTTCAGCCGCTGTACCTACCACTTCGTCAAGACAGCGGCTACTAAAGCCTCGACCAAATTGCAGCAGCCAGTACTGACCACCTGAACTTGTGCATGAGGGGCGAGGCCACTTTTCCTACAGTGTCTTTCCCCTACTGCAAAGCCAGTGAAAAAGGTGCACTTGTCGGCATCGATACCCCACCATAAAGGCTGCAACTCGAAGCCCCATCAAAAACCATCTTTTCGAAACCATCTTGCAGACGGCCAGCACGTTGTCCTCGGACATCACCGTTCCTGCCAAACGTACAGCATTGTCATAAGTTTTCAGCCGACAGCGTGCGCGAACACGTTGACTTCGTGCTCACGTGGCATGTCATGTATCGGATTATCAGAGCCCCAAGGTTTATGTAGAGAGGGTAAGGGACACTATTTCTTACCACACACAGCTTCCGAGTGCCAAAATTACGTCAGGAGCTCCGCAACTTGCTTGAGAGTGAACGTTGTCGAACGCGCTGTGGCCTGGGCACAATTGACCACTACTGTACTATCAACTGTCAGCCGCTGCCTGGGTGGACAAGGAAAAAGACTATCGAGACAGAACGCGTACTAGCCAGCGGCCAAGCTCCAACTCTGACACTTCCCATATAACGCGGCTGCGGTCGACTCTCTAGTGACCTCCACAGCCTCAACAACGGGGTAAACGGAAATTAATTAGGTAGCCAAAAAGATAACTTGCAGCAGGTGGGTACGGAACTCTCATCTTTGGCAAAACGCATGCGCTGCTCTACAACTAACTCGGTACCATTCAGTCAAGTTTACCGTAATCTTTAAAAAAAGAGAGACTTTCCGTACGTTCACGCAATTTAAAAACACGCTTTTTGTTCTGGTGTAGTACACTGGTGCTCAAGGCACGGGATCAGACGTTTCGTGAAACCGTTACGCTCGTTGCTTTTCAAAGAGCGCTGTCGGCATTTGTTCGCTCCTTTTCGCGCGACGGTATGCTAGCGCACGAATGCGCACCTGATCGTGGTCCCCTGGTACTTGCTGGGCGGCATGTCGGGTGGCAGGAGGAAGAGCGAGGTAGGCCCCAGGCTGGCCGCCAGCTGAGTCAAGTCCGGCCCGACGGTGTCCTGGCGCAGCGCCACACCCAGCTTGAGGCCCACTATCTGCGACAGCCTGTCCTTCAACCAGGCGAGCAGTTTGGGCACGCGCTGCCAGCTAGCCGCCGATGAGGTCTCCGGCCAACGGAGCACCACGCCAGTGTAGGCACGCTCCTGCAGAAGGACTGCGATGTCGGCACACGCCAGGTCGAACGACGCTGCGGCAAACCTCCCCAAGATTATATAGTCAACTGAGACAAAACAAGATGCAAGAAGTACAGAGGGCGAATTCTGCACAGCATTTGTCCCGTGTACTTTGTGTCTCTGGACTTGTGTGCGTATTTTTCGCTGTTTTTACAGCATTGCTCCTGTGTAATGATTGTAAGGATTCGAATGTGTAAGGATTCAAATGTAAATAAATTCAAATAAGGATTCAGCTGTGTAAGGATTCAAATGAAATAAAACGCGAACAGCGGATCGCGTGCACGGAGCATCAGTGAACACATGCACAGTGCCCGCCATCGGTCTGTCATGGCTATGGAGATGGCGATGAATGCTCGGTTCGCGATACTTATGCGTTACTGCGATAGTTCCTCTTCTGTCTTCTTTGGTTGTCGTTTTCTCGCCCTCAAATCAAATAAAATCAGATTATCGCCCAGAAATTCACATAGGCGATCCGGCCGTCAAAAGCGGGCGTAAATAGGCAAGAGAGCTATCGCTTTATTAGAACAGGCCGTACAACATGTCACGAAAGATCTGCAGGAGACACCGCACCTTATACCAGGTTCCCACGACGTCGTCCAGCGTGCCCGCGTCCAGATTGTCAAGGAGGGCCTCGAACTGCGGCTCGCTGGTGGACGAGCCGTCGCCGAGCATCATGAGGGCTCGCAGGAACCGGTTGGCTTGCGCGCTCACCACGAAGCCGCGCATCAGCTGCTCCGGGTGCTCCGGCCCGGGTTCCAGGTTGGCGGCCAGCGATGGGCAGCAGAAGAGCGCCACGCGGCACAGAGCGAACGGGAACAGGGAGACATCGAAGCGGATGCTGCGGCGCCTGTTGTGCACGGTGAGCCCTTCGGCGACGGCGTGGAACACGCATGCGGTCCGGTGGTGGGGGTCCGTGTACCGCGGGTCATTCGGGTTCACCGCCTGGAGCACCGATGCGGGAGCGCGCAGTCGCTGCACGTTAATTAGGCGTGTCGACACAGCGGCACGACGAACACAAATGACATGACCGGCGCGCACTTTCGGCAGAACCTTACTCGGACAAACAAGTTGTTGCAGAGGCCATCGAAGACGAGTAAGCGAATAACCCCTTATAGAGACCGCAGAGATTCAAACTGAACGACCACCAATGTTTGCAAAGTATATGTACACCGCCCACATTAATAACACTGTTTGGTGATGGCGGCGCAAAATATCGCTGACGTGTCTTGGTAGACGCGGGTGTGAGAATAACGACAACGGTGTGACTATAGAATGAAGACGATGGGGACGATGACTGCTCCGGTAGCATGACCGAGACGGCAAGACGACGACGGAATGATGACAGGGTGACGACGACGGCACGATGATGGCGGCGGCATGAGGACAATGACATGACACCGCGTAACGACAACGGCTTGACAATGGCTAGGCACCTTTGCTCGCTGCTCTGCTTGTTTACTTCACGTAGGCCAGATATACCTCATATACCAGGCACTGCTCGAGCCGCTATAACCGAACCTGTGGTGAGCCGGTAAGAAGACGAAACGGTGCATCTCGACAAGCGAACCGCAACCGTCAGCCCAGGCGACGGGAGAAATAAAGGAGCCTTCGTGCAAGCAAGGAGTGGTAGCGTGTGGGCCCACCACGCAGGAACACGCCGCAGCGCCACCACCGACCACGCTGTCTGAACCTTCCGACGCCACGCAAATCTCACGCGTAACAGCGTGTGCGTCTCGGAAAACATTCCGCGGCGAACGCACCCCACAGCTCGGTTGCACGAGAGCACGTGCCCTCAGCAGGTAAAGACCGACTTGCAACCACGAGAACAGACGAGAGAACCACGCAAAGCTATTAGCTTTAAATGGGCGCGTTGGCAAAGAGCCAAAAAGTGCTCAAAATGTGCTCGCTGCACTTTCGTCCAGAGGATTACGAGTTCAACGTCGACTTACTGAAGTCGTGTGGAGTGCCTTTCAAAGCAATGCTTTCCCGTACCGCTGTTGCGTCGGACTTGCCTGCATTCTCCGAAGCGCAAGAACAACTGCAGGTCGAAGGAGTACGAAGGAAAACTACAAATGTGCGAATATGTACAACCATGACATACAGTTGCCGTCGTGATAGTACGCAACGACTCCGGCTGCGCGAGCCCTCAGCAGCAGGTCACGTTCATCAGTGCTTAAATCGCTGAAGTCGAATCCAGCATTGCGAGCCAATGTATCGTTGTCAGGGTCGTGCATTGCAAACAGCGTCAAAGTTGTCGTCGCGCGCTTTCCCTTCCGCTAGCCACCACAGTTCCGAACGCTTTTGCGCTGCTGTCGGCTCTGTATTGGCTCTGTTTCTGGCCGCGTGTTTGCGTTTTGCGCAGAAAAGCCGTAGCGCCATCTGCGGGTTCCGTTTGACTCACCGACGGCGCAACGTCACTATGAAACCATGACGTCACCACTCCTCGATCGGAGCGCGGGCGATTTGAACTGCGCTAGAGCTACGCGGTCGATCAAAAACGCATTTTCTCTTAATATAAGTCTCTTCCTCGCATGAAACAAGCGTTTCGAGGCTTCTGGAATGGTATTTCAGCAGTCCACGTTGACTTATTATTAACCTTTAGTGTCCCTTTAAGTACGGCCGACAGCGAAGTTATCGCAGCGAACGTACTAGTTATAAGAAAGAACGTGCCACCGCGGTGACTAAGTGGCTACGGCACTTTGCCTTCAACTGCTGAGCACGAGGTCGGGGGTTCGATTACCAGCAAGCACCGGGAATGTATAGCACCCCAGATTCAAGCGAGCCATGAAACTGTTGCCCATTCCTGCACTGCGCCCAAAAAGCGTCTTGTTTCCGTCGTAGCCCACGTGGCTGGCGTCGGCAGACCTTGTAATAAGAAAACGAAACAGGCGCAACACCACCTGGCTGGGACGCGGATGCCGATTCCTGTCTTTTCGCAACATGAGCCGCCCCACCGACGCCTAAAACAGGGTGTCCTCCAAAAGTGCGCACGTGCCTTCTGCGTGGACTCCGGCAGTGCCCCGCCTCCGGGCGTGGTGGCTTTCCGGTAGACGGGCAGCGAGTGATCGGGCTCGATGTCCCCGCCGGGCATGTCCGTGTCCTCCTCGGGTGGCGTTGCTATCATGACAATACTGAGGTACAGCGACACGAGCACGGTGACGAGGACAATGGCGACCATCGCGATGGACACGAAGAAGAACCACCGGGCCAGGGAACCCGGCAGGGCGTCGCGGCGGTCGCGTTCGTCGGCGGCCGCCAGATGGCGGTAGAGCCGGTTCTGCACCAGCGGCGGCAACTTGTTCGCGTCCGGGTTGTATGGGTTCCCGCCTAGCACGCTCTGCCCAGTGAGGGACGAAAAAAGAAATTTGGTCACTAAAATACTGTGACTTGAACCACTGTCGTTCAAAGGTTACACTGACGAGCAATAATTTTTACCTTGCTGACGGCGTCTCCTCCCGCTTAGTTGATTTCTGTATCGGTAAACGTGGACTGCATCGTATTCTAAAACAATCGAAGCCTAAACTTGGCAAGTTCCTGTGCCCTTTACTGCCTTCCGTACAACCAAAATACTAAGAAATGCCTTGAATTCCATGACGTCACAGTCAAATTCTAGAAATTTTACCTTTCGGCCTTTGTTTTCTCGTTCTATAGGTGGCAGCACCGTCGGTACGTTGTTTGCTGGGTAATAAAACCCACTTTTGTTTGGTAATAAAGCGCTCCGATAGCAATGAAGTGATAACATATTGCCCTCCAATGCCACAGTTGCAAGAACTGCATTCCTACTGTACGCAAACGAAGAAAATGCAGTTTCTGTTCCGGTAAATCCCTGGTACGTTTCGTCGGCTTGTGTTCTGTCCATTCTGTTGTAGCTCTTGTTACGCAACTAAACTTTCTGTTATTCTGGCACTGGTGATAGATATGTCTGTATACCGGCACAATGAAGTTAAAGGAGCTAGTTCTTGCGACTCAACTTCACCTCTTCAAGCATGCATAACTTTTACGTATTTTTCACTTAAATCTGTCAAATGGTTTCTGTGGGCGGTTCATGCTAAGAACCGCTCTCAGAAACCTGCCGCAATACAAGACAACTACCAAGTTTAGTTAAAGTACGGCAGTACGAGTGACTGCGCTGTGGCGTGATCGCCGTGTGGCTTCACGTGCGTTTTTCGAGGTAGCAGCAGAAATGTAGCTTTCAGCACGAAGGTTGCCTTAAATTATTACGTGCGTGAGAATGATGCAAATACGTTTCAACTGTTTTAAGAAGCAACCTCATTACGTTAGTTTATTTATATTTGAAAACACTGGCCGCTATCGTTTGTCAAGTCGACAACACCGCACTAAAGCGTACATTATATTAGCCGCCAGCAACTCAGCTTTCCGACTTCCTTTGTGTACTACTGCAATGTTACGCATGATCATGTTGTAAAACTCTATTACCGCTTCCCTTTTGTAGCCGATGATCAAAGTACCAAAGCGCGAAAAGTCCCTTGCGAGGCAATTATTGCGGCTTAGTGGGATACCCACGTAGTAAAAAGGCACCTCAGGATCCGCTAGTGCCAAAAAACGTGCACTCGCCAAGAATAAACTAAAAATAAAGAACCGACGTTTCGGGCCCCGCACGGGTCCCTTGATCACAATGAAGATGTAAGCGTGAGCGCGCGGCTATTTATGGGTGAGGTGGCGCAGTGTTCGGGTGTATAACTCGGGAACATTACCCCGCGTCCTGTTTATCGTGTGTCTAGTTGATTGGATGTAAAATTATTCTAAAAGCAAACGGGCAGATAAGTGTCTTTCTTTTGCGATGATGGCTGCCGAGCCCCAGTCAATGATGTGTCCGGTTAGTTCGTGATGTTCCGCCAGGGCGTTCGCTGCTGTGTGCCTCTTGGCGACGTCATTCATGTGTTGTTTCAAGCGCCGTTTAAGATTTCCGCTCTCGCCGATGTGTGACACGTCACACTCCTTGCAAGGTAGCTTGCATGTCACTCGCGGGTAGTCTGCGTATTGCAAATGGTCTTTTGCGCGTACGAGCTGTTGGCGAATTTTACGGGAAGGCACGTGGGCGATTTGAACACCGTAGCCCTTAAAAATTCGTGCAAGGGCTTCGCTTGTTCCCACTTCTCGAGACGGACTCTTCCTTGCCCGAACGCACGCCATTCGAATCCCACGACTTTTGCCGCCTTCTAAAATTTTGCCTTGAGAATATGTACTTCGTCTTTAACAAGGGGTATTACAAGCAAGTATTCGGCACAGCGATGGGAGCCTCTGTATCCGTCGTTTGCGCCAACATTGCTCTAGCGGATCTGGAAAGTGCCGCTTATCTTCATTCGGGACGCGGCCAAAGCTATTTCTAAGATACGTGGACGACTGCTTCTGCATTATCCCTCACCGGCACACAACACATTTACTCGACGACCTAAATTCCTTTAAGCTGGGTATACAGTTCACGGCTGAAGAGGAAAACAATGGGCGAATTCCCTTCCTGTATGTCCTCGTAGAGAGGACTTCAAGCGGCTTGAGGACTAGTGTCTACAGGAAGCCAACGCACACGGGAAAGTACCTGAGCTCCGAATCGGCGCACCCAATTGGACAAAAGCGATCCGTTGCAGCAGCACTCTTAAACCGGGCATTCCGCCTCTACTCCACCCCCACGAAACGTAGGCAAGAGCTAAAGGTTGTAAGAAGGGACCTGTTGAACAATGGCTACCCTCGACAACTGCTCAGAGCGCAGCAGCGCAAAGCAGCAAAGCCCCGCCGTGAAACGGCGCAAGAAACAGTGAAGCGCGCGGCGGTACCTACACAGTGGGAACAAGCGAAGCCCCTTGTACGAATTTTTAAGGGCTACGGTGTTCAAATCGCCCACGTGCCTTCCCGTGAAATTCGCCAACAGCTCGTACGCGCAAAAGACCATTTTCAACACGCGGACTACCCGCGAGTGATATGCAAGATGCCTTGCAAGGAGTGTGACGTGTCATACATCGGCGAGAGCGGAAATCTTAAACGGCGCTTGAAACAACACATGAATGACGTCGCCAAGAGGCACGCAGCAGCGAACGCCCTGGTGGAACATCACGAAATAACCGGACACATCATTGACTGAGACTCGGCAGCCATCATCGCAAAAGAAAGACACTTATCTGCCCGTTTGCTTTTAGAATCCTTTTACATCCAATCAACTCGACACACGATAAACAGAACGCGGGGTAATCTTCCCGAGATATACACCCGAACACTGCGCCACCTCACCCATAAATAGCCGCTTGGTCATGCTTCCATCTTCATTGTGATCAAGGGACCCGTGCGGGGCCCGAAACGTCGGTTCTTTATTTTATTTTTGGCGAGTTCACGTTTTTTGGCACCATTATGTTTCCTCGCCAGACGAGTTTTCATCGAACACTTGACTACTCATGATCCGCTATGCTTAGTCGCGTGGCCCCTAACAGCCGTCATGCAATTATACGCCTAAGGTCAATTGTATCTTGATCATATAAGCGCTCAAGATGTTCTTTCCTTCTGCTGAGAAATCTCCCGCTCATGCACCTCATTGATGCGTCATGATATCACAAAGATAGCGGAATGATCAACATATCGCTAGAAGGAATCCCTAATCTGCGTTCAAGTATCGCAGTAACTACTTCATTTATTTAAAATGACGCCAAAAGTTTTTGTAAAGTGCTCAAATCACAATGCGGCAATAAAAGTTAATGATTGTGACGAACAGAGAGTGCGACAATCGCACATCGCGCGCTCGACACGTTCAATCACTAATTTTATTGCAGCACAAGGCCAAATGACCCTCTACATAGTAAAAAAAAAGTACATACCACACTGTGAAAACGTTTACACCCTAAAGTGCCTTTAGGTTTACACCCTAAAGGGCGCTCAAGGCTTTCAAAATGACTACATAGTTTTCAACTACTCCTTTTGTCATCGCACGTCTACATAGAGCTCTGTTATTTGCCGTCCTCTGTAAATTGTTGTAAGGTCCTAACGGTAAGGGTGTTACAAGTGTGACAAGAAAATACCCTTAAGGGTGTAAATATTTCTACATTGCACCATTTACGGATGCCTAACAACCACGGAATAAACAGACTATAAAGGATATGTTCGCCGCCAGCGCACATGACAACAAGAAGCGCCTAGCAGACGACGTGACGCGCTATCCCCAACATCCTCGTTCTGCAATCGTCCGCTAGGAGACGACTCCTCTCGATGTCAAAATTCGTAAAAATTGAAAGGTGGTCAGCTGTATCAGTAAATTACGCTGTTGCCATTGCGAAATAACCCCTCCCACCTGCCATGAGAGAAAGCCTGGTAACAAAACAAAAATAAACAAAAAGCGAACGAAAGATGGATGATGACGCCACTGCCACACCAACTCGCTATGGCATCAAAGATTTTCAAACCACAACTTGCAGCGCTTCTAATTGACAGCCATCTTTTGCCGGGGACTCAGCCTGTTCTTATCAAATGCTTAATTGCCGCCAGAGCTCGCTCTTCTTGGCTGTGTCGTCACAACCGGTTTTCCAGAGTGGGATATATTTTGCTCTATAGCGCAGAATTTGTTGCTGTCACGCACTCATTTAGAACCAGAGCACTCATTCTCGACCCCTATCACCAGCTCTCTGCGTAGCTCATGCTGGGCTACCAATTTGTTGACGGGGTAGCTGACACACTGGCGACAAGCATGCAACAGGAACGGGCCGAGCGTTATCGCGATTGTTCTTTCATTATTTCCGACCGTTGCCGCAGTACCCTTCAAAATATATGGTGAAGCTCATTTCACAGCAAGTTTCTCTAACGCCTCTGAATAATGCCTTCATTATGGGGTTAGATTAGGCTAGGTTAGGTAACGCAACCGAACCTAATATAAACCTGCCTAACCTAACCGAAATTTTAAGATGAACAACGTATTTATTATGGGGTTAGACAACCTAACCTAATTAAAGAAAACCACCCAAACCGCACCTAACCAAACTTTTAGGACGATTTATTTATAGGTGTTAGATAAATTTGCTGTGAAATAAGCTTGCCGCGAAAGACGGCTGCCAGATATAGAAGCGCTGCAAATTCTGGTCTATAAACGTCTAGGTAACTGCGTACTAGTTAAGACGGTCTAGCACTGCACTCTAGAAAAATTGATGACTGGTTTGGAGAACTTTTTCCTTCGCGAAAATGGCTAAAATGCAAGGTCCTGGATCACGTGCATTTTCTGTCCGCCCCCGTTCCCTTCCGCTGATACCATCCGGATCACCCCTCGTGCGGCAACTTGAAGCGAGGTGCGTCCAGTGGTGCTTTTCCGGGTATTCCCACATTCCGGCACATATTGCCAGATTCGCAATCTTTCAAGCTCTGATTGGCCCAGAGGATTGCTACGGCACCTTTTATTGGCTCAAAACGTCATCATTACAAAATTTGACAATATAGCGGAATTTGACGACTCTTTATTGCAGGCACCTGCGTATGAGGAGACCATGCACCCACGGCCTTGACCACGGCGAACAACCAGCCGAAGCTCTCAGGTCCCAGGCATCGCTTGCTCGTGCACTCCTCGTGCCACGCCGAACGCGATTGGCCATGACAAGGACTAACATCTGTGACCTCACAACGAGGAACTCGCGCCGAAGTTCGGGCTAAAATTTTCAAAAGGAAGAGCAACATTTCTTCGTAAAGAAACAACCGTTGGTGTCTGCCGTCGGCACCGCGCAACAGAATGTTCGGGCTCCAGAAAGCGCTCAACGGCGCACATCGGCGAGGGGAAGCCGCTCCCTTCTTTAACAGTAACGTTATACGCCGCCTTTGCCGGTCTGCCAGAATGCAGGCGCCAACTGGGTAGTGCGTCTTGCTTAACGACGCAGGTTGCAGGATGATGTTGTTTGGTTCTTTTTGAACTTTCCATTTCTTTAACGGCATATATATATGCCAAATAACATTACGCGTGAATTAAATGAGACATACAACATAGAAATGATACAATTGAGCCCAAAATGTGCGATTCAGCCCTCAACAGCTCTTCAAGAAAAAGAAAATTCATTTATAGACTACGTCAATTGGTGATAGTCGCGTGCGTGTCGCGCTGATTTCCGAGTGATTTTAACAGTCATCCGACGGTGACTGTCGCTGGAGCCAGCTTCCGGAAAGGGGGACTCGTTGTTGCTGCCCTGAGAAAGACAGGTCTTGTAGAAACGATGGCTCCAGCTACGTTCAGCCATTTGTTAATCACTTCAACCGTCAATCTTTCCGGTGCAGATTTTAACTTATTTCCTGTTTCCCTTATACTGGTACTACGGTAGCTGATTTCACCGCGATCGTTTCTCGTATTCACTTCGATGACCTGCAGGCGCTACTGGGACCCGCGTCGCTACCAAGGCGCGCTTGTGTAGAGTTCGGAAGAGCGAGGACAGGTACCGCGCACAGGCATGAGAATGAGCCTACCCATGCCTTTTTTACGGTGTAGCTGTTAGAACCTCGCTGGGTTTCCCTTGACGTCCGCAGCTTCGCCGAGCTGGGGGAGAGAGAGTGAAAGCAGAGTATAAAAATAGCATCGCGCAGCATAGCGACGTGCCGAGGGTGGGCGGAGCTTAGCGGGGTAAAAAGAGCGGTGCGGCGGGTGCACAGGTGGTGTGACGTCATTGCTCTCCCATAATAACCCGCGCGCTCGCTTCGGCGGTCGTCTTTCTCGCAGTGGAAAAAAAAACATGAATGCCTAATTAAACACCCCAGAGTGGTCCTTCCAGTTATGGACTCCTCGCGGCCAAACGAGCGCGTTAAGACGCTTGGTGCGTTTTGATTTAGCCTTAGCGAGGCATAATCGGAACGCAGGCGAGAGCTTGCGCAGACAAGAAGCGCGGGAAAAAAATTATGCGTGGCTGTGCTATCGTAAACGCCAGAGACTAGCGGAGCTGGGGGAAGCCCAGCAAAAGTTAGACTAAGTATGCGGTTTGGCACTACTTTACTGGCCTTTCTCCAGCTCCGCTGGTCTCTGGTGCTTGCGATAGCAAAGCCACGCATAATTTTTTACACTGCTTCCCAGACCAGCCCGTGTTACTAATCCCACAAAATACGTTCCTTGCAAGGACACGTATCATGCAGAGAAATTATCATGGGCCTACCCACGCCCCTTTTTCTACACTGCCTCCAGCACAGCGGCCTGTGTTACAAACCCACAAAAACCTTCCTTGCAAGGACAGTTATCATGCAGAGGAATTAAGATGGGCTATACCCACACATTCTTACGCTGCCTCCAGGTCCGGTCCACAATACAAACCCACAATAACCTTCCTTGAAAGGACATGTATCATGCACAGGAATGGAGAAGGGCTCTACCCACGCCCATTTTTACGCTGCCTCCAGGACCGGCCTGTGTTACAAACCCAGAAAAACCTTCCTTGATACAGTAGAGATACAGTACACGTGTACTGTATCTGTATACTAGTGTAAGCATGTATATGCACTTATCAAAGATATAAACTCAAACTGAAACTGACACGTATCATGCACAAGAATTAAGATGGGTCTACAACTGCTGTTTGTTTTTCTTTCTTTGTTTGTTTTTGCAGTGGGTCCAGCACCGCGGCCCGTCTTACAAATATACAAAAACCTTCATTTTAAGGACACGAATCACGCACAGAAATTAAGATGGGCTGTACCCACGCCCTTTTTTACGCTGCCTCTAGCATAGGCCCGTGTTACAAACCCACAAGAACTTTCCTTGGAGGGACACCTATCATGGGACAGGAATTAAGATGGGCTATACCCACACCCTTTCTTTACACTGCCTCCTGCACTGGCCCGTGTTACAAACTACACAAAGGCCTTCTTTCCGTAGACAGATATCGTGCGCATTTACAGGATACGAGCCCACATTCATTTTCATCGGCACTAACCGTGAATGCTGGTGAATGTTTATTACTCCGCTATTACATTGGCTATTACAGGCTATTCCTACATTGGTGTCCTAGCCATGGGTCTTTTCCAACGTTGCTTGAATCAAGAAGCTTTTCCTGCCTCCTGCAGTTGTACTTGGTTTATTTCGTGCGTAATCTTATTTTTTGTACTTTTTCTATTATTTGCTGTAATTGGTTCCTCCGTACTTGATATTCTTGTTGCTTTTTTATATATTGGGTTTACTTTCTGCTTGATCTGTATCTTTTCTCTAACTTCCCCTGCTTGTAACTATTATCACTCCTGCTAGGGCCCGAACTGGGGCCTGCAGTATATTACGAAGAAGTAAATAATTCATAAAAAAAGATACAAGCACACGGCGTGGCAATGGGGTGCTCTGGTGGAAGCGCACTTAACAAAGAAACGTGAGTGCCGTTGAGAACACGACACTTCTTGCCTTCTGTTCATCTTCGAGCTGTTTGAGGGCAGCCACGGCGGCGGCAATATCGGGGGCAGATTTAGCCGCGGCTGGCGCCAGCGAGGAGGCGCGTGAGGGAGCCACCGAGCCCGGCGCCGAGGAAGGCCGGGAAGCAGGTCGAGGAGGCAGCCGCGATTGCTTTCTTTGGGCCCTGCTTTGCCTACCTGCACGCACACATTTACGCGCGAAAATTACGCAGGTAATGTGGGAACGTCGTCTGGAAGATCTCATACACCAGTTCGCCGTGACGTCATGGATTTTGGCGTCTGCTCGGACCTGGTTGAATTATCAGCGGGAAAGAACTGCGCGATTATCTAAAAGAGCCTAAGACTTCTCCACATTTTACCGGAGGTGCGGAGGCGCAAACGTGAACGGCCGGCACGGTGCAGCCATCTGTTGCGACAGAGCTCAACCAGACAAACGCAGGTAATACTGCAGTAACCAAGTGTATTTAAGTTCGCTGCTGGTGTAAATTTTCAGCAGCGATATGATTACGCCGCTGGCGAAAATGTACACCAGCAGACACGATAAGTCACGCTTACAGGCTTATTGCCCGCGTCATATAGCAGTGGTCCTAAACTGTTGCAAATGCCGGACCCATAAAAAGTCACGCTTACTGAATTCGTCCCCGCGTCCTGAAGTTGTGTATGCTAAACTTTTTTCAAATGTTGAACCCATAAAAAAAAGTCACGCTTACGGTATTTGTCTCTGCCGTACTCGTCGAGGTCGCTGTCTTCGCGTTTAGGCGAGACGCGGTACCACGACCTCCCCCTCTTGAACATGGTCGGTCTCCCAGGCGTAGATCAAGCGCCTTTCGGAGTGACGTCGGGTAAATCGCTTCGCCAGCAGTCCGATATGGCCAGAGTCACCGCACGGCTCTACAGTCCGGCTTGTTGTGCCTCTCGTCGCGATGGCACCAGGGTGCTCGCTCGTCAGCGTATTTGACGCCACTGGCTTCCGCGAAGGCTTTCAGGGCGAGGCGTGTACCAGGCTCGTCTCGAATACCAGGCGTCCAAAGATGTCACGAGGAGTCGCCTCTCGTGGGAACGCGGATCGCGTGATTATGACGATGCCAGACATTGGCGCGTACCCAGAATGGGTGGTGGTGGTGGTGATGATAACGATCCCAGACAATGATACATTGCTCACAACACGATATCGACCAAGGAGAACGGTAGTCATAAGAACACATTCACGGGAATGGGGGTAGTAGTAATGGTAAAAACGAAAATAATGGCGAAAGTAGCAATTATCGACACTATTATTATTATTATTATTATTATTATTATTATTATTATTATTATTATTATTATTATTATTATTATTATTATTATTATTATTATTATTATTATTATTATTTTTATTATTATTTTACAACAATGGTTACTTCCGAAAAGAGGAACGAGAAGAAGAACGTGCGTAAGCAGTCTTCTACCGCGGAAAACAAGAAATACAAAGAGGAAAAGGAAAGCTGTAAAGAAGAGAAAGAAAAGAGAAATCGCGAAGGATTACTTAAAGATAAATAAGATAAATTCGGAATTTGCATGAAAATCTCAAATAAAAACGGCAATGTCAAATTATCGTATCAGATGTCTTGTCGTGCAAATAAGTTGTACACCCGGCGACGAAGTATTGCGGGGAAGGAGATCTTACAAAAAGCTGAATATCTCCGCAACCTCACAACGCAATTTGCATTTGGGACCTCGACTAGAATATGCTAACAAGTGTCGTATAGAGTTCTACTCTGCTGCAGACTGCTCGGGAGTTGAACGTTTTCGGAGATGCCGTGGTCGGTAAACTTTTGTCGCCGGTTGTGCATTGCTGCTTGCAAGGCAAACACGCCCATCACTGATGCCCACAGCCGAGGCCCCGAGAGATAGGATAATTTGTGAAGTCAAGGTAGATGTATATCCTTGGAATTACTGGCCCGTACCCAGTCTGACGAATTGGCCAAGAAGCGGATAGGTCCGGGTACAAAATAAGAAGACAAAATTTTATATAGGTAAGTTAGAATCGAAAGATAGGGATCAGAGAGACTGATTTTATGTAAATGAAAAATTACATGGGAAACCATAAAAATACAACAATCCGAATTCAATTGGGTTGAAAGAAAAGGTAGCTGAAATCTTGGAAATTCGAGTTTAAACTTCATTGATCCTAAAGAAAATTTCGGATGGCAGCGCTAACCTTCGCGTCGCTGTGGCCTAAAGAAGACGGGTCCAAGAATAGTAAATTTTGCACAGTTAAATCTAATCAAAGAAGGTGGAATGACTTTTCTAAGGTTCGTCTCCTTAAGCTCGTCGACAAAAATTTAAGAATCTTCCATAATTTCATCTTCTCTACACATAGGGCAAATCGGTGAAGGCGCCAGGCAAGTCCTGTGCAAATAAAATTTTAATATAGGTATGCGACAGAATAGCCTACCAATAGTATTTTTCGTTTGACGTACATCACTTTTCTAGGGATACAATAAGTGTTTCATATCTGAGGAATTTGTTATAAATGGTACAGACAATTCTCGGTGCCTCATTTGACTCTGAAATCTTGCAGCTATGATGAAAGCTGTTGCTGGAGGAACCTGGATAGCTGGACCAACTATCGACGCCTAGCTATACTATCTGGATATCTGTATCTCTACATTTGCTTTTTTATCAGCATGTATATTTGTTGCCATGAACAGTATTCATGTGTACTTTTTGTACTTTATGCGTAAAGCAGCAATGAAATATTTATTGTATATTGAATCTAGTCTGCGCCCATTTTTTAGGTTTATTTACAGCAGAGCGGTGACAGTGAAATGCATTGAAGCACCTGACCAATTATACCGGCTGTTTCAGCGAACGCTTTCAAAAATTTTTTAAGCTTGCCTATGGCAGATAGCACAATTCTAGTTCATGAGCTGGTATACTCGAAGAGGAGGACATCACTTGCACAAAAAAAATTGAAATGCAGAATCTACTAATTAGCAAAACGTTACAAATTATTTTTACTAATTACGGTATTGTAATTTACTAATTTCAGCCGCGGAGTTCGCAAGACGGACCCACTTGGAACGAATTCTCAGGATGACACCAGTTTTGGGATAATAATTCCCGAACTTTGCAGACGAAACTTGCTTATCATTACGTGGTTTGCTGCTCCCTAACAGATGACACTACTGACTTGGTCGCTCCAAACGAATTCAAACAAATCTCGATTGTTGACCCCTTGGCTTTCGACAAATTCGTACTGAATCACGACTGGTATAACTTTTTGATGACTGTTGCTCCAAACGACGCCTACGGCAACTTTGTAACGCTGTTCATCGATTTCCGGCTTGCAGCTACACGGGTCTGTAATATCAAACAGCGTAACTTGGACCAAAAATAAATGTCGACAGACATACTCGCGGCAATAAAAGCAAAAGAGTTGTTATGGGTTCAAACAAAGAGAAGTCCTAATTGTACTGCTTTGCGGCTTCAGTTCAAAGTACTTCGAGCTAAGGTCAATGCAATGATACGCCTAGCAAAACGTAATAACATACGAGCAAAATTTACGGACGCTCGTTGTGACAGCAGGAAAACATGGTCCCTAATTAACAATCTTAGAAGTGGTGATGTAAACGGCAATAGCCATGTTGTTCTGAAGTCTCATTTTTTTTTCAAATGGTCCAGCCACCGCTAATGATTTTAACTCATTTTTTTCAAAAGTGTCTGGTGTAGCGAGACTTCATCCAAATATTTGCAAATTGCAAACTTGTATTTAAGGATCCGCCTTTCTTCCCATGCTTTCGGAACATGATCTGAAATCGATCCTTTTCAGTCTAAAACCAAATAAGTCCCCAGGAATTGATAGTATTTCAATATTCGAGCTGCGCAGAATTTACGAAGCAATAAAAGATGTGCTACTACTCATTTTAAACAATATTATTACCACTGGTACCATTCCCGATAATCTGAAAAATGCGCTGATCATTCCTTTTTTAAAAGTGGCGCACGCAACAATATCGAAAACTACCGGCCTATTTCAATCCTTTCGTGCGTTGGGAAGATATTGGGATAACATCGGCTCAAGACAATGAGCAGCTTTTTAAACGAGCATGGCGTGTTATCTCCTAGCCAGTATGGTTTCGTGCCGCATAGGGGCACGCAGTTGCTGCTTGAAGTTTTTTCCGATACACTGAACTCTGCGTTCGAACACAATCAGATTGATTGTGCACTGTTTCTCGACGTCTGCAAAGTGTTTGACAGTCTGTCATATTATACTACTAATGAAACTTTCTTTACTAGGCTTTCGGAGTGCGTTTTTGCGGCTTCTGAAAAACTTCTTGTCTCACAGGCACCAACTTAATTGTGTCTGTTGGAAAATTTCTTAGCAACATGACCGAAATTAAATCTGGCGTCCTCCAAGATTCGATTTTTAGTCCGTTATTATTATTTAATTTATATTTCAACGATTTATCTAATGTTGTGAACGTCAAATTATATCAGTATGCTGATGACACTGGTCCTTGTCTCATACACTCGAAGTTACACTGACACCATATATGTTCTTTACAAATGGCAACAACAAAAGTGATATACTGGTTTCGGAATGATGTAGTCGATATCAATACGTCCAAAACTCAACTAATCTGTTTCCACAACCCTGTCAAGCAAGTTACCCTATCGGCCCCATTATATTTGCACACATCACATTGCAATCCCTGTTCGTTTGACCCCGTGCAATACGCCCGTTCAATTAAATACCTTGACGGTTTTTTTTTACAGTGCTTTATCCTGGAATCCTCGTTTCGCACATATATGTCAAGAACTTCGTGCAGTGTCTTGTGTTTTGTATAATATTACATTTTACAGGTCATTGTCTCTCCGAAAACTTGTAGTACATGCCTTATGCTACAGTGTAATCCGGTATAGGATATCTGCACATGGTCATGGCGCTCAACATTTGGTAAGCTGGGTCAATTCTGTCCTTCGTGGCATTCTGAAGCATGTTGATTATGATGTCTCCCCCAAATCTGATGTGTTCAAGACTTTGTCTTTACCTGATTTCAATTCTTTTCTGCTAGAAACTGCTGTCATAAAGCATTTTTGGATAAGCCAGTATAAAATTCCTTATGTGCCTGTGCGTTGCTTGAGACCAAAGAATCCATATGTTACACCCCGATGTAAGACGAGATCCGGTCGAAGACTCCGTAACTATTATGTCTCCGCAATGCTTAATTTACTTCCCCAATTCATACAAGACGTGAAGACGAAATGTGGTCTCAGGAAAGCTCCTAGACACATTAATGCGTTATCGGAAGCCTGTCGTGTGTTTTTCTCTTCTTTTTTGTTTTGTTTTCCTTCATTCTTTTTTACTGTTGTCTACAGACTAATAGCGTGTTACTGATGGCTCTGTCGCTGTCTGCCAGGCTCTGCCGTTCAAGCCAACTGCGGCTTTGGCAGGCTCGATTCTTGCATTGTATTATATTCAAGTCACCAATAAAGTATTATGAAATTTATTCGCGTTCCAGTTACTTTTGTGCTTCAATGCATAAAACTTTTGTTAAGAAAGTAAATGGAACACCAATGTATTTCTCCGCAAAGTTTGAGAATTAATATCTCGAAACTACTGGCATCCTCAGAATTTGTTCCAAGTGGATCCGCCTTGCGAACTACACGGCTAGAACTTGTAAATTGCAATATGGGCCATAAGGTAATTCGTTAGAAACTGAAATAGTGAGTTTTTGTTAATTAGTCGATTATGGAGCTAAATTTTTTTGCGCAAGTAATGTCCACCTCTACGAGTAGACCATCTCATGAACTAGAATTATGGTATCTGCCACAGGCAACCTTAAAAATTTTTTGAAAATGTTCGCTGAAACATCCTGTATATATGATTGGTTGAGTGCTTGAATGAGGTTTACTATCGCTGCTTCAATGTGTTTGTGTGCGCACAGAGATTCAGGGATATCACGCGGACATGAGGAATATCCAGAAAGAACGTCCGTGGGACGCTGCCCGGATATTCGTGGTTACATGGGTAGGTCACCTCGCCTTGGTTGCTCAGTGGTTATGGTGACGGGCTACTAAGCCCGAGGTCGCGGTATTGAATCCCATGCACGGCGGGATTTCGACATATTTTAGATAGGGGCATTTCGATGGAGGCAAAATGCGAGAACGCCTGTGTCTTAGATTCAGGTGCACGCTAAAGAACCCCAGGTGGTCCAAATTATGCCGGAGTCTGCCACGTGGCTCATAATCAGGACGTGGTCTTCACACGCAATACCCCATAATAATAATAATAATAATAATAATAATAATAATAATAATAATAATAATAATAATAATAATAATAATAATAATTTGGGTAGGTGGTATCCAAACTCACGCTCCAGCGACGGCGCCTTCTGAATTACAGATGCAGATCTCGAGTGCTATGCTTTCGCTGGTTGCATGCAGCATAAGCGATTGCGGGAACCGGAAACATATCACAGGTGTTTGCGCTTGGACCACCTCGTTCTGTGATCACCTGTTGATCTGCAGTGTGCCCAATTTTCGCTCGAAAGGGCCACTGACAGCCAAATTTGTGATTGTGACTGTTATGTTGCAATGAGTAAGTCTGAGCCTGATAATCGCGGAATGAAACCATAAATGCTCCACAGGGCGAATAGTTAATGTAAAATCATTAATTATGATCCCTGTTAACGTCATCGCGGTGGTCGCAAGACTCGCGACTGGACACGTTATCTCGTGCTCGAAAACCGATGACCTTGAGAAGCTCGTGCTTGCAGAGTTTGTATACTAGTTGCCAGCGTGTTACACCGTGTCATCGGCTTCAGAATGACGGTGGTCGTCATCGTCAGGAAGCACAACCACGTCTTTGCTCCTCGTTTTACACAAACATTGTCAATAAAAGCACGTCACAGCGCGAGTGACGGAACAGTTCAGAATGGCGCGCCGTTCAATGACGCACGGCTCAGATGATGACAGCCGCTGACCGAGCCATGCCTACTCGCTCGCCGCCGAGGCCAATGGCGCCTGCGATCCCGCCTCAGCTGCTCAGTATATCCGTAGTGCACCGCCTATGGATGGATGTTATAAGAACGTACCCCTTGGAACGGGGCAGTGGGTTGCGCCACCAAGCTCCTGCTATTGTACTGCTTAATGTCCTACCCAAGTTTTAAAAAAAACACTATGAACTCCCACAACCACATTTTCTGACACCCTATTGCGAACTTTGGTTTTGTACGTTTCCATTTTTTGCCGTTTCCCTACTTTTCTTCCACCAATCTTCCAATCGCCTCTTACTAATATCTATTGCGGACATGTTTACTTTTCCCCTGCCCTCGCTGAACCCAAGGGCTTCAAGGAGGACAGTGATGCCTAAACCGAGCGCTGGGCAGATATCTTCACATTCTAATAAAACATGCTCCATCGTTTCCCTAGCTTTACCACAGCAAGCACATGCTTTTTCTTCCTTCTTATATCTCGCTCTATAGGTGCGTGTTCTAAGGCATCCCGATCTCGCTTCGAAAAGTAATGAGCTTCCCTTTTAGTTGTCATAAATTGTTTCTTTCCTTATTTCATTCTTTACTCTTAAGTAGTTAACGCCACTATGAGGTACACGCCCCCTAGTCGCGTGGGCCTCCTAGTGGCGGCCCAGCATTAGTGAGATGTGCTGCGCACTCCCGTTGGAGCGCCCATTCTTCTTACACCGTGCTTAAACGTGCCTAGATATTATTGCGATTAGCATTCCTAGCCAGACAGCCTGTGCCACGAATGCCTGCAGGCAGCGAGGGATTAATTCTCAGTGTTTCCATGCACCAGCGTACCACCGGTGCAATCTTGGATGGGGCCTTCGCGGCCACACCGCCAGATGGCTCACCAAAGCAATTCAAGTTCCTCGTCGGGTGAGTAGCTAAAGTAAGCTCGCGCCGATGGCCGGCTACTACAAGAAACGAAGATTTTTGGCAGGAAGAGTGAATCAAGAAGAATGTGCAAGGTGGTAATTACATTAAAGCACGCTTGGATATTGTGAACTTAGAAAGCATTGCTTCCTAACCGACGCACGCGGCTTGCATTAATGACGGTCTGCTACCACACAAAAGTAGCGCGCAGCCCCGTTCGTTACCTGCACAACTAGTAATTTAAGTTGCAGCGTTTGGAAAAGGGAAATTATTCTCTTGAGCTCGTCCTTGCCGATGGGGAGGGAAAGGCGCAGTGCAGTCAAATAAATTCGGGGGTTTTAGGGGCCAAAACCAAGAAATAATTATGAGGCACGCTGTAATGGGGAATCTCGGGAATAATCTTAACCTCTGGGGGTTCTTTAACGAGCACAAAAATCAAAGCACACGGTAAGAAGGGTGTTCTTGCATTGCGCCCCTATCGAAATGCGGCCGCCGTGGCCGGGAGTCGAGCTCGCGCCGCCTAGCTTGGCGGCGCAACACGCATGCATTTACCGCTAACAAGCGGCGGATGTCACCACAATTCAACTACGCGACACGGCTAAACAAACGGCCGTGCGCTAAAAACGGGCACATCACTATTCCGTTTTCATCGAGCGGCCGTGATACTGCACGCGAATGCGAAAGCATGAGACTTACTTGACTCGGCGCACTGCAGTTCTCCATGCTTGTCGTTTGTCCTTCTCGTACCACTTCCCCGGAAATCTGTAGAACTTCACGGGCGGGGTTCGACCTTTCGTGTTTTCGAGGCTGCTGTGGCAATCAACAACACACCAGTATTGCGTGCCACCTTTCCTGGCTGAGGAGGTCGCACTCGCCATCGCAAAAACCACGCGCACGAGCGCTCCCGCCGTACAGAACACGGGCGCGCGCTAGCGCAGCGACGACCTTCGAAACTTGCATCGGTCCGCTAGGGGAGCATTCGGCCCTGGTGCCGTGCGCGCTAACTTTAGGTGTCCTCGTCTATTGTACGTTTTCCAGAAAGTGTTCGTTCGTTAGAATATTTGCTCAATTATGAAGACAGTGTTGGAAGTGCAATGTTCCGATCCATACGGCGTGCTACTTTTGTTAGGGTCTGGACACTCTTTGTATGTCTTTCTATGTATCACCTTTGTATGGCACTTTGAGTGCCTTTGTGTACAACACATTTTCTTGATCTTGTATACCTAGTAACTGCATGCTGTTTTCTCTAAGTTTTCATCTGACAGGATATTCTTGCAGCTAGAAAATCAACATTGATGCATGATGTTCCACTACCTGCCAAGGAATGTAACACTTCGTATGTTCTTTCTGTACTTGTTCCACTCCTGTAATGACCCATTGTGGATTGACAGTATTGATAAATAAATAAATAAAAACATGCGGACGCGTTCCCGCGCTGAGCAATAACATTTCTTAGACGATGAAAAACGGTCACCCGGAAAGGATAAACAAGTACACGTATCAATAAAAGAGCGGACACTAAGGTTTAGGCAACCGGTTAGGCATACGTGGCGGGTGCGTCCCGCTGACAAGTGCATCGAAGCCTAGTTATACAAAGTGGTACTCCTGTTAAGCAGCCGGTTCGTTTTGTTGATGAGTGCAATGTCTCGATCATTTTACTTTTTTGTGCTTCTCTTGCCGTAACACTGTTGTTGTTGTTTACATCAGCTATAGGCACAAGTACTTCGTTGGTGCAGACTTATATCCCAAACGACTTCGCAGGACGCAATGAATACACATGATATCGCCGAATCAGTGCCGTTAAAGTCACCTCAAGAAGAGTAATTACGAACTGTCAATGGAAAATGCGTACAGTCAGCGAAGTCACCAAACGCACGGGTGAATAACACCTATGTCACACGACACGTGTAATGTCATTCACAGTAAATGACATTCATACCGAATGTCATTCTGGTCTTGTGTTCCCTGGCTACACGGGTATACAAAATGGCATTCGCAATTGATGGCGATGTTTATCGACACCTTGCGCACGCAAGCACTCAGCCATCGACATGTATACCTTCAGGTTACGCTTCGCCCAGCGCAAATCGGGGAAGTGGTCTTCCCACACTTTCAGCAGCGCGCGCGTCTTGTCCGTCCAGTGCGCTTTTCGCTTCCCCTTCTCCTCTGACGAAGCCGCAGAGTTGGCTTCGGTGGTTCGCGCATATAGGCTTTAGCGCGGCACCGCTTTGAAAACAATGTGTAAAAATGAAAAAAGAAGCAGACGAGCGTTTGTGACTGTTCTGTATCAACCATTCGGTATAAGATTGTACCGTGAATGACGTGTGCCTGACCGGCATGCAGTGTTATCTATAAAAGTACGCTGCTGCCTCGAATAAAGAGCTTTTTGCGTTGCTGCCACAGAAGCGTCTGTCTGCTGCTTAGAATAGAACATCTGGCGATGAAGATGGGACCCGGCGCGCAGCAAACCGCCGTCAGCTAGCAGCAGTCACGAGGCTGAACCGCCTACGGTGCAAGGCGACACGGAGCCCTTGCAGCCACGATTCATCGACAGTCTGGAGCAGCGCAAGAACGTCGCGAGGAAGCAAGGCGTCGCGGAGCCCTTGCATGGACTTCAACGGCTGGCTGGAGCAAGCAAACTAGAACCGACAGTACGGACAAGGCACGTCAAGGGAATCGGCTGGGCAGATAAGTGAAATTTGCTCATTATGGCAGAACCCGGACGTGGTCCGAAGCTCGGCAGAATGACAGAATACAACCAAAAAATCGAAAACATACACTCGTATTTTGAACGCTTCGAGAGCTACGTAGACATAAATGATGTCCCTGCAGACAAGAAACTGAAGTTGTTTCTGAACGTACTCGGCGCGCAAGCATATGAAGAGCTAAAGAAGATAACTATGCCTCATTTGCCTTCTCAGAAGACCTTCGAAGAAATTAAACAGCTTCTGGAAGCTCATTTCAGCCCAGCTCACGCAATTATCGCAGAGCGTTGTAAATTTAATCGCCGAATGCAGAAAGAAAATGGAAGTGTCAAAGATTTCATCACTGAAGTGAAGCATCTCGGAAGAGATTGGAATTTCGGCACGTTTTTGAACGATGCTTTAAGGTGGCTGGTTCGCGTGACGAGGAAACGTAACGGGCTCTTTTTGCACAGCCTGACTTGACGTTCGAGCTGGCGTGCAAAACAGTGCTAGAAAAAGAGCTAGCCGCACAACAGGCGAAGCAAATGCATAAGTTTGACGCAAAACCATGCAGCATCAGCGTCAATCAGGGTGAACGTCACCGTGATAAGGAAAAGAAATCGAGGACGGTTGCATGGTCAAAAGATAAGCGAGAGGAAGAGCAACGAAGTGCTTGCAGGCATTGCGGAAAGCGTCATGCGAGAGAAAAATGTTGGTATCGGAACCACACCTGCAGAAATTGTTACAAAAAAGGGCACTTGCAAGCCGTCTGCAAAAGAGGAGCAAAAGCTGTCAGATATGTCGACATCACGGACGACGAATCTGAAGACTTGAGTTGTCAAACTGTGTTCTACTCGGGCACATTGAAGGGAAGACTGTCGCTGATAATTGATATTGACCGTACCAGAGCAGTTGTATAAGCAGTATTTCCCGCATGTCAGATGTGTGGAATCAAAGGTGTCGTTGCGCACTTACACAGGAGAAAAGCTGAAGGTACTTGGAACAGCAAACGTATTAGTCAAACAGGAAGGAAGCGAGATCTCTTTGCCCATAGTGGTAGTGCAGGGAAACGGAACGCCGATGCCCGCTCTCATGGGAAGTGACTGGCTGGAAAAACTGCAGATAAACTGGAAAGCAGTACACAACCTGTCCACGGATAAGCCACTGGAGCAGAGGGTAGAAGCTTTACGGAAGAAGTATCCCGAGATTTTCAAGAGCACCCCGGGTGTCGTCAAAAACTTCTAAGCTAGCATCTTTGTTAAGGAAGGGGCTCAACTAGTGTTCTCAAAAGCACGGCCACTACCGTTTGCTATCAAAGAGGAAGTAGCAAAGGAGTTGGAAAAGCTCGAGCAAGCCGGAATACTAAAGAGGGTCACGAAAAGTGACTGGGCAACGCTTCTGGGGGTGGTCGCGAAGAAAGGTGGCGCAGGATTAAGGTTATGCGGCGACTACAAGGTCACGGTTCACAAGATCATTCGTGGACGCCAAGCAGCGCCTCATCGACAGTCAAGTTCTGACTTTTTACGACGTGAAAAAGCCAATCGGGTTAAGCTGCGACGCGTCTGCCTACCGTCTTGGGGCCGTAATTTTTTACGTCATGCCCGAAGGCTCAGAAAGACCCATCGCATTTGCCTCCAGAACATTAAATGCAGCGGAGTGCAACTATGCGCAAGGCGAGAAGGAAGCCCTGGCCATAATTTTTGGTCTAAGCAGGTTTCATAGGTATACGGGAGCAAATTCACGCTGTATACAGACCGCCAACCGCTGTTGGGGATCTTGGCATCGGATAAACCAATTCCATCTTTGGCCGCAGCCAGGATTCAGCGTTGGGCTCTCACCTTAGCAACTTATCAGTACGCACTGCGCTACAGAAACGGTAAAAACATGGCAGTTGCCGACGCACTTTTAAGGCTTGCACTTCTGGTCAACCATAAAGACGACACTGAAGAATGTCTAGCAGTATTCGAGGCAACGCCTCTCACTGCGAGCCAAGTTGCTGCTGCGACTAAAAGGGACCGCCATAGAGAAAGAAATTCAACAAGAGGGAACACCAGGGGACACTCTTCAAAAACTGGCAATAGGAAACGCGTCACGACTAGTTTCAACTTCATCCGTTAGTTGACGCGAGCATCAGAAAAAAAAAATGTGAAATAAACTTCCAGACACCGTTTTATTTTTTTATTCTTTCCCACCAAAAGTGAAAAAGTTTTGCGTGTAAATGAACCTATACTTTGCAACTTATTTTTGTTGCGTTGCCTAGTAACAAGCTAGCGACACACCAGACGCGCATGCATACGTCATGCGCTAGACACGCCGCAGGAGTGAGCGAAGACGGCTGCGCATGTGAAGCTCGCGTGCTCGGCGACCCGTCTCTTTTTGGGGCTCCCGGCGTTCTCTTGTGTTCCGTCTGCATTTCGACACGGCACCACTGCACTACTGGACTACAGCAAGGTGAGGAATTTTGTTTGACAGTCTGCGACGCACTTCAAGCACATTTAGGCTTACTGCACAAAACTGAACCTATATAGTGACGCAGTTATCGAAAAACAGCTCCGCAGTCCAAGCCTAGTTAATGAGTTAATTTCTCGTACTGGGAGATGTTTGCGACGCTTTCTATGAGCCCAAGCATAATTATAACTTATTTCGGTAGTTTTGGGGCACGCTCGCCGCACCTGGCTTTCTGACGAAAAGCACCTTGGACGTGTGACGCAGTTTCGCGTGTACTGAATCTTACCGGGACAAGTTTTGGCGCTTTCTCTGACCCCAGACATTATTGTAACTAATTTCACAACTTTTTGGGATACTTTTCAAGCACAGTGGCCGCGCTCGGCGTAGTGGCGCAGTTAGCGAAAAGCAGCTCGGCTGTGTGCCGCAGTTAGTTTCGCGTGTACTGAATCTTACTGGTAGAAGTTCGTGACGCATTCTCTGACCCGAAAAAGTATTGTAATTTGGTAACTTTTTGGGATATGTTGAGGTATGCTCGCCGCGCCTGGGGTTGTGAAGCTGTTAGCAAAAAAGAAAGCCGGCCATAGTGAGTGAGTTTTGCGTGTACTAAATTATAGTGGGACAAGTTTGTGACGCATTTTATAGCCCTGCAACAACATATACCTTATTTCGGTGCTCACGCTTGTCGAAAACTCGACGAGCGCTTGCCGAGAGTGATAACACGGGAGTGTTGCATGCGCCGGCAGGACGCGTAAAAGATAACACGGAGGTGCAGCTCAAGAACATGACATTTAGTATTCTGAGCGACTGAAAACAGGCTTTGCACCCACGAATCTGTCTTGAGTGCAACTAGAAGGCATTCTGCGAGCGTGTAACATGGTCTGGATGAGCCTGTGTTGTAGCCACCTCTGTGTACTTGGCGTACCATCGCGTCGACTGAGGTCAGGTTGTTTTGGAAACGCGCAGTCACCCGTGCATTTGTGCACTTAAAGTGCAGGAAATAATGCCCGGGAAAGGAGGGGTGCTTGAAAATCGGATGTTTTGTTCAGATTTTATGGCATTGTTTGGGAGGAGTCCTTGCTGCGAAATGTACGTAAAGGTGAATTTATCTGTAATGCCGCTCATTCACCTCTTACGCACGTTTCGCCTCTACACGCAGTACTGTTAGGTCAATGTACCAAAATGATACATGGTTGTAATTTACTTTCTTTCAGCTGATGGCATACGGTGGAGCTTCGTATGGCAACGACTGCTGCTTACCTGGTGCCCCAACTTTGGATGAATGTAGAAGCCCGGAACGAAAATTTATACAGAGAAAAATAAACATTTCATCATTTCAGAAGACGTCTTGCGTTTTCTTTATGAAATTGCACCTGACGGATTCGGCGGAGTCTTGTAAAGGTCGTTCGCAATCATTTTTACTAAATAATGAAACGATTCCACGCCAAGGCCACGCGGGGTTCAGCAGAAGCGAAAAAAAAATTTAAAAATGCCGCGCCGAACAGCGGAGCCGGCGCGGCGTGTACCAACTGGTGTTCAAAACGCGCGCCCCAAAACCGAAACCGGAAGGAGTTAATACCATCCGCTTGGTCTGCTACAGTTAATTCGGCCGTTGGGCTCTATGGAAGTATCCGCTCTTTTTGAAATTTCTTTCTCTATGGGGACCGCTTTCTTTCCAAAGTCATGCAGTTCACCTTATCTGGCTGGCCCGCGCACCACGATGATAAATTTCAGCCCTTTCACGTTCGTCAAAACGAACTATCGTACGAGCAAGGCTCTGTCACGTGGGGCGAGCGAGTTATCATTCTGGACGAACTTAAAGAAGCAGTATTAACATTGCTTCGTGAAGAGCACCCTGGAATGCAAAGAATGAAACTGCTTGCTAGGTCGTTTGTCTGGTGGCCATTGATTGACAAGAACATTGAAGACACTGTCCGTCCCCATGTACAGTGTGACAAACGATCATGCCTGCGAAGGCACCAGGACCATTGCATCCATAGACTTATCCAACTCGTGTTTGGCAGAGAGTCCATGTCGATTTCGCCATGAAGGATGGCTCCGACTTGTTCCTTCTAGTAGACTCACTCAAAGTGTATAGAAGCAAAATGCCTCCGCACTACAACGACGTCAAAAACAATCGACTGTCTCAAGGAGATATTTGCAGCGTATGGATACCCGGAGGAAGTGATCAGCGGCAACGGACCTGTTCACTGCGCAGGAGTTCACCAATTTCACCTCTTCGCACGGGATTCGACACGCGCGTACACCACCGTACCATGCTTCATCGAACGGGGCAGCAGAAAGGCTAGTTCAAACGAGAAAAGCCACGCTACTCAAGCAAGTGCTTCACGATAACCTAACAGGCCAAAACAGAACTCTGCATCAACGACTTAGCGACTTCTTGCTTGCTTACAGGAACACCCCGAATTCCGTAACAGGAAGAACGCCGGCTGAGCTGTTCCTGAAACGACAACCTCGAGTGAAGCTTTCACTCCTGAAGCCAAATTTTGCGCAGGATACGCGCAGCCGTCAAGACAGAGACGCCACCCATCGCAACGAGGGCCGAGGAAGGGACCCGCAGATGGAAGCCGATGACACAGTTCTCGTCAAGACTACGAGAAGGGAAACCCTGTCATGGGAGGAAGCTGTCGTAGTGCAACGCGTAAGCGACTCTACGTTCGTAGTCAAAGTCGGTGACCATTTTCGTTTTGTGCATATCGACCACTTGAGACCAAGCTGGATTTCGGGACCAAAGACTTCGTTCCATCCGGACGTCACAAAAGAAGCGCATCCTGAGTCCACTTCAAGTGTCCGTATACTCAGCGAATTTTTCTATCAACACGCTCGGAAGAAAATTCGCCTGCTGACTCCATGATTAGTGGTCCTACTGCGGACCAGCTTGAGGATGTTCGCTTAGATGACTCCACTTCAACTAAGGAACCGGCATCGCAGCCTGAGGCAAGACATTCAGAAGCGCAGCCTGCAAGTATCACCGCATCAACCATGGCATCGCCTGAAGAGGCCCATTTGCGAAGAAGTAATCGCACAAGGCGTCCTCCTGATTGCTATCAAGCCTCCAATTATGAGCATGAAATAAACGCGTGTAGCTTTAATTAAAGAGCAAGGAATGTTCTGTATCGGCCAGTCAGTATGATAAGATAGTACCGTGAATGACGTGTGCCTGAACGGCATGCAGCGTTATCTGTAAAGGTACGCTGCTGCCTCGAATAAAGAGCTTTTTGCGTTGCTGCCACAGAAGCGTCTTTCTGCTGTTTAGAATAGAACAGTAACCATTGCGGACAAGAGATGCTAGCATCCAGACGGAGACTGGAAACAAAAATATAACTGCACAAACTACTTCAACTATCGCGTTGTACGTCATAAAATTGTTTAAAAATTCATAACATCAATTATGACAACTTTTACTCTCATTACATTTCGTTTTAACATATCGATTTCATGATTTTTTGACAAGCCCCTTTCATCGATATTATACAAGTCGCGCTTGCATTAGTTTGGAAAGCTCATTCAATGGGCGAATGCCATTAGAGAGTTTTAGAATAGAGGCCCCCATAGTTTGGGGCCCCAAAGAGCTTTGCGGGTGTAAGCGTTGCGACACCCAAGAGTGCAGAGTTTTATAACAGGGCTTTGAGTTTGCGGATAGCGTCTTGCGCTGACAGCTTCACTACGGCGTCACAGAAAAGCTATGAGAAATAATTAAATAAAATATACCATATTATGATAGGAATAGTAATTTTGACTTGTGTGTATTCGCGTTTAATTACAATTTAGAGGTTATTCTGTAAGCAGCAAACAGTTGCGCTTAGTTTTGAGCAAACCAACTTTACGTGCCTTCATCAGCCAACCTTTGCGGTGTTAGACCTACGAGCCATGAAATCCACGATCGAATTCGGAATCAGCGGCTTCTAATGAATTAATCTTCATAACACATGCTAGTTGAGAGAAAGCGATAACCGCAGTCACTTCTAGCTTGCGAACTTCACGCGTTACCACGAATCGAACCAAGTTTGGAGCTAGGTTAGAGCCGTCGTTTCGATCGGTGCCGACATGTTTGCTGACGCAAAGCTTTTGGGGCCGCTATTTGGGCTCCCGCTAAATCGGTGAAATAGCGTTCCCAACGCAAGACCCAAACGCAGCTTGCGTCTCGCGCATGCGCAGTGGCTTCGACGCTATTTCTTTGGGGCCCCTATTCTAAAACTCTCTATTAGCTGTGAATGTCATTCACTATGCCCGTGTAGAGGCAACATTTCAAAAAGGCATTAAGACGTAATCTCATTCGCTGCGAATGACATTACACGTGTCGTGTGACAGGAGTATAAGACCGCGAGTTACCTTGCGCCACCGATGCAATTCTGCTGCGTACTTGTTTAGGACGGGTTTAATCTTTTGAGGTGTAGGTACTGCACTCCTGTACGCCGCAAAATATAATAATTATGTTGACTACAAAAAACACACGCAACAGGGCACCCTAACGGGTAAGTCTACTAGACAGTATCAAGGTGTAACGACTTCAAAAAAAATTAGGCGAATTTTTTAGCAAAAATCGAACAGGAATACCATAAGCAGCAGCTAACAGCAATCCTCGCCCAGAGCTACGTCTTTTCCAAGACATTTCCTCAGCAACCATAATATCGACGATGTTCTGTGGCGAAACTAATAAAGTTGTTAAAGGAGCATTTGCCTGTAATCATCCCGACAAAACACAGCATGATGTAAGTCCCTTATAAATGAGGCGAGTCCAAAACCTCATTTCTACACAGTTCTACAGTTCTACAGAAACAGTTCTACATGGAGCAACTAGCAACAGTTCAAGGTGCGCGAAGCTACGCATAAATTGATTCAGTCCTTGACAGTCAAATTTTAATAATATGGAAATGCACATTTTGCAGAAACCTTGTACGCAACGTAACAAATTCATATACGATATAAAATGATATACCGAATTTGTCCGCTTTTAATGATCTAATGAAAGCTGTTTATAGAACCGCGATATCGTTCTTCGTGCAGAGCTATTAATTTGTAAACGTCGGCCTTCTATGTCTTTTTTTTTTAACTTCCGAATTTTTGAAAATCTTAAGCAAAATTCAGGCCATAAACCGAAATTCCGCTTTCAACACTCACTAGAACTTAACTTTCTCTTTCGAATACAACAAATTTGATTAAAATTGGTTCAGGGGTTATCTCAGAAAAAGGTTTTTGCGTTTTACATGTATTTGAATAGGCCGCGTCTGAGTTGAGCTTGAGCTAAAGCTTCCTCTTAACTTCTGGGCCAATTTTAATGAAACCTGTTGCATTTGAGAGAGAAAGTTAAATTCTAGCGACTGTTGGAAGCGGAATTTCTAATTAGGGCCTGAATTTTGTTGCAAGAATTTTCACGATTTCGAAACTTTGAAAAATATAGAAGCACGAAGTTTACAAGTTAATGTCTCTGCATCAAAAAGAGAAATCGCGGTTCCGTAAGCGGCATCCCTTAGATCATTGATAGCAGACAAATTCCTCAAGCTTTAGCTCGGGTGCTTCTATCTAAATACATGTAAAAGGAGAATTTGTTTTTCTCGGCAACCACAGCCCCAAAATTGACGATATTTGTTGCATTTGAAAGAGCTTGAAATCTAGTGAGTGCTGGTTTCGAATATTTTATTTAGCTTGTCAATGTTTTATTAAAAAGTGGCAGAAATCGAAAATTTTCAGAAAGCGAAACTATTAATTTTACAACTCTGTAACTGAGCAAGAAAAAATGATAGCACAATTCTGTGAATTGCATCTAATAGATGATCTAAAGAGGTCAAAATTGACGTGTTACACATGAATGTCAACAAATTTAGTAATGTGTAAATACAGCTTTTGCAAAACACTTGTATCCAACGTAACAAATTCACGTAATATATAAATTCGCATACAGAATTTGTCCGCTTTGAATGATCTAATAGACGCCATTTACAGAACCGCGATATCTGTTCTCGATGCAGAGATATTAAGTTGTAAACTTCGTGCTTCTATGTTTTTCAAGCTTGCGAATTTTTGAAAATGTCTTTAACATAATTCAGGTCCTAAACCGAGATTCCGCTTTCAACACTCACTAGAACTTAGCTTTCTCTTTCGAATACAACAAATTTCATTAAAATCGGACCAGCGGTTACCTCAGAAAAACGTTTACAGAAATACGTTTATATATATATACCACCTATTTGTGCACATCTGTTTATTCATTGTATAAATCAGCGACACCAGTGAGTGATGTAAGCGCCGAAGAAGCGCTTTCCAGAGAGGTAAGTGGACCTGGCTTGGCCAAGATTTTAATGGGCTATAGGCTTATATTATTTCTGCGCGAAAGCCACTTTGTACGTATTCGTTTATTCATCGCGTAAATCGGTGACAGCACGTGAATTAGCATGGTGAGTGATGTAGACGCCGAACCAGTGTTTCCAGAGAAGTGAGGGTGCCTTGCTGGGCCTAGACTGTAATTGGCTACAGGCGTATCTTATTTTTTGTGCAATATCCTATCGGCGCATATCCGTTTAATCATCGCGCAAATCGGCGTCAGCACGCGCATCAACTTGGGGTGCGATCTAAGTGCTGAACCTGGGCTTTCGAGAAAATTTATTGGTCCTGGCTGAGCCCGATATGAATTGGCTATAGGCTTATCTTCCTTTTTTTTACTCGCAAGTGTACGTGGCCTGTATTTGAAATCGGCGAGCTTATGCGTGTCGCCGCGAGGGAAGCGAGCACAGGAAGAGGAAAGAGCCTGGAGGTGGAGGAGAGAATCTTGAGCCGGGGAAAGTACTGCGGTGGAGCGCGCAAAGCGCGCGGCAAAGCAACGTCGCCTACAGGAAATTCTAGGTGGAGTTTAGGAAAGCGGGAAAGGAAACAGGAGGTGAATCGTCGCGGAGGAAGAGGGCAGGCGGAGGCACGCAGGATTGACCTCCTCTCGCAGTTGCTAGGGGTTCTGCATGCGCTAAGGACGTGCCGTGTTCGTCTCCTGATCCACCAGCGGAACCTCATGCATGCAGAGGGCGCGAGCGGCAGCCCTGTCCAACACACTCCCAGAATAGAGCCGCCCGATACTTTCCAGCAATAACTACAGTACAACACATAACTGGCGCCAATAATTACTTTATTCATTCGTCATCCTTATCAAGAGGCCGAGCAACGAGCAAGGAGGACGGAGCGGCGACCCAAGTAGCAGCAGGCCCTGCGCGAGTCGACCGACCCCAGAGACGTCGCCAAGAGCCGGGCACGAGCTGAACAAGTCTGGCACAAGGCGCAGGTTTGGCATGCCCAAAATACTCCAGAAGAGGAAGGAGGAGAAGAAGGGGGAAAAAGTTGCTTGACGTAATAAAGATAGTGCATTTCCTTGCAGTGCCTTACCATCTTTCCCAATGGCACTTTACACGTAATAAAGAAACGGAAATAAAACACCGAAAATTAAAAAAACTCCGTGCCCTTCCACTCCATGAACAAGGATGACCAGCCAAGCTGTCCATGTAGGCCACTTAAAGGCGAACTGAGTGAGTGAGTGAGTGAGTGAAATAACTTTAATAGGTCCAGAGAAGACGCAGGAGAGACCCCGCGCCACCCGCCTAGTTCCACGTACGGACCGCCAAGCCGAGCTTGACGGCCCGATCGCGGGCACTCTGGACGGCCAGGGTTCGGTCGTTCATTTCGGGGCTGCCCAAGAGCGCAGCTCACCTATCCTCGCTGAAGGAGGAGCCGATGGTCTCCCATTCCAACACATGGTCCAATGTTGCCGTTAGTCCACAGGCAGGGCAGTCCGCACTGGGATACCTTTCAGGGTATATTGCATGAAGAATCGCAAGGTTAGGATACGCACGCGCTTGTAAAAGTGCACCTCCACCGCAAGCCACGAGCCGCTGTTGCACTATATTCGGGATCGGCCCACCTGTGGGGAGTGCTTCAATACGCTCGCTTCACCTCCGCCGCGGATTGGCCCGGCATTCCACCATCTTCGGGGCTTTTTTCTATACGCGTACACGACAGTGGGGAAGGTAGCCCTTAACAGCTTGGCTGTAAAAGAAAGGCCTCGAAAATATCACCAAACTTACAAATAATCAAAGGATTTTAAAGACACAGAATAGCAACCATACCATTGCGCGTAACCAACGTTCACGAAATGAAACTTCCTCTTGCGCGAAAGCACATACGGGCATATCCGTTTACCCGCCGTTGTTGCTCAGTGGCTGTGGTGTTAGGCTGCAGAGCACGAGGTCGCGGGATCGAATCCCGGCCACGACGGCCGCATTTCAATGGGAGCGAAATGCAAAAACACCCATGTACTTACATTTAGGTGCACGTTAAAGAACCCCAGGTGGTCGAAATTTCCGGAGTCCTCCAATACGGCGGTCCTCATAATATGAAAGTGGTTTTGGCACTTAAACCCCATAATTCAATAACAGTACGTTTATTCTTCACCCGAATAGCTGTCAGCAGGTTTTCTAACATAAGTTCAACAGTGCATGCATCATAGCGAATTAACACGCTATTATTTCTTTCCTCAATTTTTCACTTCGAATAAATTAATTCGCGCGTATACCCGTTCATTTACCCCGAAAATCGGCATCAGCGCGTGCAAGGGAAGTCACGCACGTGAACAACCAGCGCTTTCCAGAGGACTTGTTGGACCTACCCGAGACGATATATTCAGGCTTACCATTTTTTTTTTCTTTTTTTTCGAGAAAACTAATCTCTGCCTATTCGTTTATTTATCGGCTAAATCCGCATCAGAGCATCCGTGTGGAGTGATATATTCGAAGAACCAGCGCTTTCGACGAAAATTATTGGACCTGGCCGAGACGATATTTTCATGGGCTATAGGCTTACCGTTTTTTCATTTTTTCAAGGAAATTAATCTCTGCCTATTCATTTATTTATCGGGTAAATCCGCATCAGAGCATGCGTGTGGGGTGATATATTCGACGAATCATAGGAAGGAAGGAAGGAAGGAAAAAGTGGAGAAGGAAGGCAGGGAGGTTAACCAGTGTTGCCTAACCGGTTTGCTACCCTACACATGGGAGCGGCATGGGGGGGATGAAAGATGAAAGATGGGGAGAAGAGATAGAGGGCACATAACACGGCACACACATCGTTGGTTACAGTCTGTCACTCTTGTGCGGTACGTGACATCACGTGACGAATCATAGCGTTCGACGGAAATTATTGGACCTGGCCGAGACGAACTTTTCATGGGCGAAAGGCTTACCGTTTTTTCAGTTTTCCGAGAAAATTAATCTCTGCCTATTCGTTTATTTATCGGGTAAATCCGCATCAGAGCATGCGTGTGGAGTGATATATTTGAAGAACCAGCGCTTTCGACGGGAATTGTTGGACCTGGCCGAGATGAAATTTTCATGGGCTATTGGCTCACCGTTTTTTCATTTTTTCGAGAAAAAAGATCTCTTCCTGTTCGTTTATTTATCGGGTAAATCCGCATCAGAGCATGCGTGTGGAGTGATATATTCGAAGAACCAGCGCTTTCGACGGGAATTAATGGTCCTAGCCGAGACGAAATTTTCATTGGCTATAGGCTTACCGTTTTTTCATTTTTTCGAGAAAATTAATCTCTGCCTATTCGTTTATTTATCGGGTAAATCCGCATCAGAGCATGCTTGTGGAGTGATATATTCGAAGAGCCAGCGCTTTTGACGGGAATTATTGGACCTGGCCCAGACGAAATTTTCATGGGCTATAGGCTTACCGTTTTTTCATTTTATCGAGAAAATTAATCTCTGCCTATTCGTTTATTTATCGGGTAAATCCGCATCAGAGCATGCGTGTGGAGTGATATATTCGAAGAACCAGCGCTTTCGACAGGAATTATTGGACCTGGCCCAGACGAAATTTTCATGGGCTATAGGCTTACCGTTTTTTCATTTTTTCGAGAAAATTAATCGCTGCCTATTCGTTTATTTATCGGGTAAATCCGCATCAGAGCATGCATGTGGAGTGATATATTCGAAGAACCAGCGCTTTCGACAGGAATTATTGGACCTGGCCCAGACGAAATTTTCATGGGCTATAGGCTTACCGTTTTTTTCATTTTTTCGAGAAAAAAGATCTCTTCCTGTTCGTTTATTTATCGGGTAAATCCGCATCAGAGCATGCGTGTGGAGTGATATATTCGAAGAACCAGCGCTTTCGACGGGAATTATTGGTCCTGGCCCAGACGAAATTTTCATGGGCTATAGGCTTACCGTTTTTTCATTTTTTCGAGAAAATTAATCTCTGCCTATTCGTTTATTTATCGGGTAAATCCGCATCAGAGCATGCTTGTGGAGTGATATATTCGAAGAACCAGCGCTTTCGACGGGAATTATTGGACCTGGCCGAGACGAAATTTTCATGGGCTATAGGCTTACGGTTTTTTCATTTTTTCGAGAAAATTAATCTCTGCCTATTCGTTTATTTATCGGGTAAATCCGCATCAGAGCATGCGTGTGGAGTGATATATTCGAAGAACCAGCGCTTTCGACGGGAATTATTGGACCTGGCCCAGACGAAATTTTCATGGGCTATAGGCTTACCGTTTTTTCTTTTTTTCGAGAAAATTAATCTGTGCCTATTCGTTTATTTATCGGGTAAATCCGCATCAGAGCATGCGTGTGGAGTGATATATTCGAAGAATCAGAGCGTTCGACGGAAATTATTGGACCTGGCCCTGACGAAATTTTCCTGGGCTATAGGCTTACCGTTTTTTCATTTTTTCAAGCAAATTAATCTGTGCGTATTGGTTTATTTATCGCGTAAATCCGCATCAGAGCATGCATGTGGAGTGATATATTCGAAGAACCAGCGCTTTCGACGGGAATTATTGGACCTGGCCCAGACGAAATTTTCATGGGCTATAGGCTTACCGTTTTTTCATTTTTTCGAGAAAATTAATCTCTGCCTATTCGTTTATTTATCGGGTAAATCCGCATCAGAGCATGCGTGTGGAGTGATATATTCGAAGAACCAGCGCTTTCACGGGAATTATTGGACCTGGCCCAGACGAAATTTTCATGGGCTATAGGCTTACCGTTTTTTCATTTTTTCGAGAAAATTAATATCTGCCTATTCGTTTATTTATCGGGTAAATCCGCATCAGAGCATGCGTGTGGAGTGATATATTCGAAGAACCAGCGCTTTCGACGGGAATTATTGGACCTGGCCGAGACGAAATTTTCATGGGCGTGATGCTTACGGTTTTTTCATTTTTTCGAGAAAATTAATCTCTGCCTATTCGTTTATTTATCGGGTAAATCCGCATCAGAGCATGCGTGTGGAGTGATATATTCGAAGAACCAGCGCTTTCGACGGGAATTATTGGACCTGGCCCTGACGAAATTTTCTGGGCTATAGGCTTACCGTTTTTTCATTTTTTCGACAAAATTAATCTCTGCCTATTCGTTTATTTATCGGGTAAATCCGCATCAGAGCATGCATGTGGAGTGATATATTCGAAGAACCAGCGCTTTCGACGAGAATTATTGGACCTGGCCGAGACGATATTCTCATGGGCTATAGGTTTACCGTTTTTTTCATTTTTTCGAGAAAATTAATCTCTGCCTATTCGTTTATTTATCGGGTAAATCCGCATCAGAGCATGCGTGTGGAGTGATATATTCGAAGAACCAGCGCTTTCGAAGGGAATTATTGGACCTGGCCGAGACGAAATTTTCATGGGCTATAGGCTTACCGTTTTTTTCATTTTTTCGAGAAAATTAATCTCTGCCTATTCGTTTATTTATCGGGTAAATCCGCATCAGAGCATGCGTGTGGAGTGATATATTCGAAGAACCAGCTATTTCGGCGGGAATTATTGGACCTGGCCCAGACGAAATTTTCATGGGCTATAGGCTTACCGTTTTTTCATTTTTTCGAGAAAATTAATCGCTGCCTATTCGTTTATTTATCGGGTAAATCCGCATCAGAGCATGCGTGCGGAGTGATATATTCGAAGAACCAGCGCTTTCGACGGGAATTGTTGGACCTGGCCGAGACGAAATTTTCATGGGCTACAGGCTTACCGTTTTTTCATATTTTCGAAAAAATTAATCTCTGCCTATTCGTTTATTTATCGGGTAAATCCGCATCAGAGCATGCATGTGGAGTGATATATTCTAAGAACCAGTGCTTTCGACGGGAATTATTGGTCCTGGCCCAGACGAAATTTTCATGGGCTATAGGCTTACCGTCTTTTCATTTTTTCGAGAAAATTAATCTCTGCCTATTCGTTTATTTATCGGGTAAATCCGCATCAGAGCATGCTTGTGGAGTGATATATTCGAAGAACCAGCGCTTTCGACGGGAATTATTGGACCTGGCCCAGACGAAATTTTCATGGGCTATAGGCTTACCGTTTTTTCATTTTTTCGATAAAATTAATCTCTGCTTATTTCTTTATTTATCGGGTAAATCCGCATCAGAGCATGCATGTGAGTGATATATTCGAAGAGCCAGCGCTTTCGACGGGAATTATTGGACCTGGCCCAGACGAAATTTTCGTGGGCTATAGGCTTACCGTTTTTTTCATTTTTTCGAGAAAATTAATCTCTGCCTATTCGTTTATTTATCGGGTAAATCCGCATCAGAGCATGCGTGTGGAGTGATATATTCGAAGAACCAGCGCTTTCGACGGGCATTATTGCACCTGGCCCAGACGAAATTTTCATGGGCTATAGGCTTACCGTTTTTTCATTTTTTCGAGAAAATTAATCTCAGCCTATTCGTTTATTTATCGGGTAAATCCGCATCAGAGCATGCATGTGGAGTGATATATTCGAAGAACCAGCGCTTTCGACGAGAATTATTGGACCTGGCCGAGACGATATTCTCATGGGCTATAGGTTTACCGTTTTTTTCATTTTTTCGAGAAAATTAATCTCTGCCTATTCGTTTATTTATCGGGTAAATCCGCATCAGAGCATGCGTGTGGAGTGATATATTCGAAGAACCAGCTATTTCGACGGGAATTATTGGACCTGGCCCAGACGAAATTTTCATGGGCTATAGGCTTACCGTTTTTTCATTTTTTCGAGAAAATTAATCGCTGCCTATTCGTTTATTTATCGGGTAAATCCGCATCAGAGCATGCGTGCGGAGTGATATATTCGAAGAACCAGCGCTTTCGACGGGAATTGTTGGACCTGGCCGAGACGAAATTTTCATGGGCTACAGGCTTACCGTTTTTTCATATTTTCGAAAAAATTAATCTCTGCCTATTCGTTTATTTATCGGGTAAATCCGCATCAGAGCATGCATGTGGAGTGATATATTCTAAGAAGCAGTGCTTTCGACGGGAATTATTGGTCCTGGCCCAGACGAAATTTTCATGGGCTATAGGCTTACCGTTTTTTCACTTTTTCGAGAAAATTATTCTCTGCCTATTCGTTTATTTATCGGGTAAATCCGCATCAGAGCATGCTTGTGGAGTGATATATTCGAAGAACCAGCGCTTTCGACGGGAATTATTGGACCTGGCCCAGACGAAATTTTCATGGGCTATAGGCTTACCGTTTTTTCATTTTTTCGAGACAATTAATCTCTGCTTATTCCTTTATTTATCGGGTAAATCCGCATCAGAGCATGCATGTGAGTGATATATTCGAAGAGCCAGCGCTTTCGACGGGAATTATTGGACCTGGCCCAGACGAAATTTTCGTGGGCTATAGGCTTACCGTTTTTTTCATTTTTTCGAGAAAATTAATCTCTGCCTATTCGTTTATTTATCGGGTAAATCCGCATCAGAGCATGCGTGTGGAGTGATATATTCGAAGAACCAGCGCTTTCGACGGGCATTATTGCACCTGGCCCAGACGAAATTTTCATGGGCTATAGGCTTACCGTTTTTTTCATTTTTTCGAGAAAATTAATCTCAGCCTATTCGTTTATTTATCGGGTAAATCCGCATCAGAGCATGCATGTGGAGTGATATATTCGAAGAACCAGCGCTTTCGACGAGAATTATTGGACCTGGCCGAGACGATATTCTCATGGGCTATAGGTTTACCGTTTTTTTCATTTTTTCGAGAAAATTAATCTCTGCCTATTCGTTTATTTATCGGGTAAATCCGCATCAGAGCATGCGTGTGGAGTGATATATTCGAAGAACCAGCGCTTTCGAAGGGAATTATTGGACCTGGCCGAGACGAAATTTTCATTGGCTATAGGCTTACCGTTTTTTTCATTTTTTCGAGAAAATTAATCTCTGCCTATTCGTTTATTTATCGGGTAAATCCGCATCAGAGCATGCGTGTGGAGTGGTATATTCGAAGAACCAGCTATTTCGACGGGAATTATTGGACCTGGCCCAGACGAAATTTTCATGGGCTATAGGCTTACCGTTTTTTCATTTTTTCGAGAAAATTAATCGCTGCCTATTCGTTTATTTATCGGGTAAATCCGCATCAGAGCATGCGTGCGGAGTGATATATTCGAAGAACCAGCGCTTTCGACGGGAATTGTTGGACCTGGCCGAGACGAAATTTTCATGGGCTACAGGCTTACCGTTTTTTCATTTTTTCGAAAAAATTAATCTCTGCCTATTCGTTTATTTATCGGGTAAATCCGCATCAGAGCATGCATGTGGAGTGATATATTCTAAGAACCAGTGCTTTCGACGGCAATTATTGGTCCTGGCCCAGACGAAATTTTCATGGGCTATAGGCTTACCGTTTTTTCATTTTTTCGAGAAAATTAATCTCTGCCTATTCGTTTATTTATCGGGTAAATCCGCATCAGAGCATGCTTGTGGAGTGATATATTCGAAGAACCAGCGCTTTCGACGGGAATTATTGGACCTGGCCCAGACGAAATTTTCATGGGCTATAGGCTTACCGTTTTTTCATTTTTTCGAGACAATTAATCTCTGCTTATTCCTTTATTTATCGGGTAAATCCGCATCAGAGCATGCATGTGAGTGATATATTCGAAGAGCCAGCGCTTTCGACGGGAATTATTGGACCTGGCCCAGACGAAATTTTCGTGGGCTATAGGCTTACCGTTTTTTTCATTTTTTCGAGAAAATTAATCTCTGCCTATTCGTTTATTTATCGGGTAAATCCGCATCAGAGCATGCGTGTGGAGTGATATATTCGAAGAACCAGCGCTTTCGACGGGCATTATTGAACCTGGCCCAGACGAAATTTTCATGGGCTATAGGCTTACCGTTTTTTCATTTTTTCGAGAAAATTAATCTCAGCCTATTCGTTTATTTATCGGGTAAATCCGCATCAGAGCATGCATGTGGAGTGATATATTCGAAGAACCAGCGCTTTCGACAGAAATTATTGGACCTGGCCCACACGAAATTTTCATGGGCTATAGGCTTACCGTTTTTTCATTTTTTCGAGAAAATTAATCTCTGCCTATTCGTTTATTTATCGGGTAAATCCGCATCAGAGCATGCATGTGGAGCGATATATTCGAAGAACCAGCGCTTTCGACAGAAATTATTGGACCTGGCCCACACGAAATTTTCATGGGCTATAGGCTTACCGTTTTTTCATTTTTTCGAGAAAATTAATCGCTGCCTATTCGTTTATTTATCGGGTAAATCCGCATCAGAGCATGCATGTGGAGCGATATATTCGAAGAACCAGCGCTTTCGACAGAAATTATTGGACCTGGCCCAGACGAAATTTTCATGGGCTATAGGCTTACCGTTTTTCATTTTTTCGAGAAAATTAATCTCTGCCTATTCGTTTACTTATCGGGTAAATCCGCATCAGAGCATGCGTGTGGAGTGATATATTCGAAGAACCAGCGCTTTCACGGGAATTATTGGACCTGGCCCAGACGAAATTTTCATGGGCTATAGGCTTACAGTTTTTTCATTTTTTCGAGAAAATTAATATCTGCCTATTCGTTTATTTATCGGGTAAATCCGCATCAGAGCATGCGTGTGGAGTGATATATTTGAAGAACCAGCGCTTTCGAAGGGAATTATTGGACCTGGCCGAGACGAAATTTTCATGGGCTATAGGCTTACCGTTTTTTTCATTTTTTCGAGAAAATTAATCTCTGCCTATTCGTTTATATATCGGGTAAATCCGCATCAGAGCATGCGTGTGGAGTGGTATATTCGAAGAACCAGCTATTTCGACGGGAATTATTGGACCTGGCCCAGACGAAATTTTCGTGGGCTATAGGCTTACCGTTTTTTCATTTTTTCGAGAAAATTAATCTCTGCCTATTCGTTTATTTATCGGGTAAATCCGCATCAGAGCATGCGTGTGGAGTGATATATTCGAAGAACCAGCGCTTTCGACGGGAATTATTGGACCTGGCCCAGACGAAATTTTCATGGGCTATAGGCTTACCGTTTTTTTCATTTTTTCGAGAAAATTAATCTCTGCCTATTCGTTTATTTATCGGGTAAATCCGCATCAGAGCATGCGTGTGGAGTGATATATTCGAAGAACCAACGCTTTCGACGGGAAATATTGGACCTGGCCCAGACGAAATTTTCATGGGCTATAGGCTTACCGTTTTTTCATTTTTTCGAGAAAATTAATCTCTGCCTATTCGTTTATTTATCGGGTAAATCCGCATCAGAGCATGCGTGTGGAGTGATATATTCGAAGAACCAGCGCTTTCGACGGGAATTGTTGGACCTGGCCGAGACGAAATTTTCATGGGCTATAGGCTTACCGTTTTTTCATTTTTTCGAGAAAATTAATCTCTGCCTATTCGTTTATTTATCGGGTAAATCCGCATCAGAGCAAGCATGTGGAGTGATATATTCGAAGAACCAGCGCTTTCGACGGGAATTATTGGACCTGGCCCAGACGAAATTTTCATGGGCTATAGGCTTACCGTTTTTTCATTTTTTCGAGAAAATTAATCTCTGCCCATTCGTTTATTTATCGGGTAAATCCGCATCAGAGCATGCGTGTGGAGTGAGATATTCGAAGAACCAGCGCTTTAGACGGGAATTGTTGGACCTGGCCCAGACAAAATTTTCATGGGCTATAGGCTTACCGTTTTTTCATTTTTTCGAGAAAATTAATCTCTGCCTATTCGTTTATTTATCGGGTAAATCCGCATCAGAGCATGCTTGTGGAGTGATATATTCGAAGAGCCAGCGCTTTTGACGGGAATTATTGGACCTGGCCCAGACGAAATTTTCATGGGCTATAGGCTTACCGTTTTTTCATTTTTTCGAGAAAATTAATCTCTGCCTATTCGTTTATTTATCGGGTAAATCCGCATCAGAGCATGCGTGTGGAGTGATATATTCGAAGAACCAGCGCTTTCGACGGGCATTATTGGACCTGGCCCAGACGAAATTTTCATGGGCTATAGGCTTACCGTTTTTTCATTTTTTCGAGAAAATTAATCTCTGCCTATTCGTTTATTTATCGGGTAAATCCGCATCAGAGCATGCATGTGGAGTGATATATTCGAAGAACCAGCGCTTTCGACGGGAATTATTGGACCTGGCCCAGACGAAATTTTCATGGGCTATAGGCTTACCGTTTTTTCATTTTTTCGAGAAAATTAATCTCTGCCTATTTGTTTATTTATCGGGTAAATCCGCATCAGAGCATGCGTGTGGAGTGATATATTCGAAGAACCAGCGCTTTCGACGGGAATTATTGGTCCTGGCCCAGACGAAATTTTCATGGGCTATAGGCTTACCGTTTTTTCATTTTTTCGAGAAAATTAATCTCTGCCTATTCGTTTATTTATCGGGTAAATCCGCATCAGAGCATGCTTCTGGAGTGATATATTCGAAGAACCAGCGCTTTCGACGGGAATTATTGAACCTGGCCGAGACGAAATTTTCATGGGCTATAGGCTTACGGTGTTTTCATTTTTTCGAGAAAATAATCTCTGCCTATTCGTTTATTTATCGGGTAAATCCGCATCAGAGCGTGCGTGTGGAGTGATATATTCGAAGAACCAGCGCTTTCGACGGGAATTATTGGACCTGGCCCAGACGAAATTTTCATGGGCTATAGGCTTACCGTTTTTTCATTTTTTCGAGAAAATTAATCTCTGCCTATTCGTTTATTTATCGGGTAAATCCGCATCAGAGCATGCATGTGGAGTGATATATTCGAAGAACCAGCGCTTTCGACGGGAATTATTGGACCTGGCCGAGACGATATTTTCATGGGCTATAGGCTTACCGTTTTTTTCATTTTTCCAAGAAAATTAATCTCTGCCTATTCGTTTATTTATCGGGTAAATCCGCATCAGAGCATGCGTGTGGAGTGATATATTCGAAGAACCAGCGCTTTCGAGGGGAATTATTGGACCTGGCCGAGATGAAATTTTCATGGGCTATAGGCTTACCGTTTTTTCATTTTTTCGAGAAAATTAATCTCTGCCTATTCGTTTATTTATCGGGTAAATCCGCATCAGAGCATGCGTGTGGAGTGATATATTCGAAGAACCAGCGCTTTCGACGGGCATTATTGGACCTGGCCCAGACGAAATTTCATGGGCTATAGGCTTACCGTTTTTTCATTTTTTCGAGAAAATTAATCTCAGCCTATTCGTTTATTTATCGGGTAAATCCGCATCAGAGCATGCATGTGGAGTGATATATTCGAAGAACCAGCGCTTTCGACGGGAATTATTGGACCTGGCCCACACGAAATTTTCATGGGCTATAGGCTTACCGTTTTTTCATTTTTTCGAGAAAATTAATCTCTGCCTATTCGTTTATTTATCGGGTAAATCCGCATCAGAGCATGCATGTGGAGCGATATATTCGAAGAACCAGCGCTTTCGACAGAAAATTATTGGACCTGGCCCACACGAAATTTTCATGGGCTATAGGCTTACCGTTTTTTCATTTTTTCGAGAAAATTAATCGCTGCCTATTCGTTTATTTATCGGGTAAATCCGCATCAGAGCATGCATGTGGAGCGATATATTCGAAGAACCAGCGCTTTCGACAGAAATTATTGGACCTGGCCCAGACGAAATTTTCATGGGCTATAGGCTTACCGTTTTTTCATTTTTTCGAGAAAATTAATCTCTGCCTATTCGTTTATTTATCGGGTAAATCCGCATCAGAGCATGCGTGTGGAGTGATATATTCGAAGAACCAGCGCTTTCACGGGAATTATTGGACCTGGCCCAGACGAAATTTTCATGGGCTATAGGCTTACCGTTTTTTCATTTTTTCGAGAAAATTAATATCTGCCTATTCGTTTATTTATCGGGTAAATCCGCATCAGAGCATGCGTGTGGAGTGATATATTCGAAGAACCAGCGCTTTCGAAGGGAATTATTGGACCTGGCCGAGACGAAATTTTCATGGGCTATAGGCTTACCGTTTTTTTCATTTTTTCGAGAAAATTAATCTCTGCCTATTCGTTTATTTATCGGGTAAATCCGCATCAGAGCATGCGTGTGGAGTGGTATATTCGAAGAACCAGCTATTTCGACGGGAATTATTGGACCTGGCCCAGACGAAATTTTCATGGGCTATAGGCTTACCGTTTTTTCATTTTTTCGAGAAAATTAATCTCTGCCTATTCGTTTATTTATCGGGTAAATCCGCATCAGAGCATGCGTGTGGAGTGATATATTCGAAGAACCAGCGCTTTCGACGGGAATTATTGGACCTGGCCCAGACGAAATTTTCATGGGCTATAGGCTTACCGTTTTTTAATTTTTTCGAGAAAATTAATCTCTGCCTATTCGTTTATTTATGGGGTAAATCCGCATCAGAGCATGCGTGTGGAGTGATATATTCGAAGAACCAACGCTTTCGACGGGAATTATTGGACCTGGCCCAGACGAAATTTTCATGGGCTATAGGCTTACCGTTTTTTCATTTTTTCGAGAAAATTAATCTCTGCCTATTCGTTTATTTATCGGGTAAATCCGCATCAGAGCATGCGTGTGGAGTGATATATTCGAAGAACCAGCGCTTTCGACGGGAATTGTTGGACCTGGCCCAGACGAAATTTTCATGGGCTATAGGCTTACCGTTTTTTCATTTTTTCGAGAAAATTAATCTCTGCCTATTCGTTTATTTATCGGGTAAATCCGCATCAGAGCATGCGTGTGGAGTGATATATTCGAAGAACCAGCGCTTTCGAAGGGAATTATTGGACCTGGCCGAGACGAAATTTTCATGGGCTATAGGCTTACCGTTTTTTCATTTTTTCGAGAAAATTAATCTCTGCCTATTCGTTTATTTATCGGGTAAATCCGCATCAGAGCATGCTTCTGGAGTGATATATTCGAAGAACCAGCGCTTTCGACGGGAATTATTGGACCTGGCCGAGACGAAATTTTCATGGGCTATAGGCTTACGGTGTTTTCATTTTTTCGAGAAAATAATCTCTGCCTATTCGTTTATTTATCGGGTAAATCCGCATCAGAGCGTGCGTGTGGAGTGATATATTCGAAGAACCAGCGCTTTCGACGGGAATTATTGGACCTGGCCCAGACGAAATTTTCATGGGCTATAGGCTTACCGTTTTTTCATTTTTTCGAGAAAATTAATCTCTGCGTATTCGTTTATTTATCGGGTAAATCCGCATCAGAGCATGCATGTGGAGTGATATATTCGAAGAACCAGCGCTTTCGACGGGAATTATTGGACCTGGCCGAGACGATATTTTCATGGGCTATAGGCTTACCGTTTTTTTCATTTTTCCAAGAAAATTAATCTCTGCCTATTCGTTTATTTATCGGGTAAATCCGCATCAGAGCATGCGTGTGGAGTGATATATTCGAAGAACCAGCGCTTTCGACGGGAATTATTGGACCTGGCCGAGATGAAATTTTCATGGGCTATAGGCTTACCGTTTTTTCATTTTTTCGAGAAAATTAATCTCTGCCTATTCGTTTATTTATCGGGTAAATCCGCATCAGAGCATGCATGTGGAGCGATATATTCGAAGAACCAGCGCTTTCGACAGAAATTATTGGACCTGGCCCAGACGAAATTTTCATGGGCTATAGGCTTACCGTTTTTCATTTTTTCGAGAAAATTAATCTCTGCCTATTCGTTTATTTATCGGGTAAATCCGCATCAGAGCATGCGTGTGGAGTGGTATATTCGAAGAACCAGCTATTTCGACGGGAATTATTGGACCTGGCCCAGACGAAATTTTCGTGGGCTATAGGCTTACCGTTTTTTCATTTTTTCGAGAAAATTAATCTCTGCCTATTCGTTTATTTATCGGGTAAATCCGCATCAGAGCATGCGTGTGGAGTGATATATTCGAAGAACCAGCGCTTTCGACGGGAATTATTGGACCTGGCCCAGACGAAATTTTCATGGGCTATAGGCTTACCGTTTTTTCATTTTTTCGAGAAAATTAATCTCTGCCTATTCGTTTATCGGGTAAATCCGCATCAGAGCATGCGTGTGGAGTGATATATTCGAAGAACCAACGCTTTCGACGGGAAATATTGGACCTGGCCCAGACGAAATTTTCATGGGCTATAGGCTTACCGTTTTTTCATTTTTTCGAGAAAATTAATCTCTGCCTATTCGTTTATTTATCGGGTAAATCCGCATCAGAGCATGCGTGTGGAGTGATATATTCGAAGAACCAGCGCTTTCGACGGGAATTGTTGGACCTGGCCGAGACGAAATTTTCATGGGCTATAGGCTTACCGTTTTTTCATTTTTTCGAGAAAATTAATCTCTGCCTATTCGTTTATTTATCGGGTAAATCCGCATCAGAGCATGCATGTGGAGTGATATATTCGAAGAACCAGCGCTTTCGACGGGAATTATTGGACCTGGCCCAGACGAAATTTTCATGGGCTATAGGCTTACCGTTTTTTCATTTTTTCGAGAAAATTAATCTCTGCCCATTCGTTTATTTATCGGGTAAATCCGCATCAGAGCATGCGTGTGGAGTGAGATATTCGAAGAACCAGCGCTTTAGACGGGAATTGTTGGACCTGGCCCAGACAAAATTTTCATGGGCTATAGGCTTACCGTTTTTTCATTTTTTCGAGAAAATTAATCTCTGCCTATTCGTTTATTTATCGGGTAAATCCGCATCAGAGCATGCTTGTGGAGTGATATATTCGAAGAGCCAGCGCTTTTGACGGGAATTATTGGACCTGGCCCAGACCAAATTTTCATGGGCTATAGGCTTACCGTTTTTTCATTTTTTCGAGAAAATTAATCTCTGCCTATTCGTTTATTTATCGGGTAAATCCGCATCAGAGCATGCGTGTGGAGTGATATATTCGAAGAACCAGCGCTTTCGACGGGCATTATTGGACCTGGCCCAGACGAAATTTTCATGGGCTATAGGCTTACCGTTTTTTCATTTTTTCGAGAAAATTAATCTCTGCCTATTCGTTTATTTATCGGGTAAATCCGCATCAGAGCATGCATGTGGAGTGATATATTCGAAGAACCAGCGCTTTCGACGGGAATTATTGGACCTGGCCCAGACGAAATTTTCATGGGCTATAGGCTTACCGTTTTTTCATTTTTTCGAGAAAATTAATCTCTGCCTATTTGTTTATTTATCGGGTAAATCCGCATCAGAGCATGCGTGTGGAGTGATATATTCGAAGAACCAGCGCTTTCGACGGGAATTATTGGACCTGGCCCAGACGAAATTTTCATGGGCTATAGGCTTAGCGTTTTTTTTCATTTTTTCGAGAAAATTAATCGCTGCCTATTCGTTTATTTATCGGGTAAATCCGCATCAGACCATGCATGTGGAGTGATATATTCGAAGAACCAGCGCTTTCGACAGGAATTATTGGACCTGGCCCAGACGAAATTTTCATGGGCTATAGGCTTACCGTTTTTTCATTTTTTCGAGAAAATAATCTCTGCCTATTCGTTTATTTATCGGGTAAATCCGCATCAGAGCGTGCGTGTGGAGTGATATATTCGAAGAACCAGCGCTTTCGACGGGAATTATTGGACCTGGCCCAGACGAAATTTTCATGGGCTATAGGCTTACCGTTTTTTCATTTTTTCGAGAAAATTAATCTCTGCCTATTCGTTTATTTATCGGGTAAATCCGCATCAGAGCATGCATGTGGAGTGATATATTCGAAGAACCAGCGCTTTCGACGGGAATTATTGGACCTGGCCGAGACGATATTTTCATGGGCTATAGGCTTACCGTTTTTTTCATTTTTCCAAGAAAATTAATCTCTGCCTATTCGTTTATTTATCGGGTAAATCCGCATCAGAGCATGCGTGTGGAGTGATATATTCGAAGAACCAGCGCTTTCACGGGAATTATTGGACCTGGCCCAGACGAAATTTTCATGGGCTATAGGCTTACCGTTTTTTCATTTTTTCGAGAAAATTAATATCTGCCTATTCGTTTATTTATCGGGTAAATCCGCATCAGAGCATGCGTGTGGAGTGATATATTCGAAGAACCAGCGCTTTCGAAGGGAATTATTGGACCTGGCCGAGACGAAATTTTCATGGGCTATAGGCTTACCGTTTTTTTCATTTTTTCGAGAAAATTAATCTCTGCCTATTCGTTTATTTATCGGGTAAATCCGCATCAGAGCATGCGTGTGGAGTGGTATATTCGAAGAACCAGCTATTTCGACGGGAATTATTGGACCTGGCCCAGACGAAATTTTCATGGGCTATAGGCTTACCATTTTTTCATTTTTTCGAGAAAATTAATCTCTGCCTATTCGTTTATTTATCGGGTAAATCCGCATCAGAGCATGCGTGTGGAGTGATATATTCGAAGAACCAACGCTTTCGACGGGAATTATTGGACCTGGCCCAGACGAAATTTTCATGGGCTATAGGCTTACCGTTTTTTAATTTTTTCGAGAAAATTAATCTCTGCCTATTCGTTTATTTATCGGGTAAATCCGCATCAGAGCATGCGTGTGGAGTGATATATTCGAAGAACCAACGCTTTCGACGGGAATTATTGGACCTGGCCCAGACGAAATTTTCATGGGCTATAGGCTTACCGTTTTTTCATTTTTTCGAGAAAATTAATCTCTGCCTATTCGTTTATTTATCGGGTAAATCCGCATCAGAGCATGCGTGTGGAGTGATATATTCGAAGAACCAGCGCTTTCGACGGGAATTGTTGGACCTGGCCCAGACGAAATTTTCATGGGCTATAGGCTTACCGTTTTTTCATTTTTTCGAGAAAATTAATCTCTGCCTATTCGTTTATTTATCGGGTAAATCCGCATCAGAGCATGCGTGTGGAGTGATATATTCGAAGAACCAGCGCTTTCGAAGGGAATTATTGGACCTGGCCGAGACGAAATTTTCATGGGCTATAGGCTTACCGTTTTTTCATTTTTTCGAGAAAATTAATCTCTGCCTATTCGTTTATTTATCGGGTAAATCCGCATCAGAGCATGCTTCTGGAGTGATATATTCGAAGAACCAGCGCTTTCGACGGGAATTATTGGACCTGGCCGAGACGAAATTTTCATGGGCTATAGGCTTACGGTGTTTTCATTTTTTCGAGAAAATAATCTCTGCCTATTCGTTTATTTATCGGGTAAATCCGCATCAGAGCGTGCGTGTGGAGTGATATATTCGAAGAACCAGCGCTTTCGACGGGAATTATTGGACCTGGCCCAGACGAAATTTTCATGGGCTATAGGCTTACCGTTTTTTCATTTTTTCGAGAAAATTAATCTCTGCCTATTCGTTTATTTATCGGGTAAATCCGCATCAGAGCATGCATGTGGAGTGATATATTCGAAGAACCAGCGCTTTCGACGGGAATTATTGGACCTGGCCGAGACGATATTTTCATGGGCTATAGGCTTACCGTTTTTTTTCATTTTTCCAAGAAAATTAATCTCTGCCTATTCCTTTATTTATCGGGTAAATCCGCATCAGAGCATGCGTGTGGAGTGATATATTCGAAGAACCAGCGCTTTCGACGGGAATTATTGGACCTGGCCGAGATGAAATTTTCATGGGCTATAGGCTTACCGTTTTTTCATTTTTTCGAGAAAATTAATCTCTGCCTATTCGTTTATTTATCGGGTAAATCCGCATCAGAGCATGCGTGTGGAGTGATATATTCGAAGAACCAGCGCTTTCGACGGGCATTATTGGACCTGGCCCAGACGAAATTTTCATGGGCTATAGGATTACCGTTTTTTCATTTTTTCGAGAAAATTAATCTCAGCCTATTCGTTTATTTATCGGGTAAATCCGCATCAGAGCATGCATGTGGAGTGATATATTCGAAGAACCAGCGCTTTCGACGGGAATTATTGGACCTGGCCCACACGAAATTTTCATGGGCTATAGGCTTACCGTTTTTTCATTTTTTCGAGAAAATTAATCTCTGCCTATTCGTTTATTTATCGGGTAAATCCGCATCAGAGCATGCATGTGGAGCGATATATTCGAAGAACCAGCGCTTTCGACAGAAAATTATTGGACCTGGCCCACACGAAATTTTCATGGGCTATAGGCTTACCGTTTTTTCATTTTTTCGAGAAAATTAATCGCTGCCTATTCGTTTATTTATCGGGTAAATCCGCATCAGAGCATGCATGTGGAGCGATATATTCGAAGAACCAACGCTTTCGACAGAAATTATTGGACCTGGCCCAGACGAAATTTTCATGGGCTATAGGCTTACCGTTTTTTCATTTTTTCGAGAAAATTAATCTCTGCCTATTCGTTTATTTATCGGGTAAATCCGCATCAGAGCATGCGTGTGGAGTGATATATTCGAAGAACCAGCGCTTTCGAAGGGAATTATTGGACCTGGCCGAGACGAAATTTTCATGGGCTATAGGCTTACCGTTTTTTTCATTTTTTCGAGAAAGTTAATCTCTGCCTATTCGTTTATTTATCGGGTAAATCCGCATCAGAGCATGCGTGTGGAGTGGTATATTCGAAGAACCAGCTATTTCGACGGGAATTATTGGACCTGGCCCAGACGAAATTTTCATGGGCTATAGGCTTACCGTTTTTTCATTTTTTCGAGAAAATTAATCTCTGCCTATTCGTTTATTTATCGGGTAAATCCGCATCAGAGCATGCGTGTGGAGTGATATATTCGAAGAACCAGCGCTTTCGACGGGAATTATTGGACCTGGCCCAGACGAAATTTTCATGGGCTATAGGCTTACCGTTTTTTAATTTTTTCGAGAAAATTAATCTCTGCCTATTCGTTTATTTATCGGGTAAATCCGCATCAGAGCATGCGTGTGGAGTGATATATTCGAAGAACCAACCCTTTCGACGGGAATTATTGGACCTGGCCCAGACGAAATTTTCATGGGCTATAGGCTTACCGTTTTTTCATTTTTTCGAGAAAATTAATCTCTGCCTATTCGTTTATTTATCGGGTAAATCCGCATCAGAGCATGCGTGTGGAGTGATATATTCGAAGAACCAGCGCTTTCGACGGGAATTGTTGGACCTGGCCGAGACGAAATTTTCATGGGCTATAGGCTTACCGTTTTTTCATTTTTTCGAGAAAATTAATCTCTGCCTATTCGTTTATTTATCGGGTAAATCCGCATCAGAGCATGCATGTGGAGTGATATATTCGAAGAACCAGCGCTTTCGACGGGAATTATTGGACCTGGCCCAGACGAAATTTTCATGGGCTATGGCTTACCGTTTTTTCATTTTTTCGAGAAAATTAATCTCTGCCCATTCGTTTATTTATCGGGTAAATCCGCATCAGAGCATGCGTGTGGAGTGATATATTCGAAGAACCAGCGCTTTCGAAGGGAATTATTGGACCTGGCCGAGACGAAATTTTCATGGGCTATAGGCTTACCGTTTTTTTCATTTTTTCGAGAAAATTAATCTCTGCCTATTCGTTTATTTATCGGGTAAATCCGCATCAGAGCATGCGTGTAGAGTGGTATATTCCAAGAACCAACTATTTCGACGGGAATTATTGGACCTGGCCCAGACGAAATTTTCATGGGCTATAGGCTTACCGTTTTTTCATTTTTACGAGAAAATTAATCGCTGCCTATTCGTTTATTTATCGGGTAAATCCGCATCAGAGCATGCGTGCGGAGTGATATATTCGAAGAACCAGCGCTTTCGACGGGAATTGTTGGACCTGCCCGAGACGACATTTTCATGGGCTATAGGCTTACCGTTTTTTTCATTTTTTCGAGAAAATTAATCTCTGCCTATTCGTTTATTTATCGGGTAAATCCGCATCAGAGCATGCATGTGGAGTGATATATTCGAAGAACCAGCGCTTTCGACGGGAATTATTGGACCTGGCCCTTACGAAATTTTCATGGGCTATAGGCTTACCGTTTTTTCATTTTTTCGAGAAAATTAATCTCTGCCTATTCGTTTATTTATTGGGTAAATCCGCATCAGAGCATGCATGTGGAGTGATATATTCGAAGAACCAGCGCTTTCGACGGGAATTATTGGACCTGGCCCTGACGAAATTTTCATGGGCTATAGGCTTACCGTTTTTTCATTTTTTCGAGAAAATTAATCGCTGCCTATTCGTTTATTTATCGGGTAAATCCGCATCAGAGCATGCATGTGGAGTGATATATTCGAAGAACCAGCGCTTTCGACAGGAATTATTGGACCTGGCCCAGACGAAATTTTCATGGGCTATAGGCTTACCGTTTTTTCATTTTTTCGAGAAAATTAATCTCTGCCTATTCGTTTATTTATCGGGTAAATCCGCGTCAGAGCATGCGTGTGGAGTGGTATATTCGAAGAACCAGCTATTTCGACGGGAATTGTTGGACCTGGCCGAGACGAAATTTTCATGGGCTATAGGCTTACCGTTTTTTCATTTTTTCGACAAAATTAATCTCTGCCTATTCGTTTATTTATCGGGTAAATCCGCATCAGAGCATGCATGTGGAGTGATATATACGAAGAACCAGTGCTTTCGACGGCAATTATTGGTCCTGGCCCAGACGAAATTTTGATGGGCTATAGGCTTACCGTTTTTTCATTTTTTCGAGAAAATTAATCTCTGCCTATTCGTTTATTTATCGGGTAAATCCGCATCAGAGCATGCTTGTGGAGGGATATATTCGAAGAACCAGCGCTTTCGACGGGAATTATTGGACCTGGCCCAGACGAAATTTTCATGGGCTTATAGGCTTACCGTTTTTTCATTTTTTCGAGAAAATTAATCTCTGCCTATTCGTTTATTTATCGGGTAAATCCGCATCAGAGCATGCATGTGGAGTGATATATTCGAAGAACCAGCGCTTTCGACGGGAATTATTGGACCTGGCCCAGACGAAATTTTCATGGGCTATAGGCTTACAGTTTTTTCATTTTTTCAAGAAAATTAATCTCAGCCTATTCGTTTATTTATCGGGTAAATCCGCATCAGAGCATGCGTGTGGAGTGATATATTCGAAGAACCAGCGCTTTCGTGAAAACTTATTGCACCTGGCTGAGACGATATTTTCATGGGCTATAGGCTTACGTTTTTTTTTTCATTTTTTCGAGAAAATTTATCTACGCCTATTCGTTTATTTATCGCGTAAATCGGCATGAGCGCGTGCGCGGAGAGTGATGGACCCTCGAGCCGCCCATCGCCGCAAGCCGCGCCGCACGCGTGCGGTCGCGCGAAAGATTGCACGTATCAAACACTTGTGCACAAATTTCGGTTTACTATGTGTAAGGTATACACTGTGCACAGTGTAAATGGTAATTTGTGCACAAGTGCTGGATACGTGCAATTTTTCGAACGACCGTAAGCGTGCCGTGCGGCTTGCAGCGATGGGCGGCTCGAACCTAAATCGGCCCTAACCGCGGTGTATTATTCGTCGATCAGTAGCTTGGCCGAATAGGCCGCTATCGCGGCCTACGTTCTCACAGTCGATTCTGCCGAAGAGATGGAACATGCTCTATTCTCGCGCTGCCCACGCTAAAGCGCGCCGAACGTTGCCAGTCACGTTGACTGCTCCGCGACGCCATAGCCTAGCGAGTGTCGCCCACTTAGTGCCGGAGCCTGCGCGGCGCCGCGCCTGACGGTTGCCCGCGTCCTGGTCGTTTAGTGCCGCCGAATCGTTTACACACGCTTGAATTGCATATTAACCTATACATCCGTGACTCGGTTGTTTGATACGTGACAGGTCACACGGTAATGCGCCTGTGTGGAAATTAGGGGGACGCGTACGTTACAGGATCGCAAGTATTTCGGATTATTTCCCGCAACGGCGCGCATCATAATCCGATCGTGGTTCTAAATCATTAGTAACAATGACAACAACAATAGTATTTATTTCCCATCAGAACAGGTTCGTGGAATGCGTAATACTATAAAAAAAGCGAGAAATGCTTGACGGGGGTCTCACCTTTTACATCAGGCAACAGCTGGGAACACCAGACGCTTTACACTCCTGACACAGAGCTTGTCTTTATTTGAAATAAACATGGGAAAACAATAGGAGGCACTCCATTTGGCCTTCGTACATGCCATATGCACACCTATAAGAGATGTGCATCGAAAGGACGCAAGATTTGCACAGCAGGTAACATATGTTTGGTCACTTAAGACTCCACAGACAGACAGACAGACAGACAGACAGACAGACAGACAGACAGACAGACAGACAGACAGACAACGAACTTTATTTAATCCTGAGGAGCTACTGTCAGGACCTCCTATCGGGAGACCTTTGTAGCCGCTGGCCGCACCCACGTAGAGGACAGAACGCCATGACGCTCCGCCCTTTCCTGGGCCCTCTGGATGCCCTGGGTTCGAATTTGGATTACCGTGCTTCTGATGGCCTCCTCCCATTCGGCTTCGCTGGAGAGGAAGTCGTTAGGCAACGTGGGACATCGCAAGAACATGTGAGCCATAGAACAAAATGTTTCACTGCAGTCGGGACAACTAGGGTCCACATCCGAGTACATCCTACTGAGGAATCCCCGCGACGGGAAAGATCCCGTCTGGAACATTCTAAGAGTAGCTGACTTACCTCTACTGAGCTTCAGGTGAGGCAGAGGATAAATTCTGCGACCAAGTTGGTAATGTTTAGTAATTTCATTAAATGTGAGAAGCGGATCGTTCTGCTGAGTCCCTTCCTGTCCCTCCGAAGCCTCCAGACCCACAATTAATTTTTTTTCAAACACGAACATAAGGAGACTTTATCTGTAGCGTTATCTAGAGTTATGCGCGTAAATAATCGGTAATAGATTGTTAGAAATGTCCGTATAGATACCACCCTGCGTTGCCACTAGTAAAGTTGATCAGCGGCCGTGAAACGTAGACACGACCTAGTCGTCGTTGCCGTACACCTGCGAGTGCGAGAGCTTGACGAGAGACAAGTCCGTCTCCCCTCCAGGATGGCTGCAATAGAGTGAGCCTCGAGGGAAGAGGGAGGACTGGATAAGTCCCTGCATCTGGCAAGGTCGCCCGGGAGCCCATCCAGACTTGCGAGCCGGACACGTTCCGACGGTCTCCCAACTTCAGTGAGTCGGCTCGGCTAGGAGGACCCTGCACGAATGCATAACCGACGGAGAGCCTTCACTGTCCACTCGTAGATAGTAGAGTGTAGTCATAGAAAAAAGAACTAACTTTGTGTAGTGGTGAAGTCGCCTGTTCCAGGAGCGGGCAACACACGGCAGCCCTCCCTGAAACTCCGCTTCCTGGAGATGACGGCAGGTCGCGATACAAGTTTATGCTTGCTAAAATGCTTGCGCCATCGTGGCAGCAGCACGCATCCCCATAAGCGCAGGCAAATTTGCGCTCCTTTTTAAACCAGGCAATTAACTGTGCCAAGTGTTATACTAAACGAAGTGGACGCCAAAATCCGATCGTTCTGCAAAAGTTGAGCAAGAACAGGGCAGCGATGAGCGCAAAACTTCTTTCGAACACGTGCAGCGAAATATTCAGGACCATGTGTGTTCGCTGTCGCGTAAGCGGCCGTTTTCAAGATGCCGTTTCGTCCACCGTTGGACGGTGGTTTAGACCACGGTGGTTTCGTCTGCGAAGCAGCTAAGTAAGTAAGTAAGTGGTCCTGATCCCTTTTGACTCAGGGCAGGCGTTTGTCAACGCCACAGGAGGTGTTCAAAGTACAAGAAGGAAAGAAAGAAAGGAAAGAAAACATAAATCACAGTTTTGTGACACTCACAGTCTGTGAGTCCGTCTGGTTGGTCCGGTTTGTTGTATTTTTGGCTCCAGTCGCCTCGGATTTCACCAAAGCCACGACAATCCAATCCGCCAGCGCTGTCGGTTCAAGCTGGTTCAAGTCAGCACGTCCCAGATGCGTCGCTGCCTGGTCGGCCGTCTTTATTTTAGGAGCTCGTGTAGCTGAGGAGGTCGGCATCAGCGGCCACTCGCTGTGACTGGGCGGCTCTAGCCGGGCGATATCTGCCTGGGGGCTTCCTTCACCTATTCGGCTCGCCTGCCCAGTCGTTCCCACTGTTCCAGCCGGATCTTCGTAGTCTCGGCGCGTGCAGTTCGGTCCTGCTCGGTGAGACCAGTCAGCGCCAGGCTCTCAGCCAGGGGGCACAATCGGGGAACTGCGGGAAGTCTCGAACATTGTTGTAGCACGTGGAGAAGGGTTTCTTCTGGTGCACCGCACAAGCGGCACGTCGGAGCCACGCCGAATAGTTCGTGGCGACGTTGGTTTGCGAGGAGAGCGCCAGTGCGGCTTGAAACAGCAGGGCGCTGCCTCTATCTCCTCGGTAGTCTGGTGATGGGCACGGTTCCGGCTTGTGGTGGTAATATAGTGCCAGGCTTTGCTTTTTTGCCACTGCCGTACGCCAGATACTGCGCCAGCTACTGCTGCTGCCGACAGGTGGCGACACTAGTCTGTGCCAGGGCCGGCTTTTCAGAGCGCCATTTTTCCCATACACGAAAACAGTTTCTCACATTTGTCATAAAAAACAGGCGGCTAATCGTGCCAAGTGTTATACTAAACGAAGTAGACAACAAAATGGGATCCTTCTGTAATATTTGAGCAAGAACAGTGCAGCGGTGAGTGCAATACCTGTTTTTTTTTTTTTAGCACACGCATTCAAATATTCAGGTATGGTATGGCACGAAGAACTTTATTTAGGTCCCGAGGGATCAGTCTAGGACTGATGCGAGCCGCTCCCACGTCGGGACAGAGAGGCCGAGCCCCTCTGCCGTCACACGGCCCCTCTGGACAGCCCCGAGTTGGTCCGCCAGCACTTCACTGTGCAGCACCCGCTGCCACCACCGTCTACCTCGAGAACCATCACCGGCCAACGCCAAGCAGCGCCAAAGCATTAGTTCTAAATCGAGCAAACCCCCACACTTACTAAAATAGACTGAAACCCCGCATTCCGGATTAATTTTATTCATGATGACCGGGTTAGGGTACGTTCGTGTCTGCAGAAGCCTTAATGTCACCGCCTGTACGTGGCCTATTTAATTTAGAATGTGGCAGGGGGAATGCCCTGCGCCCTGAGTAATAGTGCTTGGTGATCTCGTTGTAGGTTAATGCGTCCCTGTACTCAGGAGCGGGATATCCAGCCCCTTCAGGGAGTACACGGCACACTAATCCTCGTGGCTTCCTGTGCGCCACCTCGTTGAGGTTACGCGGGGCTCCCTCCACTGTCCCCATGTGCGCCGATAACCAAGTAACTGTATGCGAAGCTGCATCCCTACCCTGCAGCAGTCTGTTAGCCGGTTCCGCAACAAGTCCTCTCGAGAAGGCTTTAATCGCAGATCGCGAGTCACTAAACACCAAAACTCTTCTTGAATCAATTAGTGCTAGAGAAATAGCCACCTGTTCAGCGACCCCCGGATCTTTGGTATAAATGGAAGCAGCATTTATAACGCTCCCTTTGCCATCTACTACCACCACCGAATAAGCATTTTTCCCATTAATCCATGCGGCGTCAACAAACGCAGACTCCTCCTCTTGATCCTGTGCCTCTCGCAACAAAGCCTTAGCTCTCGCGACCCACCTGCCCACATTGTGCCCGGGGTGCACAATCCGCCGAAACGGACTAACCGTGATATTTGCCCTAAGGTTCACGTATAACTCGTGTAGGGGCGCCCTATCGTGCGACACAGCCACCGATTCTTCAATTGACTCCAAAATATACCTACCCGCTGGTGTACCTAGCAACCACTCCTTCTGTGCCGTACGCTGAGCCTCGGCAATTTCATCTAAAGTATTATGCAAACCCAGTCGTAACAACATATCGTTTGACGTAGTCACAGGCAGATCAAGCGCAGCCTTGACGGCTTTTCTGATTAATGCTTCCAATTTATTTTTCTCCCCCCTATTCCAATTTAGCATAGCTGCCACGTACGAGAAATGCCATAATAAATGCGTGAACTAAGCGCATCGCACCTTCTACTCCTAAACCCTTATGCCTATTAGAGATCCTTCTTATAAGTCTTATGGCCTCCTTCTTGGTAATACGCTGAATGGTTCTAATGTTCGATCCATTCGCTTCAAGTACAAAACCCACGACCCTGATTGCTTCAACTTTGGGTATCAACGACCCTTCCCTATATAGTATGGATTCTAATGCAAGGCTCAACTTCCGGTACCCAACCCTTCGGCCTACGACCTAGGTTCTTAGATTTGAAAAATCAACAACTCCGACTTTTTAGTGGCGCACTTGAGCCCCCCATGAGACCCCAATACTCATCCGTAAGCGTTACAACCTTCTGCAGCCTAGCCTCAAGCTCTCGATCACCACCACCGACACTCCATATAGTAACGTAATCCACGTAGATAGAATAGCCAATATCCTGGACAGTGTCCAGTGTATTCGCCAACTTCGACATCGCCAGATTGAATAACATAAGCGAGAGTACGGATCCCTGCGGAGTACCACAGCAACCCAATTTAAAGACTTCCGACTTTATCTCCCCAAACCTGAGACATGCCCTTCTATCCATAAGGAAAACCTTGACAAAATGGAAAAGCCGCTGCCCCATATTCAAGTCCGATAGCAGCTGTAGAATGAAAGGATGTCGGATTTTATCGAAAGTTTTTTCCGCATCAAGTCCAATTAGTGCCTTAGTATCCATTGTCCGCCGGTCAAGGAGCTCATGCTTAATCCTGATCATAGCATCCTGAGTCGAGAGGCCGGGCCTAGATCCTATCATCGAGTACGAAAAGACCCCACTACCCTCAACATAACTCGTTACTCTATTTAAAATGACGTGCTCAGCGACTTTCCCCGAACACGATGTCAGGGAAATGAGTCAGATTTTCTAGCCCTACGGCCTTCCCCGGTTTGGGTATCAGAACAGTAGTTGCAAGTTTCCACTCTTCTGGGAAAGAGCCTTCCTTCCATCGGCAATTGATCTCCCGCGTAAGGAACTCAATTGACCCATCGTCTAAATTCCGTAACATTTTATTCGTAATGCCATCCGGCCCTGATGCCGATGAACCATTAAGATTCTGCAGCGCCATCCTTATATCACATTCAGTAAATTCCGCATCCATAGCTGCATTTTCGTCCCCACCATATTGATTGCGACTACGTGTACATTGGTGAAACTGGTGACTTTGAAAGGAGTCTTAAACAGCACAATTATGACGTCAAAAAAGAAAATGTGAAATCCAGTGCTTTGGCTGAGCATGCCACTTCAAGCGGCCACGCAATCGACTGGGGGAAGGCACGTGTCCTTGCCAGGGAAAAAGGGCTATCTCGACGCCTTTATCTTGAGTCCCTCATGATTCGGACTACGCCACACACTCTGAACAGGAGCGGTGGCAATCTGCCGTCAGTGTATGCGCGCTGCCTGCGTCACGTGTTCAAGACTATTTAAGCGAGCTGCTCGAGCACCTTTGTTTCACCTGTGAACAAGGCTCCCGTGAGGGAGCCGAAACGTCTTCTTTTCTTTTAAATCTTTATTTGGTCGGCGAAGTGTGCCGGGTTTTTGTTTACCTTTTAACCATGTTTCATCACGACCAGACGGGCTTCCGTCAAACACTGAACTTCTAGTAAATGTCTGAGCAAACTCCAGGCGCCTCCCCTCTTAATGCGACCATCAATAGAATGGCATACTTCATCCCATTGCTGCTTGCACAGTACCCGACAATAGTCTTCAATTTCCTGATTAACCACTGCTATACGCTTTCTAAGCCTTCTATTCAATCTCTGACCCTTCTATCTCGCTAACATCGACTGCTTCGCTTCCAACAAATGCGCCAGGCGACTATCCATGTGTTCCGTGTCAATATCGGTCTGAACCTCTTTAGTGGACGCCTCAACGTCACTTTTAAGCTGACTAGTCCACTGTTCCAAGGTCAACTCATTTCCATCATCTTCGATTCTCTGCGCTCTTCGTTTCCTAAAGGCATCCCAGTCAACCATCCTGAATGTGCGCTCCTTTTTATTAGCCACTACCAAAGTAATCATAAGTATGTAATGATCGCTACCAAAGTCTATATTAGAATTGGGCCAGGATTAATCCACCACCCCCCGAACAAAAGTGAGATCAGGTGTCGAATCTCTACATGTCGACGTGCCACATCTGGTGGGATACGAAGGGTCTGTAATCAGAGTTAAATTCAAGTCTAGTGCCTGCTGCCATAGTCTCTCCCCCTTAATAGTGCTATAAACATACTTCCACACATGATTAAAGTCCCCTCCAATAAGCAATGGCGCATCCTTAGCCAGATTGGTTACCTTGGTCAAGAGATATCTGAAACTCGGCTTTGTGTCACTGGGGCTACTGTACAGGTTAAGCAGATAAACGCTCCTCTGACATTACCTTTGGCGACCTCAAATTACCTCCACCATAATCAATAGACTGTAACAGTTTTTTGCTGCCTTCCTGCATCACTGGGCAGTCCGTTGTCGAATGGGTAGCGCATCGGGCTGCTGTGCTGAGTACGTGCCACTGAATGTGTGGCAAGTGAGGCAGCGTTGGTACGCACGGGTGCGCCACGCTTCTCGTCTCGGAGGCCAGGCGCGGACTTCTCGACAGTGCCACTAGATGGCGCAGCGTGTCCAGAAAGAAGCGCGAGAGAGAGAGGAGCCTGGCATCTGCCTGATGCGTTCCCCAGCGTTCGCACGCACCGGCGCGCTATGAATACCGGAGGCCACGCACAGGCTATGCGGCGGCGGCGCTAGACGGCGCCGAGTGTTCTTAGGGAAGCGCGAAAGAGGAATCCCGCTGCAGTATACACTCTAAAAAAGCTTACGCCCTTTAGGGTGCATATTTACAACGCCTTAAATACAGTTTGACCCTTTGGGGTGTATATTTACCACACAACGATAATCGTCATCTGTCTTGCCCGCATTTCCTTTCTTTAACGCTGCGAGCCCGGTACTTCCAAGTCACGAACGGCATGCGCATTATCGGCATGACAGAGCATTCTCGACACGAAAGTAACGAGCGCAGCGTTTTCAAGAAAGGAAATGCTGGCAAAACAGATGACCATTATCGTTGCGTGGCGAATATACACTCTAAAGGTTGCAACATTTTTGAGAGCACACACAACGATAATCGTCATCTTTCTTGCCAGCATTTCCTTTCTTGAAAACGCTGCGCTCGTTACTTTCCTGTCGAGAGTGCTCTGTCATGCCGATAACGCACATGCCGTTCGTGACTAGGAAGTACCGGGCTCGCAGCGTTAAAGAAAGGAAATGAGGGCAAGACAGATGACGATTACCGTTGTGTGGCAAATGTACACCCCGAAGGGTGCAACTGTTTTTAGAGTCTACACCCCCTACACTCTTACACTCTTAAAACAGTTACACCCTTTGGAGTGTATCTGTCCCACAACAATAATCGTCATCTGCCTTGCTTGCGTTTCTTTTCTTGGAAACTCGGCGCTCGCTACTTCCCTGTCGCGAATGTTGTCATGCTGATAACGGACAAGCCCTAAGAGGCGTAATTTTTTTTGAAGAGTAAACAAAACTATACACGTTGGAGATGCATATTTGCTACACAATAATAGTCATCCGTCTTGTCCGCATTTCATTTCTTTAACGCTGCGAACACGGTACTTCCAAATACGGGACGTTCATTTAAGCGATCACCAGCCGTATGTGCGCAGATGCGAGCAAGAGCGGGCGTGAGAGAAAATCTGGGGGCTTTTGCCCCTTGAATATATAACTGCCCAGGCACTACGGAGGAGGTTTCTTAACGCGTGTTGTATGCGTTTGTCCCCTAGACATGCCGGCATTGCGAAGTGCGGTGGAGTTTGTTTACGCTCCGCCGCTGGCTGCCCGCGCGATGAGGCAGTGAGCACAGACGCCCCATTTGGAGACCGCTGTGTCTGAAGGGGCAAGGTTCTGTCTGGTGTTGTACCGGGTCGCTTTTTTCGTCGCGATGATAGCTTGGATTTTTTTACAAGCACTGCTCCTGGAGGGCACACGTAACCGGCAAACGGTGGCCTCAGGCACGAAGTAAGACATTTAGGAGGTGAAACTCCCGTCAGCGCGAGCGAGCGCGGGCGACCAGATAAGGTCACAATTGTTGTATGCGCCGACGGGGCCATATACAGTGGCGGCGCCATGCGGCGCGTCGTAGAAGCCGCAGCGAAAAAAAAATGCAGCGCCCGGGCAGGCTGCTCCGGCGCGCTCTCAACGGTGGTAATTTCTTTCCAGGCCGCCAGGCGCCGCCAGCATGATAACGGCGCCGCGGGCTTGTGACTTTTTCTGGTCGCCGCAAAGAGCCGAGTTTCCTCTCGTAAATGTTTCTTGCTCCGTGGCCTCAGGAGAGCACTTGATGTTATAATTAAGCAGGCGGCGCAGGATCTCCGGGGCACCCAAGGGGTAGCGGGGGGATCAAAGCTGGAAGCAGGGCGGCCCGGCCGTGGGTTGGGGCCGCGGAGGCCAAAGTGTGCCAGGGGGTGTTCGCATAAAAAATTGGCTGTCCACTATCACGGACAGCCGATCTTTACACCCCTGCCACGCGCAGTCCTCGGCGAGCCCAAGCCCACGGACCAGTCCGGGTTCTATAGCTTTGGTGTCCCCGTTTCCGCTTTGGTGTCCTGGAGGCGCCGCCAATAATCCGAAATAATGACACATTGTTGCAATTAGTAAAAAACACGATTGAATAAATATAATTACGTCCAGCCGCCAACTCGTGACGCTAAGTTCAGCACTACCGCGCCCCGCGACCACTGCAACACCAGTCAGAACTTTGCCTCTGAAAGTACGTCGCACAGATTTGCTAGATTTTCAATATGTGCGGCCCGGGCTCTACTACGGTCGCAAGCTATGATCCGCCACGACTGACTTAGCACGAACGTCGCAGGTGCGAGACAGTCTGTCCGACACAGCGGTCGCCGAATCGGGCGTCAGTGCCCGCTGCTTCAACTATTTTACCGCGCCGGCAGCCAGCGTCCGAACGTAAACTCGACCCCACTCTGCAATGTCGTCATGCCTAGGGACAAACGCCTACAACACGTGCTTAAGAAACCTCCTCCGTAGTGCCTACAGGCAGAGTCATATTCAAGGAGCAAAAGCCCCCGAATGTTCTCTCTCGCGCACGCTCTTACTCGCGCCTGCGCACAAACGGCTGGTGATCCCTCAAATGAACGTCTCGTCTTCCAAGTCACGAACGGCATGCGCGTTATCAGTGTGACGCAGCATTCTCGACAGGAAAGTAGCGAGCGCCGAGTTTTCAGGAAAGGAAACGCAAGCAAGGCAGATGATTATTGTTGTGGGACAAATATACACCCCAAAGGGTGCAACCGTTTTAAGAGTGTAAGAGTGCACTCTTAAACAAATGTACACCTGTTGAGGTGTATATTACCACTCTACAACAAACGTACACCCTTTGGGGTATATAATGAGGTGTAAGAGTGTACATTCCTAGAAAATTTACACCCTTTGGGGTGTATCTTGTCCCACAACAATAATAGTCATCCGTTCTGCCCGCGTTTCCTTTTTTTTAACGCTGCGAGCCCGGTACTTTCCAGTCACGAACGGCATGCGCGTTATCAGTGTGACGCAGCATTCTCAGCAGTGTGCAAGATCAGTGTGACGCAGCAGTGTGCAATTTTTAAACAAATGTACACCTTTTGAGGTGTATATTTGCCACACAGCAATAATCGTCTTCCTTACTTGCGTTTCCTTTCTTGAAAACGCTGCGCTGGCTACTTTCCTGCCGAGAATGCTCTGTCATGCTGATCACGCACATGTTGTTCGTGAGTGCCGGACTTGCAGCTTTAAAGAAAGGAAATGCAGACAAGACAGCTGACGTTTATTGTGTGGCAAGATACGACTCAAAGGGTGTAAACTTTTCTTATGGAGTATAAGACTGCGGAAGCGATTGCAGGAGCCGAAAAGACGACATAAACGTCGAGTTTTGAACACCCAATTCATGGCCAATCCCACACCACTGTGGGTATTCGCCACAGCCACTCAGGACAACAATAACAACCTATTAGTACCTCGATTCACTAATCCTACGAGATATATAGTTTGGAGAATTCCTCTAAAACCTCCATGAAAACCACCGAGTACAGCCCTACCAACGCGACATAATAAACGGCTGCCTGGCGCCCCGTCGACCATCTCGAAGGCTATAAAGCGAACGAGCGTTTCCGCCTAGTGGCGACGTCAAGCCCCAGGTTAGTTCTAGGCAGGTCGCACATCTCGGGAGCCATGTAAACAAGGCCGGCATTTTCTAACTGACGCGAGTAGCTCGAGGGGCTCGTCGCATCGCCGCTGGGTTTCAGCCCCTCCTTTATCAGACACGCAGTCCTACGCTCGCACTGCGTCGTTGGGCGGCCCCAGCGAGCAATGAAACGTCACAGCGTTCCCCGTTGGAGACATGTGATCGCGACCTGCGACGGTTTCCCAGCGATTTCGACGACCTGGCGCTAGTAGGACGACGCCGTCAGCGGACGGCAGCCAGACACAAAGAGCCATTCGCAGTAAGCGAACTGGAGCGGTGATAATGCATTGTCTGCTACAAGCCCTGCTGCTGGCTTCCCTCGGGTAAGTTTGTCGCTGAATTTGTCCACCGCGCTTCCCTTGGAAGGTCAGCGGCAATCAGCTGTTCCTCGGCGCCGCAAGGAATTTCGCTCGTGTTTTGTTTTTCTCTCTTGGCTCAGGTCCCCAGCTCGCTTACCTTGCGAAATCACTTCGTGCGACCCTGTGTGTCAGGGGCGTGTTGTCAGCATCAGACGCTAGGGAAAAAAAAATGAATATTGAAAGCAACGTCGCAAGATCAAAATCGTTAGTAAGAGGAGTTGCGCGAACACGCGTATGGGAGTGTGCGTGTGTGTGGAAGGGGGAGGGGGGGTGTCATCATACCGTGCCTGCAGTGTTAATGCGACACAAAACACTTGATTTCTGCGATATCGACTTCGGTCGTAAATTGCGCCAGCTGTTCGCCTTTGTATCTGCGCGTCATTGTTGAACGGCTTGAGTGCTGGTAAATGAAAAAAAAATGTGTTAGAAAAGAAAAATAAAGATATGAGATTCGCACAAGGTCAAGAAGCGCTAAAGCCAGCGCAATGATTCCCTTTAACACATGACAAAGCGCCTTGGACGTGCCTGTAAATGTTCCAGCAGTGTTTTTGCACGTAACAGTTGTGTATCGTAACGCTTACCCCTTCTTCACAATTCGCTCAAGTACGCTCTTCCGTTCTATCTCGCTTCAATCCATTCACATAAGTAATCCCTGTCTGCAAAGTAATCGCGCAAGTAAAATTGTGCTGCTCATCATGGAACGTATTCTGCGACGATCACTTTCGGCGATACTATCGCCTTCGCGTGATACCGTAGTGCACAGCCAGCCAATCAGCTCAACCGTTTTTGCTCAACCAGCCAATCAGCGCGCGCCTAGCGACCGTGGGACTAGTTTCGCCGAAACTGATGGTCGCAGAATGTGCGAACATGTTTATGACGTTTATTTGGCACGTTTTACGTATCACAAAACGTTTTGTACTAACGGATACGGACACGGATATAGGGGTACAGGACTCACGAAGCGCTTTCAACTCGTTTATGTCGAGAAAGTACGTGCTCTAATACAAAATACATGGAATGCGCACTTTCAGTGCACACATTGCTGTTGGTAATCAATTTCTTTGTTGTATAGCGAGGAAGGCATGCTTACACATGCCATATGCATGCTTATGCAAAGCATGCTTCGCATAGGCAAATGTAAAGCATACATAAGCATGTTTTCTATATGTAACATGAATTAATTGATGTACTATGGCCACATAATAGAAACATTAGATGCACAAGCTTGACATAATTGGTAGTTAAATGTTGCAAGTATTTTGCAAGTAAAGATTACCTTTCTCTCTCACTCTGTTCATGCTTACCAATAATTTATATTTCATCACTGTTTGCTCTACGGTCTGCAGGGGACTTGCAACGCCCACTAAGAATGTGTCAATGGTCACTTACTTCATGCTCAGCCAACAATGGAGCTCAGGCTACTGCAGTGCAGCACATGATAAGGTCAGTCTCACAGATTTGTGTTAATTTGGCTTTACTGTCAAACCAAGGATTAAATGTGCACTAGAATATTGGAAATGCAGCGAACTGTTTCTAGAGTGAATGAATGGTGTAGGCATGTAGAGGCAACAAAAGCATGGCCTTTGCAACTACTTCATTGTCCTAGAGTCTGTGTCCGAGCTAGTTGGTATGGCAACATTTTAATGCAAGTAAAGCGCAAAAAACATGGACGGTGAAAGGAACGAGGACTTATGAAAAAATAAATTTTCTACAGTGTGAGGAAACTGAAAGGGCCTTCTATATTTATTCACAGTGATTATTTGCAAGCCACGTCAAACAAACAAAAGCTACTCTGGGAAAGTGCTAAGGCTGAGAAAGGTTAGGGCAAGAAGGTGCCCCATGATAAGCTTAAAATAGTGAAATTTTTTTGTGAGACAAGACTGGCGGTAAAAGAAGGAAAGCAAGGTAAACTGTTGCAGACAGGAAATCAAGGTAAGAAATTGCAAGGATGACAGGGATACTCTATACCGAAAGGCTAACACGCACATGCACAAGTAGCTCAAGTTAAAACCACTATCATTATTGGTATCCTTTACTAACATACGAAGTCTACTGCCCAAGGGGGTTGAGTTGTTTTTATTTAGATGACTGTGACTCTGGCATATTAATACTCACGAAGACCTGTCTCTATTGTAACCAACGATGAACTTTTCCCGGATAAAGTAACTATAACGTATATCGGTGTGAATGGGTAAAAAAAAGGAGGAGGCGGCATGTTAATAATGGTCACGAAGACAGTGTCATCTTCTCCAATTGATACTAACCCTAAGCTAGATATAACTTTGGCAGCATGCATTACATCTGCTAAATTATTCTAGGGTTATGTTCTCGCCCACCAGATTCAGATTCTTCTTTCACTAGGGAATTACATGATAATATAGCACGTGCTACACAACTCTGCAAACAATGTAATGAATCTTTCTGGTGGCTTCAATAATCCTCTCATTGATCTGCTATCATTACTATGTGTCCCGCCACAGCAGATTTTCTCGATGTAACACTTGACTTCAACTTATCACAAATTGTTAACCAATGCACTCATGGCACTAACATTTTGGATTTGGTTTTAATGACTGCACTGGACACTGCTGGACCAGTTTTTTATATTTTTTTTCCTCATCTGTTTTTACACAAGATTGTTCCAATGTGCCGTTTGTTCCAGAGCAAAACTTCACCTTCATGGCACCAATCATCCTCGCTGCTGAAGGAATTGCTTACATGATTACCAGTCTTAAGGTTTCTACTTCATCTGGTGTTGATAATAACATAAACTAAAGAATGTGAAAGATTGCTGCAGATATTTCTGGTCTCAATCTCATTTTTAACCAATCATTATCATTTGGTGAGCTACCTAAGGACTCGAAGGTTGCTAAAGTAATTCCCTTTTTTCAAAGCTGGAGACAGGCACTCACCAGGTAATTATAGACCTATTTCACTAACGTGCATATGCCGCAAACTACTTGAGCATGTTACAGCTTCTCATACCTACTCTCACCTTGAATCCAATAACTTTTTCTTCTCCAATCAGCATGGTTTCAGAAAAGGCTACTCCTGTTACATGCAGTTATTTGAACTGACGACTTACCATCAATTTAACATAAATGCTAATGACCAGACCAACTGTCTCTTCCTTGATTTCTCAAAAGTTTTTGATAGTGTACCTCATTGCCGTTTGATTTCCAAGTTGTCTGCGCTTTGTTTCGATTCATTAACATTATCTTGGTTTCACAACTTCCTGTCTATGCATCAGCAATTTAGAGTAGTGAATAACTACTCATCTAACTTTTGCGACGTCACGTCTGATGACCCTCAAGGCAGTGTCCTCGGTCCATTACTTTTTTTTATATATATATTAATGACTTACTCTCTAAATTATCATGTTCAATTAGGTTGTTTGCTGACTGCATTACCTACTGCTCTATTACATGTTTCAGTGACTGTTCTACTCTCCAAAATGATCTTGACCTTATCGTTGGTGCAAAATGTGGCAGATGTCCCTTAACACCACTAAATGCAAGTTACTTTCATTTAGCTGTAAATGCACTAACTCAGTGTTTCACTATTCAATTAATACGTAATTTGCAATACCCCATCGTACAAATACCTTGGCGTTCACCTTACACCTGATCTTTCCTGAGCTACACATATAGCTGCCTTACCTTCTAAAGCTTTTCAGTCCCTTGGTTACCTGTGTAGAAACTTGCGTAACACAGCTTCTAACATAAGGAAATTAGCATTTCTAACCTATGTTCATTTGCCACTAGAATTTGCTTCATCTACATGGTCACCATATCAGGAGTACCTTATCAGCATGTTGGAAGCTATTCAGAATAGAGCAGCCAGACTAACCTCGTGTAAATACGACCATATTTCTAGCATTACCCAAATAAAGAAAGAGATTCTTCAGTCATTATGAACTCGCCACATGATTGTTCTCCTCGGTCTGTTTCACAGGTACATTATTATCAATAAATCTCACCTTCTGCCAGTTCATGCACATGTGCACACATCAGGATGCCTTCACAACATGCTCTGTCTTGCACATGCATGGTCAAACGCAGGCATTCAACTCATCATCACTGCCTTGTGCTATTGCACGTTGGAACAATCTTGTGAACCACATCGTATCCATGTCAAACCGTGAAACCTTTTGTGATGACGTGAATACACTCTTTTATTCTAGAAGAGTTGACTGTTGGGCTAGTTGGTTTTCCATAACGGAACTAGTAACTTAGCGCAATAAAGACCTCATACATAAGAAAGGTGGACAAAGACAAGCGCTACTCACGAAAAGAGTGCATTCAGGTTATCACGAAAGATTTCACGGCTCTACATGGCTTCACTGCTCATGACATGGATATGCTACTCATAGTTGTGAGTAGTGCCTGTCTTTGTCCGCCTTTTTTGTGTCTGGTTTTTATCGCAATAAGTTAACAGCTCAATTACGCTCTTTTATAACACTGTATGACGATATTCCACTGTAGTATTTGTAACCTTTGTTCTGTTCTTTATTTTATGGTAACATTTTTCTGTTGTACAAACCGTTACACCCCCCCCCCCCCCCTTACTTAATGCTATTCAGTGGGCCTGTCAAGCATTATGAATAATTACAGGGCCCTGCTTCCAACTGAATTTACTGCACAAGGAAACCTCGTATAAGCATTCAGCATTCATAACCACAGTGCATGCATCAGACAAGGCTTCATATCAAGGTGTCCTGTGCACACCATTGCCCATCAAGGCAACGCCCAAGCTGCACACTGATAGAAACACCCACCCACATGGAGAACAATGCTATGACAACAAAATAACACAAAAAACAAAATAGTTCTTTGGACTTTAACTGCCTTAAAATATTTCAGTGTCATAACTTCACACTTGTCAGTATTTAAGTAGTTTGCGCCACTACAGTCTTTAGTTGAAGTGCTTATTTATTTATTTATTTATTTATTTATTTATTTATTTATTTATTTATTTATTTATTTCATAGTATTACCTATTATGGCTGCACTTTGTCTTCTTAGCTATACCTTGGAAAGGAGGTCCCATTACAGTGACTTCTCAACTGCCTCCTGTATATCACTATCGTGCAAGTTTACAGCACATTAATAAACTTGATCCTGATTCAGTGAGGCACAGTCACTTATAGATATTTCCTGAGCAGCAAATGAGCAATATTTACTCATAAATACCCAAACAGTTTATCTCTGCCGAAATAAAAGAGTCTTCCTGCTCATAGGCATACTTATCAGGGGGGCAGGGAGAGCACTTGAACCCCCCCCCCCCCCCCCCCGCTGTCAAAAGTAAAGGAATATTCTATTTCTAAATTTTCTTAATAGCCTCGTCAGCACGTAAGTACTGCTTTACTTCGTATCCCCCGCTTTGGCAGCAAGGATTGTCTTTTGCGCTTCCTTGGGACACGCTGTATCGGACTATGCGTGGGGTTCACCATACAGGCTCAGTTCCTGCCTTAACAAATGTCTGCTTGCACTACTTGCAACATGCCCAGTCTTTTGGGACCATGGTACTCGTATTGGAAAACTCAGTCAGCTTGCTGTGTTTAACTTGTGGGTGAGGGGGACGTCCGGATAGAGTATTATAATCAACCACTCCAAATGTCTGGTGTGCCTTACGGCATGCAATTGTTGGATTATGAAATGCAGAGACTGTTGAATTTCAGTCCAGAGGTAGCCTGCATAGCGTTGTAGCCTCTTTATCTTATCACCATCAAAATCCTAATCAAACCACTTGCAGGCCTAACTGTCGAATTTCATTGTGTAATCACAACTTATCATAGATGTGTTTGTGAAAATGGCCCTGGTTGAATCTTGTGGGGATTGAGGTATGCCCGGTGCCTTTGCGCGGGCATTCACCTGTTCTGTGATCCCTACACCTCTCCCTTTTCAATTCACGACTGTTGTCGGCGGTGGCGCTTCACTCCCGATGGCTTGCGGTGGAGGCGCTCACGTGGCAAGAGGGCAACACAAGCACCCAATTGGATGATGTGAAAGCAAGATGAATCTCATCTACAAAGACAAAGATAACAAGGATAGGACAAGCTCACATATGCGAGTTACAGTAATGTCGGTGGTATATAGAATGGCAATGCAAGCCATAAAATTAGAACTGTCGAAATGGGTGGAAATAAATTATGTACTGGGAGAACTACAGAATGGGCTCAGACTGGTCAAGCGCTTAGAATACAATATTTCTGTTCGAACTCAGTGCATAGAAATTTTAGTAGTTCAGAATAAACCTTTATGAATAGCATTTCTAGATATTAAGGGAGCCTACAATAACACCGTAGACAGGGAGTTATGCGATATTCTCAAGCACTAAGGCATAGTTGGCGATTTCGTGGAGCTGCAGAGGGAGATATAGACAACCAAGTAAAAATTGAATGGGAAGGCCGAAATTGTAATGAAGTCGTGGAAATTTACCAAGGACTAAAGCAAGGATGCCCCCTGTCTCTGTTGTTGTTCATGCTGTATGTTAAGGGCACAGAAAGATAACTGGAAAACAGTCATTTAAGATTTATCATACACGCGTAATGGACAAATGGTGCAACAGGAGGTTCTCGCACTGATGTTTGTGAACAACATAGTGCCACTAGCAGACAATGCAAGAATTTTACAGATACTGGCCAATATGTGTGGCAATGCAACAACACATTTAGGCCTTAAATTTGGCACAGAGAAATCAAGAATTGTTATCTTTAATAAAGAAACAAGTGTCTACATGGTGTTGACTCAACAATAAATCATACTCATAGTCAATCAATATATATACCTCGACGTATACATAAATGAAGCAGACTTACTAAGCATCCAACAACACAATCTGAAAATAAAAGGGAAACGAAACACAGCAATAATGAAACACAGGGCACTTTTGGGCCACAACAAATAGGAGGTGGTGCATGGAATGTGGAAAGGAGGCATGGTGCCAGCGCTGACATTCACAAATGCCATTCTGCTCCTAAAATCAGATATATTGTCAGGGTTGTAAGTTTACCAAGGATCGGCGAGCTGTTTGCCTTTGGGAGCCCATGGCAAAACCACAAATGAGGCAGCGCAAGGGGACATGGGTTGGGCCTAGTTACAAGTTGGAGAAGTGCAGAGCAAAATTAGTTTCAAAGAAAGACTCGGGAACATGGGTCAAAATAAATGGGTGGCTATGTTTGCTCAAATTGGTACCTAAAAAGTGTGGACACAGAAAGCATGAAGAGGTCAAGAAAGTTGGCGACTAAGTACAGGGTAATTGAAAGTGTAGATGGACAACAAGGAATAATCAGAAAGAAAATGAAAAAAAGAGAGGTAGCAAATTAGATACAAAGAATGGAAATGAAAAGGATCATGGAAATTTACATGAATGAGAAAAAAGAAATTAGAAGGGAAAATTTGTACGATAACACAGAGAAGTGCCTTGCTATGTGAGGCTCACGCTGATTGCCTAAGGACAAAAACATGCCAGAGCAAATATTTGCAATCGCATGAAGGACATGTACACTGCAGCAAAAATCCAGATACAACTCGGTATATGCTAATGGAATGCAAAGGGATTCACCCTGCGAGACCAATATGCAACACACAACTTCCAGAAGCGCTTGGATTTAAAGTAACCGGGAGTACCGACCGGTCAGCAGTCGAGATAAGGAAGATATGTTTAGAGCATTGGTGGAAAAAAAGCAGAGAACAGACTTATACAACTGGATCCATTACAGGCATAGGCAGCAACACAAGGTAGATTCAGAAGACATGCATACAATAATGCTAGAAGGAAAAGCATTGATAGCATACTTGAGTAGGCTAGGTGAAGAGGTTTCCCCACCCCTTTTCAAAGAGGATGCCGGTAAATCATCATGAGCAGCAGCAGCAGCAGCAGCCTCTGTTGGCTGCTCTGGACAAGAGCAGGGGTCTTCTCTCCGGGACCAGCACCGAGTACGTGCACGCTCTCCTCTCGTCTGCCCGCCCCGTTGTGTCTCGGACTTGAGCTCGTGTACGGTACCTTTGCCCGTTTGGCGAACACGTACCTTGTGTTGATCCTTTCTGGATGCTAAACTGAAGAGCGGTGCCTAGTGCTCGCGCATGGTCGAACTACGCCAAGACGCCCTTTTCGAAGGCCCAAGCTGAAGGAGATTGCTCAAGCTCTCGTAAGTTGGCCCATTGGTGATCGCGAGAGCAAGCACATAGCCGTGGAGTCTTTCCCCAGCGGCATAACGCAGGAGCCTTTGCTCTCACACCGACGTGCTACAGGTGCGCCCGTCTTCATTTTCGCCCCTGGTGCGGGAGCTCTTTGGTTCCTGCGAACTCCCAGAACCGGGTGTTTGTGCAGTGTTGGGTGCCGCTGGAGACAAACGGTTTCCGCCAACTCGGGGCAATACTGTGCTCTGTTGCGTGCGTAGCGCTCGGTAGCCCCTTTGCAGCCTGAGTGCGCGCAGCAGCACGTTAGGCCACGGCTGATGCGGCCCTGTGGCTGTGTTCAAACCAGCAGTGGTCAGTACTCCTGCAAGACCTGCGAGACCCGAGGACCTCCATACTGGCACCCAACACAGATTCATCAGATTCATTAAGCCGTGTGTGTGCTTAGCCAAGTCAGTGCACCTTTGCAGATTTGACTTGTCGCTTTATGTCCCTTGTTAGTGCTAGCAGACGTCGCGTTGCTTGAGAACGGGGCAAGTGCTTCCCTTCAGCAGCGAATTCCTGCACCTTCACCTGTCGCAGGCCCCTGTGGGGACAACACAAGGCACTGCGTACCAGCTCCCATTGGAGAAGAAGTGTTGTTTGGGAACTGGGCCCAGAGCCCTCTCCAAACAGTGCACATGGGCACATTCTTCTGCCATGGCTCCTTTTGGAATGCAAGGTAGCGCGGTGTCACAGCACTCTCGATCGGCTCCCTGTGGAGTTTACGAAGCGCAGCATGGAAAAGGAGCCTTAGCCCTCTCCGACTTTTGCTCGCTGGCTGCTTATGAAATGATCAGCAAGAACCAATGGCCTGCCATGGCCTCCTGTGGGGATTACAAAACGGCAGCCATGAATTTCCCTCACCCATCTCTCTGTGGCACACACTTTGAGCATACACCCGTTTTAATGCGACAGCGTTAAGGAGCCCATGTCACAGAAAATCCGACATCAGATGTTGTTTAATCAAAAAAAAAAATTTTTGGACCATGAATACCCATGCCCTCCATGTGACGCAAGGAATTGACTGAACTAATTGAATTTCTCAAGCTAAAATATGTGGAAAAATCATAAGCTACAACTTACACACAACCTACAGACATGATAGCTCTCAGAATGTAATTTGAATATACGAAAAAATATAATTCTGTTATGCGGAAACTTAAACAAACCCCTTTTCTGGCATTTCTACAATGCATAGATCGGCGAATGCATCCGCCGTTTGTGCACGCCGGCGCGTAAATATCTCCCGAGTTCACGGAGTGGCACATCCGCTTCCTTGGAGCACTTCCAGATGGCGCTCACCTCTGCCACATCGTAGCCCATCCCATGCAAGAGGCCACGTTCCTACCAGAAAGCTGCCTTCGTGCATAGCATTCTCCACAAGCGCTTCCCAGTAAACATTACGATTACACACGCTGCAGTTTCCGGAAAGCATGAGAAGCAGTCGGGGATCCTTGAATGCTATCGCATTCCACTCTTAAAGGCAAAGCTTAAGCATCCTGCAAATTTTTATCGACATTGGCTGCAAGCGGCCTAGGTATTTCACATGTAGCTGCCCCAATAGGAGCCTGTTTTGCTCTCGGGATGGCGCGCTGGCCAGTATCTCTTTGGTATGGTGGCTACCCTTGGAAACTGCACTGCTGATGAGCTGGACGACTGTTCATCCACGTTCGACCGCGCCGGAGCAGGCGCACAGACGCTGTTGCAAAAGACCACCCAAACAATCCATTCGCTCAGGTGCTTTCGAAATGCACACACCCCGCTGTGAGGTTGGCCGTCCTGACCTACAGCGGATGCTGTGACCTGCTTAGTGCCAGGGATTATTAATGCGGTAAGGACACCGTGTCGCAGAAAACCTGGCATCCTGTCTCAACCATCGTTTCAGAAAAATTCATTTCAAACCAGGCAGGCCCTCCATGTAGCCCAAGGAATTTACTGTAAAAATTGAATTTCTTCAGTTAAAATAAGTGAGAAAAATTGTAAAGTATGATTTACACACAACCTATAAACATGGTAGCGTTGTATTGTAATTTGAATATACGAGAAAACATAATTCTGTTACGCGGAAGGTCAAAATACAAACCCTTTTTCCAGCGTTCTTACCATTCGTAGAGCGGCCATGGCCTGCGAGATTTGCGCGTGCCAGCGGGTGCAAATCTCAAAGGCCATAAAGCAGCGTCCCCGGTTCCTTGCAACACCTCCAGATGGCACTCGCCTGTGCCACATTGCTGCCCACGCAAGAGGTCGTGTTTCTACCAGAAAGCTTGCCTTCATGAATAGCGTTTGCCGCCAGCGTTTCCCGGTAAACGTTGTGGTTACATAAGCTGCAGTTGCCGGGAAGCTTGAGAGCAGTCTGAGATCTTTGAATGTTATCGCGTTCCACTCTTAAAGGCGAAGCTCCGTTATTTTTTAACCATATTAGGTTATCGTCATCTTCAAGTGGCATTGACAGTCCTGTCACCGGTAGGGTGGTTCAATTCGCTTAGAAATTCATCACTCATTTGAAATAACTAGTAAACGAGATACTGAGACCGAAATGGGTAGCTGCTTCGTGTGACGTCATGATGAGTCGATCACGTCTGAACCTACACTACCATAATGTAAACATGCAATACACATGGCACTAACACCAAAAAAGTGAAGTTTATGATGTCTGCTGACGACATGAGGAGCTTTTCCAGATTGTCCAAACTAGACAGCGACGATTTCAGTGATGATTTCAGTGACAACGGCAGTGCAGTCTCTGACATCACAAATGCAGGGTGGCCAGTAAAAAGTCATGAGTCGGGAACACAACCAATATTTAAAATTCATCTTCAGGTAAACTAAATTACTTACAACCACATTGTTTGGCACAGATAATCAGAGTGCAAAAGAGAATTATATTCAAAATTTTATTGAGATTAGTGGACATTGAAAAATCGACAATGTTGCCCTTCAAGAGTCCTCCAAATTTTTCCAGTGACCATTGTCAGCCGCGAATTTTCGGCACTGCTGGACGCAACCACTTCGTTGTTCGGCAAACAGGTGGTGTCCCACTTGCAGAAGCACTCAATGCGCTTGCGGGACTGCCGAACAACATTCAATCTTACGAAAAGCGTAAGATTCAACCTCGGCTGGCGCCACAAGGTTGACTGTCAGGTAAGGAGAGCGAATGAGACGCACATGTTTCGTTCATCTCCTAGGGCTCAGTGTCCCCATGATTCTCGGAAGGTACTTTCTCTTTAAAACCAGGATCATTGTGGACATTACAAATGGTGGCTATTGCAATGGACCTTTCACCCTGCTAAAGCCGTTCATCAGCCTGCTGGCATCCGATCGCACCTGTGCAGATGGGGCATCAAAAACATGCTGCATGCATAGTTCTGTAGCGAGCACCTGAGCTATGCGCTCGCCCGCTCACAGTCCTCTTTGGGATCGAGAGGCACGGCACAAATCTTATTGTGCACACAATTCAAAGGCAAGCTATGTGCTCACTCGCTCACAGTTCCCTTTGGGAACAAGAGGCACGGCATTAACTGTGTCACGCAGGATTCGGGGGTAAGCCCCCAAGCTGTGCACTCACGCGATCACAGAGCCCTTTAGAAACGAGAGGCGTGGCATGAACCATGTCGCACGCAAAGTTCAGTGGCAGGTCCCTACGCTGCGTGCTTGTCGGCTGAAAGTCCCCATGAGTATCGAGCGACATGGCATGAAGAGGCACCACATTCTCTGGCCGCCTTTGCGATTCATTTGGATGATACACAGAAGGCTCGTTTGTCGGCACTGTTACACCAGAACGAAGAGCTCCTCACCGATCAACCTGGCTGCACCGATTTGGCGAGCCAAGCGATTGAAACTGGAGACTCGCTTCCTTTAAAGTGCAACCCCCAGCCTGTCAGCCTGTCCAAGAAGCAGGTGATTCCTGGCTTACGGCACGAAATGCTATCGGCGGACATCATTTGCCACTTGTCCAGCGCCTTGGCGTCTCCAGTTGTGTTAGTGCCTAAGAATATGGCAGTCATCGCCTGTGTGTAGACTACTGCCATCTGAATGGAGCCACTCGCAAGGATGCCTATCTGCTCGCTACGATTAGCTCCATTGTAGAGAACCTAGTGCGAGGTACTTTACTGCACTGGATGCCTCCAAAAGTTACCTACAGGTCCAGATGGATGAGCGTGACTGGTGCAAGACCGCATTCACCTCCCGCAGAGGATTATTCGAGTTCACTCGTATGCCCTTTGGTTTTTGCAACGGTCATAGACCTTTCTGAGGCTCAAGGATCGTGTCCTCGGGGCAGCGAAATGGTCATACTGCAGGTGCTACTTCAACGACATTGTGATTTATTCACGAACCTTTGAAGAACACTTGGCCCACGTTGCCAATGTGCTTGGGATGGTGCAGGTCTTTGGGATGACATTAAATCCTGAAAAGACCCAGTTAGCACAAATCCGGGTTCATTTATGCTGGGCGGAGGCTCCGTTGGGCCAGACTGGGAGAAACTGCGGGCAATCCTCGATTCCCCCATGCCCTAGGATGTACGCGGCCTTCGCAACCGGTCATTCATCCCGTCCTGTGCCCGAGTGGCAGTGGGGACCTGAGCAGCAGCAGGCCTTTGCCATCTGTCTAGCATCATTGTGGAGATTCCCCGACCTGACCAAACTGTTCGTTGTCCAGACTGGTACAAGCGATCCAGGTTTCAGAGCAGTTGTCCTACAGGAATACGATGATGTGTTACAGCCATTGGTCTTTGCCAGTCGCTCCTTGATACCGACAAAGAGGAATTATTCCGTGACAGAGAAGGAATGTCTCATTATCGTGTTTGCACTACGTAGGTTCGATGTCTACCGTGATTGGATAAAATTTGTAGTGCAGACGGACCACAGTGCACCAGGTTGGCTGATGCGGCTCCGTGAGCCTGCAGACCAGCTGTCGCGCTGGGCTCTCCTGATACGGCATTATGACTATTCTGTGTAGTATCAAAACGGGAGCACCAACGCAGTAGATGACGCGGCATCTCGTGCCTCATTGTCTACCCCAAGCCTTCTTCCAGGTGCGACAGCTGCTACAGATACCTTTGCGCCAGCAAGCACCGGGGGCAAAACAAGCAGCGAGAAAGGCGAGTTCGCAGGTGGGCAAACTGCGCACTTTCGAGATCCAGCGATCACCACAGAGAGAGATAACTCAACCGCGGCTCTTTCCAGCAAAAATCGCGTAAGTGGAGCTACTGTAATTTGGTCGCATACTTTCATTCATATTTTTTTTTCTGCTAGGGGCGCTCAATGCAGCTAAATATTGGATCTATAAACGTACATTTAATAACCAATAAACGTATTTAACATGTCACTTTTTTTACAAAATTAGCCGACCATTGTTTTTACTGAAATTCTGTTATTAAAGTATGTGCTCTATTACTTGAATAAAGGTTTTGAGGGCTCACTGATGTGTGATAAGCAGCAGCCCACTGGTATCGATTGCAGTTCGGGCCATTTATCGAGCAAATTGTACAGCGGTAATATTTGTGAATGGGGTGGTCGTTTCCTTTGAGCAGCATCACGCAAGTTCGTTTTAATTAGATAAAAATAATATATCAGCCGGTTTATGTGTCCAGCATTCAACATACCAACACAGCGCATGCTTCGGAAAACATTTCATATCTAGATGTCTGACACCATTGCCCATCGAGGCGACGCCCAGGCCACCCACTGATAAAAACACATGCCCACATGGAGAACAAACCTGTGACAACAATATAAAAAAAACGAGTATTTTACATTGAAGCTGTTTATACAGACCATGTGCAGTCGTTGTCAGACTTCGCTGAAAGGGGCTACATGACCTTGCAGGAGAGGAAAAGAAGAGCTCAACAAGGGAAAGGGGCTAACGTGACCCCTTTCCACCTGTGAGAATCGTATCTTATACGCGAATCTTCTATGGTTGTCACACAGTGCATTTTCAGCGATCAAGCCAATTGGCATCTAATTGATCAACGACTGATTCCACCCTGCCGCGAAAGAAACAAATGTTATGCTGGTGGCTCACGGCCAACAAAGTGATTGAAATGCGATACTAGGAGTGGGTGGCTGCTAGTGCAAGAAGTGCCGGCAGCCATGTCAATCGTCAAACCAAACCAACCTGTCGTGAAAACGTAGCAGTGCTTGCATCTCCAGGGGGGCTTGCACCCAATGCACGGAGCAAGAAACATTTAGGAGTGGAAACTCCGCTGTTTGCGGCGACCAGAAAAAGTCACATGCCCGCGGAGCCGTTATCGTGCTGGCGGCCTGGAAAAAAATTACCGCCGTTGAGAGCGTGCCGAAGCCGCCTGCCCGGGCGCTGCATTTTTTTTTTTTTTTTTCCGCTGCGGCTTCTATGACGCGCCGCATGGCGCCGCCACTGTATACGGTCCCGTCAGCGCATACAACAATTGTGACCTCATCTGGTCACCCGCGGTCGCTCGCGCTGACGGGAGTTTCACCTCCTAATGTCTTACTCCGTGACCCAATGAATGGAGCTTTGGATTAGTGGTTCCGCACATTCCATCCCAGCTACGACTATGGGAACACTGCAAGTAGTGCGTACTCCTGAGGAAGAAGCTGCCTATCGCGAGCGTCAGCACAATAGAGGGGTGGAGTAACTTGCATGCGAAACAAAAAGCATGACAAAACAGAAACCTCACCTGAAAAAAAAAATCGCAAAAGGAAAGCACTCCTAAAGCATGCTCACAGCGTGAAGCACGCAAAAGAGAAAGTGAAGTGAAAGAATGGTGAAACAAAAGATTTGCAATATATAATGCTTGCGAAGTTTGACTTGCATGGTGTAACATTCGGTGTAACTAACACAACTACGCTGTTCGACCATCTTCAAGCACTGAAAGGGGCGGTGATTTTTTTTTCACTATACCTGACTTAAAATACTTCAGTATCATTACCTCACAGTTGTCAGAACTTCAGTAGCTTGTACTACTACAGTTCTTAATTAAAGCATTTTATTTATTTATTTATTTATTTAATTTTTTTCTATTTTACTTATTACACGGCTGTACTTTGTATTCTTATGTAGACCTTGATAAAGAGTTCCCATTACAGTCCGACTTCTCGGTCGCCTCCTGTATAGCACTATCATGCAAGTTTACAGCATATTAATAAACTTGATTCCGATACAGTGGGGCACAGTCACTAAACATATCTGCTTTCAGTTCACAATACCTTATGAAAGTGACACTGTGCTGACTATCTGGACAAATCCCAAACCTTACATGATAATGGTATTGACAGTGAGTATAGCCAGGTGATAAGTTTTACTACAGTTGCAACGTACGAGGTGTGTTCAAAAAGAGACCGAACTTTTGAAATAGCACGCCAACCGGCAGGGGGAGTGCACTGCGGCTACTGAGCGCATGTAGACAACAGGACAACAGGTGGAGCGCAGGTTTAGACAACAAACTGCCATTTGCGGTGTTTCGCTCTGACCGTTAGTTGGAAAGTTACAGCCGCTGAAGTGAGCACATGAACAAGCTGTTCTTCGGATTGGTGCCAAAGTTACAATGCAGGAATTGGATGAACAGTGTGTGTGTGTGTGTGTGTGTGTGTGTGTGTGTGTGTGTGTGTGTGTGTGTGTGTGTGTGTGTGTGTGTGTGTGTGTGTGTGTGTGTGTGTGTGTGTGTGTGTGTGTGTGTGTGTGTGTGTGTGTGTGTGTGTGTGTGTGTGTGTGTGTGTGTGTGTGTGTGTGTGTGTGTGCGTGCGTGCGTGCGTGCGTGCGTGCGTGCGTGCGTGCGTGCGTGCGTGCGTGCGTGCGTGTGTGTGTGTGGTTCTGCTACAAACTTGGGAAAACTTTCACAGAGACATTTCAGTTGCTTAGGCAAGCATATGGGGAAGACTACAAGTCGCACGCGGTGCTATGATTGGTTCAAGCGTATTGAACACGGAAGAATGGCGATCGGTGACAATCCGAAGCCTGGACGACCTACCACATCCACAGGTGATGACCACGTCGAGAGAGTTCTAACTGTGATTCGTGGAAATCGTCGTTTGACTGTTCGAGAAGTTGCTGACAAAGTGGGTATTGGCGTAGTATCATGTCATGAAATTTTGAGTGACAAATTTGGGATGCGTCGTGTCAGTGTAAAATTCGTGCCGCGTTTGTTAACTGACGAACAGAAGCAGACCCATGTTGAAATCAGCCAGGAACTGCTCGCCACTGCCAATGACGATGAAAACTTTCTTAAGAACATCATAACAGGCGATGAAACATGGGTTTATGGCTATGATGTTGAAACAAAAGTGCAGTCATTGCAGTGGGTGGCCAAAGGTTCTCCTTGTCCAAAAAAAGCACGCAAGAGTCAGTCAAAAATGAAGGCGATGTTGGTTGTGTTTTTTGACTGCAAAGGCATTGTCCATCAGGAACTTGAGCCACATAGTCAGACGGTAAACAAAGAAGTTTACAGGAGAGTACTAGCACGTTTGAGAGATTCGGTGCGCAGTAAGAGGCATGCATTGTGGGAAAAATCAGGCTTGGATGTTCCATCATGACAATGCCCCGGCTCATGCGTCGCTCCTTGTCCACAGCTACTTAGCGAAACACCACACTCCTGTTGTGCCCCACCCACCATATTCTCCGGACCTAGCCCCAGCAGACTTTTTTCTATTCCCCAAGCTGAAAACCACCTTGAAAGGACATCATTTCCAAACCATAGAGGAGATCCAGGACAACGCGAGAAGAAACCTGCGCACCATTCCAGAAAGTGCGTTCAGAAGGCTTTCCAAAAATGGAAGATGGGAAGAGTGCATTGCCAGTATAGGGGACTACTTTGAAGGGGACAGCACTTAAAATGTTGTACCATAAGCAGTAAAGTTTCTTTTTGAACAAACCTCGTATCTTAAGGTGAGCTTTATTGTGGAGAAATGCCCCCCGATAAGCAAATAGGCAGCATTTGCCCCATAAATGCCCAAATAGTTTATCTATCCCTGAGTGAAAAAGTCTTCCTGCTCATAAGCGTATATACAGAAAGTGGGGGCAAAATATAACCTGCCCCCTTCCCCACTTTTGAAAGCAAGCACTTTCGGCTACATGCTGGAAAGCCCAACAAAACTACACCTGAAGCTAAATTTTCTTTCTTAATACAGTCGCCGCCGCCGTGTAAGTAATGCTTTCCTTTATTACATATCCCCTGCTGGGGCAGTGAGGATTGTCTTTTGTGCCTCCTCGGGACGCACTGTAGCGGACGATGCACGGGATTCACCATACATGCTCGCATTTCGGAGAGGGCCTGGCTCTTGGCAGTTCCCGCCGTAACACATGTGTGCTTTTTCTACTTAACGCATGCCCAGCCTTTTGGGACTGCCATATTTGTATTTAAAAATGTAATCAGCTTGTTATATTTAACCTGTGGGTGAGAGGGTGGTCCGAATAGAGTATTATAATCAGCTGCTCCAAATTACTGGTGTGTTTTATGGCATGAAATTGTTGGGTGATCAAATGCAGGAACTGTTGAATCTCCGTCCAGAAGTAGCCTACATAGCATTTTCGGTATCTTATCACTGTCAAAATTTTTATCAAACTTCTTACAGGCTTAACTGTCGAATTTCATTGTGTAATCACGACTTATTGTAGATGTATCCTTGAAAATGGCCCTGGTCGAGTGTTCAGAGCCATTAGAAAACCAATAGAATGCAGACATTCATTTCTTCTAAAAGCATGTGTCACTTCTGAGTTTCTCAATTTCATTTCTAGGCTGTTTACAAGTAACAGCTCCACTACTTATTGTTTCCCAGCACGAGCAAAAACAGGAGACATTTCACGTCTCCTGTTTGCCATTCCACTTCCCCTTACGTTTTAACACAGGAACATTAGGCTGCATGCTGGAATCGCCAACAAAACTTCACCTGAAGCTAAATTTTCTTTTTTAATAGCGTGGCCATGTAAGTAATGCTTTTCTTTACTATGTATCCCCTGCTTGGGCAGCGAGGATTGTCTTTTGTGCCTCCTCGGGAAAGCGCTGTAGCTGACGTGTGGGGTTCGCCATACGTGCTCATGTTTTTGAGAAGGTCTGGCTCTGAGCAGTTCACACCCTAACAAATGTCTGCTTGCACTACTTGCAACATGTCCAGTATCTTGGGACCGCTGTATCCGTATTTGAAAACACAGCATGCTATACTTAACCTGCAGGTGAGGGGGAGGTCCGGATAAAGTATTATAATCAGCCACACCAAATGTCTGGTAGGCCTTATGGCATGAAATTGTTGGATTATTAAATGCAGGAACTGTTGAATCTCCATCCAGAGATAGCCTACAGAGAGTTGCAGTTGCTGTATCTTATCACCGTCAAAATTCTAATCAAACCTCTTACAGGTATAACTGCCAAATTTTGTTGTGTTATCATGTCTTATCATAGATGGGTTTGTGAAAATGGCCCTGGTCGCATGTTCAGAGCCATTTTAATACCAGTAGAATGCAGACTAACTTTTTCTAAAGGCATGTGTCACTTCTGACTTTTTCGATTTCATTTCTAGGCTGTCTCTAAATAAGCGCTACACTACTAGTTTCCAAGCAGGAGCAAGAATGGGAGATTATTTCATATTTTGAAGAAATTAGGGCCACTTTTTGACAGCATGTGACGAAACTGCATTGTGAGAGTTGTTTATGAGCTCTCAAAATAGTTGCTGACGATTCGCTTTCTCGTAATTTGTATGCATTATGCACAGCATTTTGTTGTTTTCCCCTGGTATCCTCGATAAACTAGGCGAGCATGATGTGTATATTTATTCAAAGTACTAAGCAATGTTCTGAGTGACAAGCAATAAAAGTCTATTCCGTGTATGTTCAATACAGGCTTTGTAGAAAGTTACTCATAGAGGCATTCCAGGGTGTCATGCTGCCGCTAATCAACATATTTCCCAGACTTCGAAAGCAATACACCAGATATGAATTTGAAATTCCATCAAAATGGCTAAAATATTTAGTGCATTGTGAAGTTCCATCATCTACATGGTCACCGTATCAGCAGTATGTTATCGCTGTTGGAAACTGTTCAAAGTAGGGCAGCCAGATTCATTTCGCGTGAGTATGACCACATTTCTTGCATTATCCGAATAAAAAATAACACACTTCAGTCATTAGAAACTCTCTGCAAGATCGCTCTGCTCTGTTTGTTTTGCTGGTTTCACTCATATCAATAAATCTCACCATCTGCCAGTTCATGCACCTGTGCACACGTCACGCCTTCACAACCTGCTATCTTTCATGCGCATACATGGTCAAATGCAGGCATTTAGCACATTATCACTGCCTTGCACTATTGCACATTAGAACAGTCTTCTAGACCACATCACTCCCGTGTGAAACAGCAAAACATTTTGCAGTAACCTGAATAAGCTGTTTTATGACAATGTATAATGATGTTCCACGGTACTGTTTAACCTTTCTCGTGTTCCTTTTTATTTGATTGTAACATTTTTCTGTTATGTATAAACCATCGCTACCCCCCTTACTCGATTCTCTTCAGTGGGCCTGTAAGGCATTATGAATAAATACAGGGCGCTACTTCCACCTGAATTTATTGCGCAAGAAAACCTCATCTATAAGCATTCACCAGTCATAGCCACAGCGCATGAGTCAGAAAACATTTCACATACATACATACATACATACATACATACATACATACATACATACATACATACATACATACATACATACATACATACATACATACATACATAAACACACACACACACACACACACACACATATAATGTCTGACTCGCAACATTGCCCATCGAGGCAACGCCCAAGCCACGCACTCTGATAAAACCACATGCCCATGTATAGAAACAACGCTATGACACCAATATAAAACAAAAAACAAAATTGTTTTTTGCACTTCACCTGCCTTAAAGTATTTCAGTGTCATGACTTCAGATTTGCCAGAACTTCAGTACTTTGTGCCACTACAGTCTTCTGTTAAAGCGATTTATTTATTTACTTAGTACTTTCATTTTTTTCAGATTACTTATTACACGGCTGTACTTTGTATTCTTATGTAGACCTTGATAAAGAGTTCCCATTACAGTCAGACTTCTCGGTCGCCTCCTGTATATCACTATCATGCAAGTTTACAGCATATTAATAAACTTGATTCTGATACAGTGGGGCACAGTCACTAAACATATCTGCTTTCAGTTCACAATAACATATGAAAGTGACACTGTGCTGATTATCTGGGCAAACCTCCAAGCTTACATAACAATGATATCGATAGTGAGGATAGCCAGGTGATAAGTGTTACTACAGTTACAGCACATCCCAAAGTGAGCTTTATTGAGAATAAATGTCCCCTGAACAGCAAATGAGCAATACTTGCACCACAAATGCCCAAACAGTTTATCTCAGTCTAAATGAAAGAGCCTTCCTGCTCATAGGGGTGTTTGCTGGGGGAGGGGGTAGAGGCGCTTGCCCCCCGCTCCTATAAGTGGAGGGGGGGAAATATGCCATTTCACCCCTTCCCCTTACTTTTGCACGCAGGAACTTTAGGCTGCATGCTGGAAACTCCAACAAAACCACACCTGAAGCTAAATTTTCTTTCTTAATAGCGTGGCCTTGTAAGTAATACTTTTCTTTACTATGTATCCCCTGCTTGGGCAGTGAGGATTGTCTTTTGTGCCTCCTCAGGACGCACTGTAGCCGATGACATGTAGGGTTTGCCATACGTGCTCATGTTTTTGAGTACGCCTGGCTCTGAGCAGTTCAAACCCTTACAAATGTCTGCTTGCACTACTTGCAACATGTCCAGTATCTTGGGGCTGCTGTATCCGTATTTGAAAACACAGTCAGCTTGCTATACTTAACCTGCAGGTGAAGGGGAGGTCTGGATAAAGTTTTATAATCAGCCGCACCAAATGTCTGGTGGGCCTTAAGGCATTAAATTGTTGGATTATCAAATGCAGGAACTGTTGCATCTCCATCCAGAGGTAGCCTACATAGTGTTGCAGTCACTGTATCTTATCACCATCAAAATTCTAATGAAACCTCTTACAGGTATAACTGTCAAATTTCACTGTGTTATCATGACTTATCGTAGATGTGTGTGAAAATGGCCTTGGTCAAAGGTTCATAGCCATTTCACTACCACTAGAACACTGACTTCAATTTTTTCTAAAGGCATGTGCCACTTCTGACTTTGTCGATTTTATTTCCAGGCTGTCTCTAAATAAGAGCCACACCGCTACCTGTTTCCTGGCAGGAGCAAAAACAGGAGATATTTCATATTTTGTAGAAATCAGGGCCACTTTTTGGCATCATGTATGGAAACTTTGAACTGTGTGAGTGGTTTATGTGCTGTGAATATAGTTCCTGACTGCTCGCTTTCTTGCAATATTTATGCGTTATACACTGCATTTTGTTGTTTTCCCCTGGTATCCTCGGTAAGCTATCCGGGGCACAGTGTTTATATCTATTCAAAGTACAAAGCAGTGTTGTGAGTGATGAGCAATAGGTGTTTATTCTGCATGGGTTCATTGCAGCCTTTGTAGAAAATTATTCGTAAAAGCATTCCAGGGTGTCATGTTACCACTAATTGACATATTTCCCGGACTCCTAGAACAACAGCACCAGATACAAACTTCAAATTTGAAGTTCAAGATGTGTTGCAAATTTGCTTCATGTGCATGGTCACCATATGAGGAGTACGTTATCAGCGTGATGGAAGCTGTTCAGAATAGTGCAGGCAGATTCATCTCGCGTAAGTATGAGGGTTGATCCAGGAATAAGGTTCCTAGAGAGCTCTAGCCACACGTGAAGGTGCAAGGCAAAATTTGGCAACGCTGCTGCATGCGGCTGTTCCCCCACTCTCGATTCCCCCTGGCCGCGCATCGTTGCACCGCTCATTCTTGGCTCAGCAGCCCTCCGATATGGATGCTCCCATTGTTGGTCCCGCCAAGTGCGAGATTTGTTCCATAATTCGCTTTTTGCATGCCAAAGGGATTCCACCCGTAGATATTCATAATCAGTTGACAGAAGTGAATGGCAACAAGTGTATGTCCATTCGGCACATCCAAAAGTGGTGCAGGGAGTTCAGTGCCAGTTGGAAGGAAGTCCACGATGAAAAATGGAGTTAAAGGCCGTCAGTTTCAGAGGTGGTTATCAATATGGTCCAATGCGAAGTGCTTCAAAACAGGAGGATCACCATCTGTGAACTTGTTGCTTAGATTCCTGGGAGTTCTTATGGTACAGTAAAAAGAGGGGTATCACAAGTGTTGTGCTCGATGGGCACAGCAGCTGTTGACATCAGACTGCCTTGACTGTGCTCACCAGTTTCTTCAAAAGTTTCAAGACAATAAGGAAGGATTGTTGGACTCCATTGTTACAGGAGAGGAAACGTGGGTGTTTCATTTCCCTCCCAAAACGAAACAAAAATCCAGACAGTGGCATCATCCAGAGTCACCAGTCGCAAAGAAGTGCAAAGAAACTCCTTCTGCTGGCAAAGTCATGGCCAGTGTTTTTTGGTATCGTAAGGGGATACTGCTGATCAGTTTCATGGAATGTGGGACAACAATCAACTCAGGCAAGCTATCCAGAACCACCGGCGAGGACAACTGGCAGCCGGTGTAACGCTGCTTCACGACAACGCCCGACCTCACGTCTCCCGTCAAACCCAGGAAATTTTGACAAACTTTGAGTCGACTGTCATGCCCCACTCACCATACAATCCAGACCTTGTGCCTAAGGATTATCACTCGTTCCCCAAGTTAAAGGAACATTTGAGTGGCCAACACTTCAGGAGCAACGATGAAGTCAACAGGTGAAACGCTTCCTCAATGGGTTGGCGGTGAAGTTCTACAACATTGCGATACAGAAATTGGAGCACAGTCTATAAACATGCATAGAAAAAGATGGCGATTATGTAGAAAAATAGAGCAAAGTTTCATCATTCCAATGATGTAAATTTCTATGAGAATAAACAGAGTGTTGTCTATTTCTAAAATTGATGGGAACCTTACTTTTGGATCAACCCTCGTACAACCATATTCCTTGCATTACCCAAATAAAAAAAAGATACTTGAGTCATTAGAAACTGGCCACAACATCGCTCTACTCTGTCTCTTTCACAGGTACATTTATGTCAATAAATCTCACCGTGTGCCAATTCATGCACCTGTGCCTTCACAACATGCTCGGTTTGATGTGCATACATGATGAAACGCAGGCATTTAACTCGTCATCACTGCCTCGCACTATTGCACATTGGAACAGTCTTCTAGACCACATCGCATCAATGTGAAACAGCAAAACTTTTCATGATAACCTGAATAAGCTGTTTTATAACACTGTAAAATGATGTTCCATAGTACTGTTTGTAACCTTTGTTCTGTTCCTTTTTATTTGATGGTAACATTTTTCCGTTCTGTACAAACTGTTACCCCCCTTACTCTATGCTCGTCAGTGGGCCTGTAAGGCATTATGAATAAGTAGGGAGTACTACTTCCAACTGAATTTATTGTGCAAGAAAACCTCGTGTATAAGCATTCACCATTCATAGCTGCAGTGCATGCGTCAGAAAACATTTCACATCTAGATATCTGACTCTCACCATTGTCCATCGAGGCTTAGACAACAATATAAGTTTTTAGTTCTCTTTACCTGCCTTAAAATACTTCAATGTCATTACTTCACACTTATCAGAACTTCAGTACTTTGTGCCCACTACAGTTTTCTTTATTTATTTATTTATTTATTTATTTATTTATTTATTTATTTATTTCGTATTACTTATTATGGCTGTACTTTCTACTGCACGCCTTGCGAAGGAGGTCCCATTACAGTCTGGCTTCTCGATCGCCTCCTGTATATCGCTATCATGCAAGCTTACAGTACATTAATAAACTTGATTCCAATACAGTGGGGCACAGTCACTAATCATCAGTCACCAACCAATTCACAATAACATATGAAAGTGACACTGTGCTGATTATCTGGGCAAACCCCCAAGCTTACATGACAATGATATTGATAGTGAGGATAGCCAGGTGATAAGTGTTACTACAGTTGCAACATATCATAAAGTGAGCTTTATCAAGGAGAAATACCTTCCGAGCAGCAGATGAGCAATATTTGCACCACAAATGCTCAAATAGTTTATCGCTGCCTAGATGAAAAAGCCTTCCTGCTGATAAGCGTGTTCACATGGGGGGGGGGGGTAAATATGTCCATATGCGCCCCCCCCCCCCACTTCTGAAAGCGGGCACTTTTGGCTGCATATGGGAAGTCCAACAAAACTATAGCTGAAGCTAAATTTCCTTTTTTAATAGCCACGCCACGTAAGTAATGCTTTCTTTATTATCTATCCCATGCTTGGGCGACGAGAATTGTCTTTTGCGCCCCCATGGGACGTGCTGTAGCAGACAACGCATGGGATTCGCCATACACGCTCGTGTTACGCAGCAGGCCTGGCTCTGGGCAGTTCCCGCCCTAACAAATGTCTGCTTATGCTACTTGTAACATAGTCGATCTTTCTGGACCACTAAATCTGTATTTGAAACACAGTCAGCTTGCTATATTTGACGTGCGTGTGAGGGGAAGTCCAGATAAAGATTTATAATCAGCCGCGCCAAATGATTGGTGTGCCTTACAGCATGAAATTGGACAATCAAATGCAGGAACTATTGAGTCTCCATCCAGAGGTAGCCTACAAAGCATTGCAGTCTTATTGTCCTATCAGCATCAAAATTCTTATCAAGCTTCTTACAGGTATAAATGTTGAATTTCATCGTATTATCATAAGTTATCGTAGATGTGTTTGTGAAAACGGACTTGATCAAAGTTCAGAGCCACTTCAATAGCAATAGAACACTGACTTAAATTTTTTTCTATAGGCACGTGTCACTTCTGACTGTTCATTTCATTATGAGGCTGTTTCTCAATAAGAGCTGCACTACTGCTTTCTGCGGCAGGAGCGAAAACGGGAGATATTTCATATCTTGAAGGAATTAGGGCTACTTTTTGGTGACATGTACCGAAAATTTGAACTGTGTAGGTTGCTTATGTGCTCTGAAAAGAGTTTCTGACTACTTTCTTTCTCCAAATTGTTATGCATTATGCACAGCATTTAGTTGTTTTCCCCTGGTATCTTTGGTAAACTATGTGGAGCACGGTGTTTCTGTTTATTGAAATAGGAAGCAATGTTCCGAGCAATGAGCGATAAATGTTTATTCTGTGTAGGTTAAATATGGCTGTTGCAGAAAGTTACTCATGGAAGCATTCCAGGGTGTCATGCTACTGCTAATTGACTTATTTCCCAGACTCCTAAAACAATAGCACTATATACAAACTTGAAATTCCGTGAAAATACAGAAAATTGTAAGCGCAATGAATTGCGAAACTTTCACTTTCCTGCTTTTAATTCCAGTGTCGTATATGATTACTAAACCCTTGTTTTTCCATGTGTTTTCGTGCATTGTACGAGATGCATAGTTTGTTTCTCCATTGTCCTCGATGAGCTAAACAAGGCAGTATTGTTTATATCTGGGGAAACTTAGGGCATGGTATGGGCAATGTGTAGGCAATGTTCTAAATGAGTGGGTGAAATGCACTTTTTCCAATAGAATACGCATGTAAGTGGTTCATAGTGTTATTAGCCTGTTTCACGAGCGGTGTAAGACTTAGCTGGCATAATGACAACTACAAGAGGTCAAATTTTTTAACATAGGGAGCAATACGCCACATTTATACGTGATGATAAATGCGTGTTGATCGAATGCCACCTTAAAAAATTGTAATCAAACATTCAAATGTATCACACTGCTGTTATTAGCTAGGTTTCCAAGTTTGATGACCCTTTTTGCGAAGCAATTTGTTCTAGAGAAACGAGATGGCACTTGTGGCAGCGCACCACACGTGGCCTCAGCGACAGGGCACGAATGCGAAACCATTACCACTTCTACCTTGCTTCTGTGCCATCAGCTGTCGGAAATGCACCTGTGTTTTCGCTGACACACTGTGCTCCACTCACGTTGGATTGAATTATGCGCATTGAAGACGTGTGCAGTAGTTGGTTGCAAAAATAGTGACTGGCATAATAAGGAATAGAATGAATCTGTGTGGCCAAGTTCATGGACCGCTGCTACAACTGTCTGTACGTGTTAATGGTATTCGAGTTGTACAGCTTCCCTTGGGGATACAGAAATTTGCTCATCCGCCAGCATTCTATTGCTAACCTTCAAAGAATGAGCTTCAGCCCAGAAATGTCGGCAGGAATGAGTACTACTCATTAAATAATGGAAAAGGAAGTAGCACCGCTTTCTGTCATAATAAGTTTCACGCACAGTATCTACACACATCTACATAAACTGGCATGGAAACTTATGCCCACTCTATTGCCAACATGTCAGGAAAAGTTGACAGTCACATTATATGCTAAACAGGATGAAGGCAAAAGCCTGTGTGCTCACAAGACATTCATTAAATTACTTTACATTCTTACAGGCAACAACACATTTTAATGTGTTGTTACCTTCTATTACTTATTTTCTCCCACCAAGGGGCGTGGGTTCGAGTGCCTTAATTAACTATATCTTAATTAATTGTGCCTTAATTAACAACAAAGTTGTAGGTTCGACTACCACCAAAGGTTGAGTGTCTTAATTAACCCAACCTTAAGTAACAGTGCCTTAAATAACTTCATCATATTTAACACCCAATGTTGTGGGTTCAACTCCTACTGAAGTTCGAGGGTTCGAGTGCAGTAATGAACTATATCTTAATGAACTGTGCCTTAACTGATTTTGCCATAACTAACACCAAAGGTCATGGGTTCAGCTCCCACCAAAGGTAGAGGGTTTGATCCCCAGTTTTGGTGAATTTTGGTGGCAAAACGCCAATAAATGACTGTCTACACCAATGACGCACAAACGCACAAAAGCTTAATGTTTCATGACAGTCCACAAGAGTAAGCGCATTACTAGCAATAATACATCTTTGCTACAAGATATTACAATATACAAAACAGCTACATATCGTGCCTCGTGTGCAGCAAGAACAAATCTATCAGAACTGAGCACACTTGATAGTGATTAGGCAGAAAATAATTACTGACTGCACCAAGGAACCTTACTGAGTTGGGAACATGACAGGCTGCTGCTTCAAATATCGCCATACAAAGAATGAAGATCAAAACACACTAATCCTGTTTCAATTCATGAGCAGAAAGTTTGGATAGCTTGGAGTATATATTTAGCCCCACTTTCAGAACAAGCACCATCTACGCTGCTCGCACCATTTGGTCATAGCTTAATCAGCTCCTAAAGCACTTTTGCATGTTCTCTCAAGCTGTGGCCAAAGCTTTGTGTTGTCCATCCAGTCACCATCTACGAAATCTTCCGAAACAGGGGTTTGCTAAGCCGCACCATCAGCATACACATCCATTGAAACATGGAAGCAATGGAGGCAGTTGAGGAAAGCAATGGACATGTCACCACATGATCAAACATGGGCAGCGCCCACGGGATCGCCGCAGAAAGGGTCAATGTTCACCTTGTGTCCTCACTGAACTAAAGGAGGTAGCTTCATTACGTTTGGTGACTGTAAGGACAAGGTAAGGTAATGGGTGATGTGCAGGTTAAGTTCAAAATAGATAGGTAATTGGGGCTCTCGCAATAAATTAATGTATGTGAGTCCTCTAGAGTTACAAGCGTGTCTAACGAGCAAGGCAGAATTTAGCCCTCTCCCCTGGCATAACTGTAAAAGCCACCAAGACCAAATTGAGCAAAAATTGGTTGTAGGCTATGAAAACGCTGTGCGCAACGTTAAATACAGTTGGATACGATGCAGCCTTTTTCAAAAATATGTTATTCAAGTGTTAGAGCATGTGACATGGCTCCTACCAGCTATGCGTCCCAGCTTCCTGACATAGCTGTAGGTTACAGCAGGTTTATACTTCATAAAAAGGGGAGGGAAGTCATGGTAAGTGCAATGTGCAACAAAATGTTTATGTTCTTGGTCCAGTTAGAAGCGTTGCAAATAATTACTGAGCAGTCATTCCCCCCCCCCCTTTTCATATGTCATAAGATGTTCCTAGTTAGTTTCATCAATGTCCTCAGTGAACAAAGCACTTTGTTTATATTTGGTGAAAATAAAGGGCATGTTATAGGCAATATGTCTAGTAAACTTCAAAGACAGGGGACTAATCATGGCATTTGCAATAAATTATGCAATTATGCATGCAAGCAATCCGGTGCTTCATGAAGGTGTTTTACGAATAAAGCAGAATTTATCCCGCTGCCCTGGGAGAACTGTGGACCCAACTGATATCAAATCTAGCGGAAATTGAGGGGGGGGGGGGGGAGATGAAGGCAGGGAGAACACCGTGGTAAATGTAAAGGCGAAGTAATGTGTGTTGACGAATTACTGGCGTTTTAAAAATTCCCAGCAATAAATGCTCCAAAGCATTACATGCAGGCAAGATTTAAAATGGAAAAGCCATATACGGACAACTTTTTAAGGTATATGATGTAATTACAGTAAACTGAAACATTTATTGCAACTGTCCGAAAGAAACAGCTTCGCTGGAAATTAGGTTGTCATTCTCCAAATTCACATACATGATCTGCTGTCTTTTCTTCTTTTGAATATTAAAAGTAATCTATGTTGATATCACTTTTTAAAATATGTGATATAGTTACAGGAAACTGGAACTTTTATGGCAACTGTTCGAAAGAAACAGCTTCACTAGAGGTTGTCATTCTCCAAGGTCACTCACATCTGCTGTCTTTTCTTGTGAATATTGCAAATCATTTATGCTGATTGTACTTCATTGCGTGTAACCTCGACAATACAATTACCTAAACTAGCGATATACTCTACACTTATACACCAAGTACACTTCTTTGTTTAATTATTTAAATAGTTTGTAGCAAGTGTGCATGTTTTATGTGTCCTGTACTGTTGCTACTGGGCAGGATCAGGGACATCTGTCAAACGCTCATAGTCCATTGTCCCTGCATCATCATGCGATTTTATATAGTTGAAATAAATGCAAATTCGAATTATGTTTCGGGCCCTCATGGTTCACCATGCGTGATTGATAAATAGGGCTATGTCTTAAGTATAAAATAACTGACAGGCTATATATATGTGTACACATACAGAGAGAGAAGGGGGGATCAGATCCCCACACGAGGAATAGTTGGTACATCACTGTTCCTGCTACATTCCAATCGTCTTATCTGACCTCGCTTTCTGTTCTGGTCCTGTGCACTATGCAGTGCATCAAGGAGAATAAAAGAAGTTTTTGGACTTTACACGGACTTTGGTAAGTATCTTCGTAATTCTCACAATAAAGCCATACTTTAGAAGGAAGCCTTAGCTCGGTCGCTCCTACCTATATACATGGGAATGGAGAAAGTGTTTCTTGACAACCATTGCACTGGTGCTGTTGAAGTTTGTTGTATTTAAAAGAAATTAAGATCTGGTGACTTTAGGAAATGGGTTTTTCTTTATTTAGGCTACCAATATTTTTAAAAAGTTATTGAAATTGAAAAGTTATTAAAAAGCTCAAGTGTCAAGTTTGCAACTAACTCGCCAATAAAGAATGCTATAAGGTCTAAAGCAGAGAACGCTGATGCATTGTACCACTGCTCCGAAATATACCCTTAATTTGTGAGTAGTACTTTTACAAAAACCCTTGTAATCATAGTAACAATTTACCATAGGCTGTAAACTTGCATATGAAGTTTACAGAACTGCAATACCTATTTTTTGTGCAAAGTTAGGGATGTAATGTTTCTACTTCCTGCAGTCTGTAAAGTTGAGCTTTCTCTCTTAAATACAACAAATTTCATTCAGATCGGTTCAGTAGTTGTCAAATGACATCATTCCAGCATTGCATATGTATTTGGACATGGAAACTGAGTTAGGCCTTCGGAAAGGCTTTCTCTTACATCAAGTTAGAGTGATGGAGTAGTGCTCCAAATTTCCAGAGCACCTCTTTACTGACAGCAGAATTCTTGTCACTGAAAAATTGATGTTGATTTAATAAATTGGTGCCCCCCATGGTTTCCTATACGTACACTGATGGAAATGACACCAGAGTTCTGTTGTATGCATGAGAATGTTGGGATGTGCTGGCTTCAGATTAGCATCTTTCTCGAAGAGCCAACACACCATGAAAGTGCATCTGGCAAACGGCATTCCATCTGTCACAATGATCAAACAATGCGTAAAATCTTTTCTTTGTTTCTGTATTAATACAAATTAACCTCAATATAACGATCCCAGATGTAACGAAGTAAATCAACAATTTTTCTCACCAATATCAGCTAGCAATAAATACAGTAGAACCTCGTTCATACGTTCTTTTTGGGGGGGGGGGGGGCACGCTAGAAAAACGGTACTAACCGGGAAAACGTACGATCGGAAGTAAATTAAAAAAAATGACTCGAATATTGTTGACCTCTACGTGATGCGAAGCGTCGCGCAGATTTTTGCGGCATGAGACGTCGACACGCGTCGAGCTGGTGGTGCTCGGCGACCCGAGACGCGTTTTCTGATTTTCCTATTTCGTGGTGTTTTAAGAGGGCGACGGGAAATCGAAACGAGATCGAGCTCGCGGGCGACGCCGAAGCGAAACGTGGTGCCCACATCGCTCTGCCTGCAGCAGGGAACGGCGGCGCGTTTGTATTATCACCTACTAAAAGCGTGCAGTACGCTACCACTGGCACTACGCACCACGCGCTGTGAAACAGATAGGTGGTGAAGATGCTTATCGCAGTAGGTGTGGCGGCGATAGCTGTGATAGCGATAGCTGTGTCTGTGCGCGACGGCACGGGCAGAGATTTGCTAGTACCAGAATAAGAAAGTGTGCGCGCCGGCGTATTCACGTGAGACGGACCACTAAACTGTTTTTTTTTTTTTTCTTTTAACAGCGAAGCTGTTTATGGACTAGGTTCTGGCGGATCTAGTCTCCGTGGACATATACCAACTATCTTTAAAACGTGGACCGCTCCCGAAGATAGTGCAATGCCGGGCCGACCCACTGCGAAGGTGAAGCAGGCGTTAAGCACTCCCCACGTAGGCCGATCCCGAAGATAGTGCAATGCCGGGCCGACCCACTGCGAAGGTGAAGCAGGCGTTAAGCACTCCCCACGTAGGCCGATCCCGAAGATAGTGCAATGCCGTTCCGACCCACGGCGAAGGTGCAGTTCGCCAGTAAGGGGCCCAGATTTACAATCACAGCTTCGCTGATCATCCTTCTTCACGCAGCGGAAAGGCACAGAATTTTTTTTTCAGCTGCGCCAAACTTTTTAATGATTGCCTATGGCAGATAGCACAATTTTAACCCTTGATATAAATTGCTCGATGAGGTGGTCATCACTTTTACGAGAAATCAAAATGTTCAATTGAATAATCAGCGTACTTACGCTAATTAACTTGTTATTTACTTTACGTCACATATGTTAATCTACGAATTATAGCCGCCTAGTTCGCACGGCGTATCCACTTCGAACGAATTCTCTGGACAGCAGTTTTCAAAGTGTCCATCGAAATGAATTGGTGTTGCAGTTACTTTTGTGCTTTTTTTTTATTTACTTAATCGGTTTCGTAAAAAGTAACTGGAACGCCAGTGAATTTCGTCGGACACATTGAAAATTAATATCTCGGAATTGGTGCTATCCAGAGAATTTGTTTCAAGCGGATACGCCGTGCGAACTCAGCTGCTATAATGCGTAGATTGAAATATGTGGTGAAGTAATTAACTAAAACGTACGTAACGGGAACATATCGACGAGGTTCCACTAACAAATATTGGGTATAACGAAGTTATTTTCATGCTGGATGCGATTCCTTATAACGTGTTTTGGCTGTATTAAAGAACGCTTTTTATTAAAGCATAAGAAATTGTCTTCGGTTGTAGAATTATACCAAACCTGAACAGCACCAGTTGGCCAGTAAAGTTGGAGAAATGGTGACAAGGTCTGCATTCACTACTGTACATCAGTTTTAATTGTATGTCCTTGTTTCCTTTGTTTACTTGTTGTACTATATGAGCTTAAACTTCATTGAAAGATGTGGTATGGGGGAACCAAAATATTTCATGTATATTTCATTTTAAGAAAGCTCTGTTTGCACAGCCTTGACCACATTATGTTTTCGGCCAAGCCATGTCTGAGGCAAGCCGAGCGTGTCCGTGTCACGGCGTTGACATTGCAGCACACCACTTGTTGGGAAAATCACTTAGAGAATGACATCAGATTTTTCTCTAGGTAATGTTTGAGGAAACGTTATGCCGCCACAATTGTTAAACTATAGAGCCAGCTCCTAATGAGAATTCATGGCACATTTCTAACAGATGAATAGCAGTAGTCAACCACTGATTAATAAGATTATGGCATTTAAACCTAAAATAAAGTGCACTTTTTTATTTTATTTTTTCGCAATATTTTCCTGTGGAACTCATTTGTGCTGTCCCTTCATGTCGATGCTATTTGCAGAAGTGTGGTGCCCTCTGGCTTACCAAGGCAGTAGTGCCCAGCATGTTAGTTCTGAGGCCACTAATACAGTGCACGAGTCCCACTGTGCTGAAGTGTGGATGGTGTATCTTCATCTGTTTTCTTGAGCAGTCTGCTGTATTCAATCACAATATTCCCACCTGCTAAGTCATCTCATAGTTCTGAGTGATTTTCAGGGGCATTATCACTCTAGCTATACTCGGCTGTTTTTTGCTCCCTTAAGGCACTTGATTCTTTTTTAACTGTGTAAACATCTCGAATAATGCATTACAAGGTCAGGACCAATTGGTAACGAACTCATTAAAGAACTATTCATTGCATCTACTGCAAGTACACAGCCTAAAATTGGACATTTCTACAGTCTATTTACATGTGCAATGAATATTATTTAAAAAGCTTTTGTCAGCAATTTACTGGAAGTTATATGAAGAGTAGAAGTGATGATGTAATAATTAGCTACTTGTGCAATTAATACTAGCCTGCAATTTGCAGCGATAGTGAAAAACCGTAAAACATTATTATTTGGATAACTGTAATGTCTCTACAGCGTGGAACTCAAATTATTGCCTTGTGGTGATGATAATAATAATACTATGATAATAATTTTCTCCCTGCATTGCAGGCCTTCTGCAAACACCTCAAGTCCGGAGTTTTGCAACAAAACACTTCGTTACAATGCGACAGTTCTCACGGTGAGGATTCGTCTGCTTGTATCGAATCTGTTCATTAAGCGTAGTGTAGACAAGCACAAATGGGATGGACATCACATGTTCTTACTCAAAGCAAACCTTATTTATGAGGTCACGCACATGTACATTCCATTCTTATATGCAGAGCCAGCAAGCCTAATAATATATGCTTTCAAAATCCAGTCTGCATGGAGAAGCAACAATATGGAAAGCCACATTAAAAATCTGGTTAACCCTGTAATGCTCAAACATAGTTCCACATCGAGGAAAGTTGGAACCATTTGTTTACCTTTATTTCTGGCCATGAAGATTGCAATTTTATTTTATTTGAGTCAAAAATTAATTAGTACCGTAATTCATTATTGGCATGGATTTCTTACTACAGCTGAACTATTGGCACAACTTAAAGCTTTTTTCAGCACATGAAACTGCTATAGGCTTGTGTGACGTTTCCTGTGTGCAAGTCAGAATTTTTATTAACCAAGACGAGTGTAGCTTATATGATACATTGGGCATTACAGGGTTAATCTAGAAAGTTGATTCATTTTTGTTTACTGCATAGTCAAGGATCACACAATTTCTGCTTTACGCACATAAGCACCTGTCCTGTACCTCTAGAGCTTGTCTGTCTGTGCTGCTGTCATTTGCATGGTATTGTTAATTCTTGGTGCCTGCAATAATCTCTTGTAATTGCAGCCCCTGGTACCTCTGCTTGACCTGTATTGGCCATCTTTGACCAGTACCAACAACAATGTATTTTGGTGAGTATTAATTTTGTAAGAAACTGCTTGTTTGTGTGGAAAAATAAATACATCTAACATTTCGCTATAACAAAACTATGAGACTAAATTTATGCAATCATCAGTAGTTTGCACTCCTTTGTAATATTCAGTCATTTATGAGACCTTTGATGGAGGGCACAGAAAAGCCGCCAATTGTGCTATGTTATTTATGGCTGTTTACCAAACATTTATTTAATTTCACTTCAAAGCTGATTTAATTGCAGTTTTCACGTGGTTCTAATAAAACACCATGTTTGTGAATGACATAATTCCACATTATTGCCAGTTCTGCAGAAATATTAAACTTTTAATATCAGAAGCATAGTGCTTTAGGAAAAACTTGCACATGCTTTGAAGAATATCAAGCAAGCATCTTCTCTGCATGCTTAAGTTAAAATTTTCCCAGCAGCATTCCGTATAATAACTGGCAGACAGCATTGGTCATATTTTTTTAATATCCATTTTTCTGGATGATCTAAGTAGAAAAAATTATTTGTGCTGTATGAGTAAATTATCGTTGCACAATACTGAAAAAAAAACCTATTACTGTGATATGAGGCTTGGTAAGGCTGGAAAAAACTAAAGACTAGAGGCACCGCTGCCTTGAAGCTACCACGCTAGTTTGCTGCGACGTCATGGATTTCAACACAGTTCGCTCGGGCCTAATTAATTTTCTATCGGTATAGAAGCACTACATTGTATTCTGAATGAGCTTGGCAAGTTTTACGAACTTTTACTGCACCTGCAACAGCCAAAACATAGACAAATACTTAGAAATCCATTACACTGATGTACCAGCACAAAGTTAAAAAAATTAAACTTTGACCTTCAATTTCTCTTCTCATAATCAACACATTAGCACAAAATTGACAAAAATCGAGTTCTGAGGGTACAATCTAACAATTTAAACTGATTTATTTTTTCTCTTTATTGTCCATTTAATGAAGCAAGGTGAGGCAACTCAGTGTACACATATCAATTATCTCATTTATTTCCTTTGAGCTACTTTTTTGCACAACGAAATACTTTAGCCATTAGCTCTGTTTAGATCAGTGCACTGGCAGCAAGCTAATGCCCCCATCTTATTTGTGTCTGTTCTCTCTTTCTCCTCCCTCTTTCCTGCAGGAAACATGAATGGCAAAAGCATGGCACGTGTGCCACCGTTGTGCCCCAGTTGGATGGACTGTACAACTTCTTCAACTCAACACTGAGCCTATATCTGCAGTACAATATTACCGAGTGAGTTTCATGCGAAAACGCTCGTTCACTGCCAGCACAGCCGTTTCCCAAAGTTGCAGCCAAAAAAAAAAATGTTTTCTTTTGCAGTTTTGCTTAGAGTAAAAAGCAGTCAAAGAGATGGCTAGCTGAAGCTTACACACAGCAGCACTCCTAGTTTCTCTTCTTTTTTTTTTTTTTCCTCCCTTCTTTTAAATTTGGGGCAGCACTCGTGCCTCGTGCATATCGCACTTGCGGTAAACATTCACACTGGCACGTAGAGAGGCTGGCCTCGAACATACCGTGTTTACTCGATGCTGACGTGCCCTCGATTATAATGCACCCCCAATTTGGACGGCCAAAAATGATAACTGCAGTGTTCTTGATCGACCGTACGCCTTTTTTAATTTCTTTTTCAGATGGTTAAGTAAAAGATAATAATGCCAATTTGTTCCAATAAAATTTATTGCATCCCAGCTACAGTGGACTGGGTGTCACTTATCACTGTCAGAGGTTCAACTCCCCAAAGCATCTTACATTCAGTGTCCTCTACGGCATTTCAGATACTACATTTCCTAAACGTATTGCAGACCATGGTAGCCTAAAGAACTTAGAGCAGGCACAAAGCTACCAATGTAATTACAGCTGCAGCAACGTATACTGCAGCTGCAAATGCCTTGGTAGCTTAGTAAACATATATAAGATTGATCAACAAATTTTTAATGCCAGTGCCAGTATTAGTTCACACTTTGGTCTAATGCGTAGATAACGTTTTAGTAAACTTTTTTTTATATGTGTGTGCATATCACATTCAAGTAAATCCAGTAGATGGCTAAACCGGTACGAACGAAGGTTAGGTAGCCCATTCCTGCAGCTTGCTATTCATGCTATCTGCACAACCATCATTGCTGCTCAATTTTCACTTTAAATTTTGGTGAAAACATTCTCTTTTGACTGAACAAACGCTTTCTCTGCCTAATTTTACTGGTCCCGAGTGCTATAAACTACAAGAATGGTATTCTTATACTCAAAATGAAGAATGTTGACACAATTTTTCTGGAACAGAAAGCAATTTACTGCACCCACCACGAATACAGCAGAGTTAAACAGAGTTTGAAGGACATCATATAATTAATTAAGACATCAAGGAAGCCAAGGGTGTGCACCTTAGCACTGGCAGTACAACAGTGTTAATCATCCATTGCTGCAGAGAGAAGTGAAATGAAGTGAAGAGAGCATTGGCAAGCCACTGAAATAAAAACACTAATGGAAATTGCTTTGCAAGTCCTGAGCCTTATAAATTGAGCATATGTCATTGTCTGTTCCAGGTATCTACTGAACAGTGGTGTAGTGCCAACCTCTAAAAAAACGTACCAGGTAAGGTGGTTGTGTTGAATACTACTGTGTATGCCCATCAGATTCTGAGCACACTTGTAAATATTTTGACCCCCTTTCTTGTGTTTTGCTTGCAGCTACAAACAATTAAAGATGCTCTGCACGATGATATCAAAGAGGCAGCTAATTTTGTGTGCTACTCAAACAGGGTAAGCCTTTGATTTTGTTACAATATTGCGCACCGACAAGAGATTGGCAGCTGTGTCAGTGAACTTGATTCAATGATTTTTTGTATGTGGGCAACTTTCTTCCTTAATCGCAAACAGACATCTCGTAAATCCTTTATTTTTTACACTTCTTTCTCCAACTAACCATGTCATATGCCATGACACGAGTGTTCATTTTGACAACTCTTGCACTTTCTTCTAGTTCGATAACACTCATGTCTCGCATAAAGATTACGTCTTGCAGTATCTTCTGTATAGTAAACATATGTAGCTCATCAGGAATAAGTGAGATATTTCTGTCATCTTCAATCCAGGCACTCAAAAAAATTAGTTTAAGGAGCTGAGTGGATCTGTGACTTCATTTGCCTGCCCCCTTGCCCTAGCTTTCTGCATTTTTTTATTAAATTTTACTTTTGACAGATGGAAGCCCTGTTCACTTGAGTAGCTGAGCTTAGTTTGACCGTTAATTCTATCCTGACCAAAGGTTCCGGCCGGCACCCATGCATATCTATGGAACTAAAGTTTCGTTATTTAAACCCTAAAATTGGCATTCACTGAATAATACCAACTTGACCAGCCATCATGCACTCGCCTGACCCCTATGATGAGCTCAATAGTGATCCCTTTAGTGGCAGCATGTCTCAGAGGAACTTAGGGGACAGCGAACAGGCGTGAAAAAAATTACGTAGAAAATGCCTATTTTCGCCTTGTCCAAGGAAGGTTTTCAAGCAATAACGGTAGCCCACCGATGTCCGATTACTGTATTTACCCAATTCTAATGCGCGTCTTCCCCCCGCCCCCCTGGAAAATTGGGCCAAAAATTTCCTGTGCAGCGCAATCTGATACAAAACCAATACTTACACTCAATCTTCACAGCCTTTCCAGCACGCGTGCGGGAAACTGCACATGTCGCACACTGGTGCACAAATTTCGGTTTACACTGGGTCCGCACGAGCAAAGTAAATCTAAATTTGTACACCTTTGTGCAACATCCGCAGTTTGCCGCACATCCGCACGTACGCGGAAGGTTGTGCGGATTGAGCCCCAACACGGCTGTATTGCGGCGAAGCCGACTTAGCTAGGAAACCGGCCGCCATTGTTCAACACTTATTAGACCCTTTCCCAGTTTTCTTGGTAAAAAAATTGGGTGTGCATTAGATTTCAACTTTATCGTCATCTCTATTTTTCTACATTGGACTCGTAGAAAGTGGGCGCGCATTTCATTCGGGTGTGTGTTAGAATCGGACAAATACTGCGAAATGAATCAGCTCTGTTTTAACGTTAAATTCGACCCGCTGGATAATTCGACCAATTTCGCCAGTCCCCGTCAGGATCGAATTAACGAAAGTTTACTTTTATACTAGTCACATAGACGCGTTTCAAAAGCTTCGACCTGTGCGTACCAGCCACAGCGCGCGCAGCGAAAGAAAACGCTGCTTATGTACCATCGGAGAACAGGGTCCGCAACTAGCACGGTTCCAACGCGCGGGTTATGAAGTAACCTTGCGGTACTGCCGGAAGCTGGGAATGTGCGCGTGTTATGCTCCTGGTCCAGTAACGCTGCACGCCTCGGAAACGGCGTCGTTGCGTTCGCTATGCAACAGACTTCTACCCACGGTGTAAGCAAAACTATTTTGACACCGTGCTTCTACCACACCAGTTAAAACTCTGCCAAGAGCTGTGCGTAGCGGGCGCGAGTTGTAAAAATTTCGTTCGGCTTCCGGACATTCATGCAGTTGCGCACGGACTAAACAGCACTACGCATATAAAAGACCAAGAAAGGAACGTACGGACGAACCCGTTCTTCTGTTTCGCACCGGAAAGGCTTCCCGAGATTCACGCTCGGTGCAAACAAGCAACAGCCGACACTGCAGAAACGTAAAACGATACTTCACCTGCAGACATTGGGGTTTCCGCTTGCACGCGTTGTTGTAGTGTGCGGTGTGCTTCGACAGCTTGTCGGGTGGCAGACGGTAATCAAAATCGTCGCACACTCATCCATGCACGCGATGCTGACGGCGCGAATGACGCCCATCGTTGAACTGGCCCTCGCATCTTTTTCTTTTTAGTTCGACTGAGCTAGTCACGAGTCTGCGCTCTGCGATGAAGCGGCAAGCAGTTCGATCACCTGGTTCCACCCCCCGCTTTCCCGGCGTGAATCATTTCCTCGGCGTTGTAAACAAACGCGTCCGCGTTCCTACCGTAACGTCGGCCGTTGCCGCAAGCAGCGGAGTCATGTAAACGCTGGCTGCCTTGTAGAAATTTGAAACTACCCGCCGATAAAAGGCGGGGGAGGGGGTGGCGAAATGGAGGGAAGAAGAAATGACCTTCAGTGTTGCCAGGCGCATTTAAAAATATCGTCTCGCTAGTTTCGATTTTACAACTTGCAAAGGTAGCGCGATTTTTGTCATTTATCAGGTTTGTGTGCTATTCGTAGCTCTTGTCAGCTTCCATTCTCTTTTTCTTTCTGATTTGCTGGGCTGGCCTCGTTTAAAATTAGAAAAAGGAAGTTTCACACTGTGGCTTATACTAGAAAGATAAGCCTGCTTCCAATCCCCCCCCCCCCAACTCGCTTTTTTTTTTTTTGTCTTTATAATTATTCTTTATAATCGTGAAAATGCAGGCCGCGTATGATTGGGGCAGCGTGTTTGCCTTGCGTTTGATATCCTGTGGCCAAAGTGGCCACGTGCATTAACCTAAGGCCCTTGAGTTATGCAAGCTTAGTTTTCCATTACATTTGACTAAGGTCTAGCTCTAATTCAAGAGTAGCTGTTTAGGAGCTTTGACTGCTTTGCAAATAGTTAATATGGAGCAACTGTGAGGCAACTGAGGTGGTGAAAAGGGGCTGAGGGATCTTGGTCTACTGAGTATTTGTGCACCGAGAGGCTTAGACATGATATTCTTCGTGCCATAGGTAGCACAAGGGCCACAAGCCAACCATACTTAACCTTGCAGTCGCATTCCACATTGCATGTCCCAATTTAACTGGATGTTCCACACTCACAGTTATGTTTCCAAAGGCAAGCCTTCATTTCCTTTGTACATATTGTTTCCTATGTGTGCAATTTGCTGCAGAACTACTCCGCACCCGTCCTGGCCGAGATTCGATTCTGCCTTAACCAGGAGCTGGAGCCCATCGATTGCAATGCGAAACACTCTGGCTGTGGTCAAGGCGACGTCTACTACTTGGCTTTTGACAAAGATGGCGCCACTGCACGGACATCGCCACTTTCATGGCTGCTGCACTGCAGCTGGATGTTTGCAATCAGTGTCATACCAATGCCACTGTACCGGTTACACTGAGTTCAATCAAAGCTGTGCACAGTGCAAGCAGGATATGCTGTATATGGCTGCATCGTTCAGAAATATTTGAGGGTTTTTCATAGTCATTATGGCCCATGCACCCAAAGCAGTTTCTCAGAAACATCTAGAGCAGTCCTTTGCAAGGCGCAATACACCAACTTGTAGAGCGTACATGCTACACTGTAGCACTTTCTAGCAGTGGACCTTTGCAACCATTTACATGCCGTTTCTTTTGCCTTCAAGCATGAAGTGCATATTTGGTGGCCGAAGTATTGCGATAATCCTGGTGAGTGATGGAGAGGTTGCTGTGCGAGCCCCTGCGTTTCACTACTATCTTCACTGTTTTCTTTTCTTTCTTTTTTTTTTTTTTTTGCAGCTGTAGGCAACAGAATATGTTGAGTTTTGGCTTACAGGAGATTACAGTTAGTAATGATGAGAGTAGTCTCACCTCAGGCCAACACAGTAGGGGATATAGGTGAAATACTGCATGTAGGCTTTTCCACAAGATTAAGTTGCCCTACACAGAATGGCCGACCTCCCACTCATTGCACCATTGAATCGATGATAGGCTAGCAAACCACGAGGAGGTAGTAAGCGAGAGATGGTGGCAAGAACAGCGGCCCCAGCTTGTGCGCTCCAGCTTCATTTCCACCTCTAGGGCGACGTCCACCCATCTTGTGTGGGGAAGCAAACTTGCAGAATTTAACATATCCCATATGGCAATGGGTGCGAGCACAGGAATGGCCAAAAGGTGTCTGGCGTTTTGTTAATGAAGGTTTCCCACTGTGCTGCACTGATCAACCAACAGATCTGGCTTATCTCACACTACGATTCTCAAACGCAAGAAGAGTCGAGCAGTGGAAAGGTTGAAAGGCTTAAAAGCACTAGAAGTGGCATCACACCACAGATGTGAAAACTTCAGCCATCTGCGCAAGCTCTGCTGCCAGTGCGTAGTGTCATCCAATAACTTCCAAGCCATGACATATATATCAAGGACGTTCACTTCTGAACATCCACAGCCAAACCGCAGAACTTCGCACCATTGTCTAGAACTTGCCTAGCACTTGCAGTTGCCATTAAAAGCTAGACCGCATATTGTGCAGAAGAATGTTTGTTGCATATACACGGTAATACCATTTAGATTGTGTATAAGGACAAATCCTTTGTGTGGTGTTGTGCATGTTCCATGCTTTAACAACTGCTTCGACGTCTATGCAGGTAGTAGTGCATTGCTGTTAACAGAGATTCCAAGTAGTTTTTGATAAAGCATTGTGCCGTCCTCTGGCTCATTTCTTTGAGCAAGGTAGCAAGAACCAATGTCCACATAACTATTATGGTGTCATTACTGAACTGCAGCGAGAATACAATGCTTGGCAGGCCTTCGAAAGAGGAGTCTATTGTTAAGTTTTAATTTTATTTTAATTGTTGTTGCTATATTTTCCTTTTACCACATGATTTATACTTCCACACATATTGTGCTTGTTTCAATTTACTACTTTAATTTCGCCTATAAAGCTACTTGCTCCTTATACAATTCAATGAATTTTTATGTATCATGTACTGAAGTGTCGCACAACTTTTTGTTGCAGCGTCAGATATAAAATTTTAATTTTGTGCACTTTTACAGTGATGAGTATGCACTTTATGCACTTTGCAGATTTTTATACTGCACCGGGTGTACCCACGTGACCTATCAAATGTTTCATGTATTTCGATTACGTATTTGAGTGTTGACATGTGCCGGTGTGCCAGAATTTTATGCCGGAATATTCTCTAATGTATTAAACATGCTTTTCATTTTATTTATTTTATATGATCCGGTGAAAAGAGGATAAATAAATGGGGTAATATATTCAAAGTGTTCCATGTTTCTGCTTTTCCTTTATGTAATGGTTGAGACGCCCTATGCTCACTTGCATGCTCACTTTTAGAGAAAGTAAGCTCGCATGAACTGTGAAATGGCACTCGTGCAATGCGCCTTGCTTACGACGAGACAATTGTTTTCTTTTCATGTGGTAAGGCATTAATTCTCTGCCTACACTTGCAACAAACATCAAACTTTAGGCTTAGGAAAAAAAATTTTATTCAATGTACAGGGAATCAAATATACCACTGCACTTCAAGGAAAAACAAACAGGTCTGGTAATTATGTACGCTGTGGACTGGAGAATGTGCCCTGCACAATACTTAGTAATTCCACCGGAAATAATGCAATATTTTTCTTTTTGGGGAGGGAGAACAATGAATCAAATTACCTTGTTAGACACTTTGGCTTGAGCAAATTACATTGATTACTTAGTAAATGTCAACAAACAATTGTTTAAAAATTTCACGACGCTCGTTAGATGCTAAAAGAGTATAGTGAAAAAAAACATGTTCGACAATATTTAGAGCCGCAGGTAAATCACAAGATGCTTAACGTGACTTCATGCCACTGGCTTACAATGATTTAAGAAAGGGTACAAGGTGTGGCGACATGGATACATAAAGCTGGCAATTAAAGCAAACAGTACGTTTCTTATGATGTAAAAACACACCCCTCCGCTTCTCACTGGGCTGTACACGCTATTTGCATAAAGAAATGACTAAAGATAAGACTCTAAACCCTGGTAAAATAGTACGCTTGTGCTGTTTCTCGTAAATGGACAATAAACAATCCGAAATTTCGAACATTGCAAGCGACTAGAACGCACATTCAACATGTGCGCAGTACTGTACCATATTGCACTGTATTTGGCATAAAAACACAAAGGGCAGGAAAATAGGAGAAGGAGAAAAGGGCAGACATGCAACTGATACAGTTATTGAGACCACAGTGCTTGGGTGACACAGACTAGGAAGACTATAAGGATGTAATGCCCGTCCTTGTCGTTTTTCTTTATCCGCGTCACCTAAGCACTATGGTCGCAAAAACTGTTGTCAAACCAACTAGTCCAAAAGCCTAATCCTAGACACTGCAACTGATGTTGCTATTGTCCAGAAAATTGTAGATTTTAACTGCATCAGCAGCAAACGTTCACCGAGTGAATAGCCCCCTCGCCCCCTTTCTTTTTTTCAAATTTACTAAAATTTTCCCAGCACATTTTCACCATATATTCACAAATATTTTATGGATTACGATAAATTTGGAGTTTGGTTTTAGCAATATATTCACAAATAGAGCAGGAACACTAAATTGCAGCTCTTCCTGTGCATTTCGTTTCACTTAATTCAAAATGGAATGTACTAAAGCTAGCCATCATTTGTACTCTGTAAAATCTTATTAGAAAAATTTTGAACTGAAGAAAAAAAAAGGAACATTGCATTTAATGCAGTGTCCAAATGTGACAAGAAAAAAAAAATACTGTTGGAATTCTAGCCTGCACTATGGCCTGCAATTTTTTTCTACAGCAATCTATAAAGGTAGCGGTAGGTGTACTGCAACTATTTTGGAAATGTGGCCTACCCTATCCAAAGTTCACAAGTCAAATAAAATGAATTGGCAACAACTTTCAAAGGAATAATAAATGCTGTAAAATCTTGACACAGTGCCTAATTTGCAACTCTCCTGAGCAACGGGAAAGTTGGATACAATCAACATAAGCTCTAGCGCGAACAATTCCAATATTACTCCAGTGCCTTATGAAACACCTCATTTGAATTCAAGACTTTGTAGCTAAGCGAACAAGTATCATGGGACACTTCTTTTTTGCATGAGAACTACTCATTGCACATTAGCAAGTCATGTTCCAACTTCTGCATTAATCTGCCCTTTGAATACATGCAAAAGATCACTCTGAGCTTATTGCCGTAAGGCTTGTGCCTTAGACTGAAGGAATGCATGCCCTAAATTCTGTCCTTCCTGCATGCAGTAGGAATTAGGTGTGCATATTTTGGACGACTGCACAATTTTGCTCTCCATACCACAGCCCAGCGATAGCGCCACTTCATAAAGCTAACTGTCATCCTAGAAGGCACAGTGGAATTCAGCGCTGGAGCAGAAAGTCGTGAACAAGTTTCCTGGCAGAGGGTGTGCCAGAAAACAAAAATATGCATACACGTTCAACCAATGGCACTCTGCGCTAATAACATACAACTGCAGCTACAATTGACGTGCACCGAGCAGGCGGCCGTGCATACAAAAATGTCACACACTTGCACACGGACATCTCAATCACATCACTATGTACAAAAAGAGGAATGACGGTGCAACAACCCTTGACAGTCATTCCTAGATGCAATGCCCGGTCGGAAACCCCATTTTTTGGAAGGGGAAGGCAGATAGCCCCAGAGAACACACAACACAGCTGCCGTACTATAGATGTGGGTGACGCACAAGTTGAATCACATTTGCGAAGTATAACTGCATACAGATGTGGCAGGTAAATCCTTCTGCCACTAGCAAGGATCTTTGGTAGGACTCGTAATGCAGGACACAAAAGTAGACTACTGGCAGGTCAAAAGCTAATCGGTCGGCCTAAGCTCAACTTGTCCAGCAGCTTAGCAATATTTATCCGAGCTGTAGCTGACAGCTCACACTACTAAACAAGCTCCACGTGACTCCAGTTTAGTTTTAGAATTCTTTTTATGTTCATGACATGAGCATGACCAGTCTTAATGCCACGAAATCCAGCTAGGTAAAATAGCTAGAATAATGTCAGAGGCATATTATCTTGCCAGAATGTAACAAAAAGTATGCTTCAGGCACGTTAACTGCAGAAGGGGTTAGTTGGTTCACGAGTACTCAAGGGATTTGCTGTGTGAATGTAATGAACGGAACAGTGCACAGGAAGAACTCACAAAAATAGCGTAAGCACAGTTCTATTTATGGTCTCATGTACCGTCCCTTTCTTCACAGTGACACAGTAGCTCCCTACCACAAACGGAAGAAAAGTTGTAGCAGAGGTTGTGTATAACAGCCGTTTTATACCTGTAATAACGTCAGGCACATTACTTTGTTGCCACATAACTTTCCCAAGCTTACAGTCAATAAAAATTTTGTGCAAACTGCTCAACAAGCTGGGATGCAGACATTCTGGCATAATTAAGTCAAAGAACATAACAGTTTGATGGAGCCAACTGAAGAAATTGTCTGCATTAAGCCTATGGTGTGCCAACCTGCAGCTTTCACTTGCCAGTAGCCTACTACAAAATACAGAAATGTATAACACCACAGAATTTCTGTGGAAAGGAGATGTAAAGTCTCAAGGAAAGTGCCTTCACTCCCGACAGTGTGGCCTCACAGAAACAAAGCGCACTACCCTGCTGAACGTGTACTGAGAAAATAAAGCAAAACAATTGGGGATGTGTGAATATTTGAAACTTTCGAATAATGAATCGAATATTGTCAAATTTGATTCAGTCTTTGAATTGCCATTTGTTAGTACAAATATTTTTCTAATGGTTTTTTTTTTAATATTTCAGACTGTCAAATCAGGGCAATCAAACAAAATAGGCACTAAAAGTGCAGTAAATTTCATCTTGGCAACTGTACGTTGCCCAGGTAGTTGGACTTTTGGTTCAACAGATATCATTTGCACTCAATGTCGAGTCCCGAGTGTGCAAACAAGCTGCTTATTTTTCATAATTTGCAATGTAATGACAGAAGCTTCCCAATGTTATAAACATACTACGATGTGAAACATCGTCTTATAATGATAATAATAATAATAATGGCTGCTCATTATTGAAAAGCTATTCGTAAAGTATTCCATATTCAATTCACTTCTGGCGCTGTTCGATTCAAATTCGATACAGTCTCAAAAATAAATATTCGCACATCCCTAGAAACAATAGCTCACTACTCAAAAACTGACTTTGGTGCCCAGCTTATTAAAGAACACAAAAAAGAGTGACGCTAAGCTGTGAAGGCAACGAGCCCTATACCTACATATCGACACAATGGTCCTCATCGAACTGTCATGTTGACATCGAACTCATTTCATCGAAATGAGAGCTCACAAAACACGAGCCTTGGGCAAAGTATAAAATAATGCAGATGTATTCAAGGCTGACAAGCTGTATGACTTAGCTTTATGCAGGTCTAAAAGAATGCATGCACACTAAGTAAAAACTAGAAAAAAGAATGAAGCAAATGAAGACACTGACTTGGCTTTGGCTGTGAACAAGGGTGGCCAGTTCCAATTTCTGTATTTGGGCTTTTCGTCGTGTTGCACTTTTTTGGGCTATCGCACACTTTTTCACAGACGGCCTTTTTGTTACCGAAAGTGGTTTTTCTACTTTACACACACACTCACTTTGACTGTTCTTCTACTGCATAATTTCCAGGAGCCACAAAATGGTAACTCTTGCTGGCAGAAAGAAGAGCAGCTTAAAAGGTGTTCACTACTCAGAGAAAAGCAGAGCTTCAATCAACAATGGCAATCAGTTTTTGACCATTTTTGGGAGGAGCACATAGCTGGACTTTTTGAAAGTTGTTGGTGTTAAACGTCCTACTCATTTGCAGGTATAATTTGGCCAATCTACACCTCCTATTCAGGTTAATTTTTCACACTGTAAACCAAACAATGTCACTGCATTGGTGTGCACAAATGCCTAATAATACCATGAACAAAAACTTTTGTGCAAATGACTTCTGCAAGCCTGATTATAATTGCCTAAGAGAATTTTTACACCACCACAATTTACTGAATGTCATATTTGAGAATGGTAACTTTTACTGGCAGATAGAAGAGCAGCTTAAAAGCTACTTACTCGGAGAAAAGCAGAGTTTCAATCAACAATGGCAATCAATTTTTGATCACTTTTGGGAGGAGCATATAGCTGGATCCTTAGAAAGTTGTTCCCTTCCTTCAGGGTGCAGTCGAATCAGTCCATGGCCAAATATCTAGGCGTCATACATATTCCTCTCTAAGGGAACTAGTGAACAGGTTTTACCCAGTGTTTTGAACTTCATATTTAAGTAAGGCCAATCACGCCCAAAATAGCGTGCCTCCTCAGATTCCACCCTTGCACACTTATCAAGATTTACAAGAACAAAAAAACATTTGTAGAACCGAGGCAATACTGGCCTAGGTAGACTCAATTAAAATGCACTGAAGATTAATGTTGCTGGGTTTAGTGGCAACAGGCACATCACAGGTAAAACCTATTGCATTTTCACTTTTGGTATTCTTCTGCACTCAGAAACAAAATGAATCAACAAATGCAAGCAGCACTGATAGATGGCACCAGAACACATAAAAAATAAATCAAGACCTCTGGCACAGATTATATACTAGTACCTACTGTTTCAACAGGCAGAAAAATATGGCAACACCTAATGTAATCAATAACAGCAATCATCATGCACCAGGAAGAAAATGTCAAAGAGCAGATGTAAAAAGAGTTTACAACAAATGCAAAGGAACAAGCAACAGAACATGGATAAAATGTAACAACAGCAATGAGACTTATATACAAAAAAAAACTGAAAGCAATATCTTTGGGCATCTAAAACAGCAACCAGGGCTATTGTGACACAGGGTACAGTTAATACTGTTTGTCACAATGAACTGGAGGTTGCACTTTGACAATGACTTGCAAAAAGCAGATGACCTAGCCAAAAACAATGCAAAAGCCATAAGCCATCTAGGTGCTGCAGAATTACATAACGAAATTCATATCACCCTGGATTACAGAAGTGTGCTACAAATAACCTGCAACAGACCTCACAGTGTAAACAAAAAAAGATTTTGCGTGGACATCGCAATGCTCGAAGCACCTTGGATATTAAAAAGTGCTGCATAAAGTCAACAAAACAAATTAACGTACAAACATTTCTCTTCGAACTTTCTTCAGTAAAAGGCAATAAAAGAATGCCTACCTTGAAAGTGCTTCGCAATATGACACGTGTTTGAAAACATCCTTGAAGCGAGAAATAAAATGTACATAATTCAGAACAATGCAAGAGGGCAGCTGGTTCTAAAAGATTGCATCCAAGGACATTCGAAGAGCTGCGTGGGCTGGCTAAGTATAACACCACAGATGAACTTCACTGTCAATAACATTATAAAAAAAATCCAATGAGCCAAAAAAACTAACTAAAACCTGGAGCTGTACAGCTTCTTCACATCTCTGTAAAGTCCCCAACAATATCCCTTTATTTCCTTGCCCACCAACAAAATTTATGTCACATAGAGGGAGCACAGAGGAGATCATCTGGGCAACCTTTACAAAGATATACATACAACAGGCACAATTAGCATTCGAAATGCCAACTGTAGATGATTCAGAGCAGCTGCCGTGAAAAAAGATGGCAGTGTCACGATCTGAAGTTTGCAATAATGTTGAATGGCCCTTCGAAGCAGCTTAAGAAAGTTAAACGAGTGACATCGCGAGTGTGCCAATAACAAAAGAAAGACAGGTATGTTGTTTGGCTTGTCTGCATCAAAATGTTGCAGAGCAATAGACCTGCACCAAGCAGAGTGCCAAGCCCGAAACTGTCAAAGCTACACGGTACGGTTGTTGATCGTAACTAAAGGTTTCATACTAAAGCCCTTCTTCCAAGATCCAGGGATAATGTATTGGAGAATGTTAGGCCACTTTGTTCACAAATGTTTCTCCTTCTGACAAACAATTTTAACTCCATGGGATGCAGGACAGCACAAGCTCTCAACTAACGTACTCACTGAAATCAAGGATTTGAACATCTCACCTGGCCTAGGTAAAAATCAGTCAAAAAAGAAAAAAGTGGTGATGTCAACCACTGAAGATGACAGACATTCACTGTGAATCAGGCTCTGAGACATATGCCAGGGCATCTGTCCTTACATTTTCTGGGTGGCTAGCTCATCTTTTCGTGTTTTTGAATGCGAAGCGGTAATTGCGTATCAACAGTACTTGTAAGCGATTCCTGCAATGAATAGTTGCTTGACAAAGACGTCTGCGCTTCAATTTCGCAGTGTACACATTGAAAGTATGTGTCCAGCTATGAAACCACTGCTCGGCAATAGAAGATGATCATTAGTTAGGTGCAGTGACTACTGCATTAGAGGGAGTGCACTGCTCTGTCTTTAGTGGGGCCAAGAAGCAGCACCAGGCTGCGCTGTGTATAAATACAAAGGAAAGCGTATACATTAAGGTCTTTGGCTTCTTCAGAAATACAAATTCAAGTCACACTACCTGAACAAGGTAAGAAAAACATCTCTTGTTTTGGCAGGTCCTGCATCTGCAATTTAGCATAAATTAAGAAAACACCAGCGCTTCGAAGAACCATGCAAGTGGTCGGTGGATACTTAGGGCTCGGTAATACCTCACACACTGCTGGCATGTGTCTTTCTTTCTTTCTTTTTCTTTTTGCACAAGCGACCTGGGACAACTCATTGGCCAGTCCAAGCATACACAGCTTGCGCATCTGCTGTCCCAACCAAATGTCACCAACTAAAATATTACAATAATGGAAGGCTCTAACAAACGGTATCAACTGTATGTTACTAAGAGTGTGTCTCTCTAGTCTTGTTAATTAAAATTGGCTGATTTATTTAATAACTCGCCTAATCACCAAGGTGTTAACTAGAAAGTTTACGACAATGATGAACACTCAAGTCAACTGCTCCTGGCGAGACACTTTTGCCCAGTTTTTTTTCAAGGCATTAAATGTAAGCCTTTTAAACAAAGTAAAAACCAACTACCAATGCTTCTGCACTCTGAATACAGCCCATTTCTTGGTCTAAAACAAGAACTGCATAAAAGTTAGCTCATGTAAAATAGCTGATTTGGGTTTTTATAGATGTGGTGGACTGAGAAGCTGGTTAATCAGTCATATTATTTAGGTGCAACAGAAAATGTCAAGACAGGAGAGACAGTTCATAGCAGCATGTGGCCGATTTCATTTGTGTACCCATCCACCCATCATTACTTTTTTTCTAACTCTTGCTAACTTTCAGTTGGGACAGCAGGTATATGAAAGGTCTCCTCGATTTGCCTGGGCCAGCTGTTCTCAGGTTGAAAGCAGTGAAGTTTAGAGCTCAGCAAACTGGGAATGTCACCTGCTTTCAACGCAAGAAACTTTCATTGTCCAGCTACACAACAGTATCCTTTCAAGTCTCTCTGTAGGGCCACACACAGTTGCCACTGTCCAGTAAGAACCTGTTGTAAGGTCATAAGTTTGCTGCAGAGTTGTTCTTAATTTTCAGGCAACAATGCAATGCGTTTGTCTGGTTCTGAAATGAGCTACAGAATTTGAACCAACAGCTGGTGCCTTTTTTGAAATTTGACTATTTTGACAAGCCTCTATAGGTTACCTGTAAACTCTGAAAATAAACCTTGCCATCACATATTCCTTTTTCATTTTTTTTTCTTTAGATCAAAGAATTATGCCCTCTTGAGGTCATAAAATGTAGGCAGCTGCGTAAAGTGCTTGTGACTTATTTGTTAGGCCAAGCAAATTGCACTAGAATGCACAATCTGGTCTGACAAGTACATTCAGTTATGTATGAAAAAAAAAATTGAATTGCGATTTTCAAATGTGATTAAGCCAGCTGCTTATATTTGAGTTGTTTTTAAACTGTAAAGCACTAACAACAATCAGTGCAGAGGAAAGTAAGAAAAACAGCAGGCTATCAGGTGAATGGCTTTGGCTGTCAAATGAAAGCAGCCTTGCAACTTATTTGCAGGCCTGCACAGACCTCAATTCCTGCAGGAGCCATACCACTAGGAACCACAGCACAGCTGCACCAGGCAAGTCAGAGAGAGAGAGAGAGAGAGATTTTGCATACAGGTACTAGACATGCCGCTCTTCATAAAAATCACTAGACGAACAAGGAAAGCACTGCCTCCCAGTCAAGCCACCTCCCCCCCGAGATGTTGTGCCACCTGGTGACCTCGGAGCGAGGCAAATTGGAAAGAGACTTTTCGTACCGGAAGAGAGATGACCAGAGGAGAAGACCCACAACGTATTTGCCGGGTGCTACCTGTGCACAGTGGAGACAGAGCTGCTTCTAAGACAGAGCTGGTGGTCTCGGACGTCGCCCCAGCCCCCATTACCCTTTGGTGGTTTCAGGTTACGCTGTATGCCTTGCTTGACCTGCACACAATGTAAATGCCCAATGCAAATAATAAAAAGTGAAAACCTGTTATAACGAATTCGCATCTGACATGAAAAATGCTTTTATTATATCCTATATTCATTGTAAGCATACACGGTGATATCGACGAAAAATTAAAATTCATGAATTGTAGATTTAGTTCATATTATGTCATTCATTATATTCGTCCTCAGCATGTCGAGGTTCTACTGTAGTAATTCGAAAGTCGAAGCTTAGCAGTGTCGGCTAGAGGGTCTGTAATATAATACATACAGTATGTTGTCATTGTCAACAGGCACAGGCCCAGGCATGGTGTAAAAGGCTCGAAGCTTATTTCCTCAAATTATACAACTGTTTAGATGACCACACAGGCAAGGGAACACCACATAGGTTAGCACACAGCTACTTCAAACATGTTTCAAGCTGGGAACCACCAGATGATTAGCCTACATGTGTGCCAGACTACACAAAGACTTGCTAGTGCAAAATGGGGATCACTCCTACAAGGAGCACTAGCGATTTGCCAACAAGAAGAACCTCGATATAACGAACATGGATATGCAGTCATACACACAAAAGATATGTTGATATTCAAAAGCTGCACATGCATGTTAAACATTCACCTTATTTTAGATATAGAATAGTTCTAACCTATAGTGCACTACGGCTACACGTGGAAGTCAGTTTTCCATTTACCTTATTGCATTTTTTTTTTGTGCTTGCGAAAAAGGCAGCACCCACCTGAAGGCTCTTGGGAAACAGGTATGAGCGGGCAGAGCCAATGACATTCCTCGCCTGTTGCACCATCTTCTGACTCGAGCAGTTCTTACTCCGGTGGTGCACTCCACTGCAGCAGGCAGGAAGGCAATATGCAGAGGCAAAAACTGTCACTCACCTCCCGCACCCCTGGCAACTGTCACCTCACGGAAACTATAAAGGTCTCTGCAAGGTTCCTCCAAGATTTGTCAAATATCCATCGCACAAAGGCATGGTCACTTTTGAATCCCCCCGTGCAGGGATAATTTAGGAGTATTTTTTAACGAGTTCATTCATAAGGAGGCTATGTTAAGAGGAAGCTTTAGCTCAGAGGCGCCTATCTAAATACATGGGAAAGAAGAAATCGTTTATCTCGGCTACCACAGCACCAACTTTGACAAAATTTGTTGCATTTAAACGAATAAGTTAAGATCTAGTGACTGTTGGTAGCGAATTTTCTATCAATCTTTTAATAAAAATTGTTGAAAATCATAAATTTTCAGGAGACGAAACTATGAAGTTTACAACTCGGTAATGAAAAATGATATCACAATTCTGTAAATTGCATCTGATAGTATATCCAAAGCAGACAAAATCGATGTATTAAACAATGCTCTCAAGTATACCACTAATATGTGAGTAGGACTATTGCAAAACCCTTGTAAAAAAGGCAACAATAAGATATAAATGAATATATCAAATTTGTCCTCTTCTCATGCTCTAATGGATGCAGTATACAAAACTGCGATATTTGTTTGTGCAAAGATACGAATTTGTAAAATTCATGCATCAATTTTTTCAAACTTAACGATTTTTTAAAAATCCTGTTAAGATATCCAGGCCTTAATTCAAAATTCAACTTCCAACGGTCACTAGAATTTAACTTTTTCTCTCAAGTACAACCAATTTCACTAAAACAGGTTTAGCGGTCATCTTGGAAAAGAGTTTCTGCATTTTACATATACATATTTGAATAGGCAGCATCGGAGCTGGGCCCGAGCTAAAGCTTCTTCTTAACTGCATTTAGTACAGGCAGGGCAATCGCAAGAAATGGAAGGTACAGTGCTACAGTTCATCCTGTGTTCCATCTTCTAAGACTGATGACAGGCTGACAGTCCAGTTTGCACTACCTGCAATTACCCAAGTTTGAAATGACCAGCCCAGCAATGAGCGCTTTTCATGAGCCAAAGATTGCCCTTCGCTGGCTGGGAGGTTTTGCTTCAGCTTTAACCATTCCCAACACACAAGAACCTAGAAGAACCCTTGGCCACAGGTCATGTATTGCTCAATGACATCCACACATACACGCACATACACACTGTCTGCATACTCAGAATTTTTCATTGCTGTCTGCTCAATCATCTCCCTCATTCTGTTTACATGCTGCATGTGGGGCCATCACATGCTGTTAATTCATACATTCTCTTATACTTTTCTCCTTCAGTTGCTTTACAACCCAACATTCCACACATACACATACACAAACGCCCTTGTGATATCCATCATTGTACAAAACAGCTTAGTTTACTGCCTGTAGTAAAGAGAAAACTGAAGAGCTGCTGGTATTATAACTGCCTCACCTGTCAATGCGCACTGGAAATGTCCTACAACCAGAATGATCATTACTATCAAACAGAAACACTACCAAACATAGGCTTGGAGTGCAGCCATCATTAGATAACTTCTGCCGCAAAAGTGGGCAAGGGAACACATACCACTCGCCGGTATGAAAGATGCGGGTCGACTTGACTACCATGGCCTGGATGGGCGCTGAAAGGCACATCATGCTGACCCGGTACAGCGACCAGTCCCAATTATAGTCATCAAAGTGGCAGAACATCTGCATTGTGCAAGAGAAAACTTGCCATTTGAACATTGTACAGTAGACCTCAACATCCCAAAACATTACTGCCAGTCAAACTGGTGCAACAGATCCGGTGTTCTGCTGTGCAGCATGGGATCATGGTATAGATCCCCCACCATAGCAGCAGCATATCAATACAGATAAAATACAAACATCAATAAACACTAAGATTCCAAGGTGCTCAAAATTAATCGGAAGTCTCGCACTGCCGTACAGTCGAAATTCAATATAATGAACACTGCTACAGCGCATTATCGGATATAGCTAAGTAAACTTACAATATTTATCGCCGATATCAGCAAGTAACAAATATGTAGTTATGAGCAATGTCGGATATAACGAAGGTATTTTCATGTCAAGTGTGACTGTTATAACAAGGTTTGACTTTCACAGTCTTGAAATGACAGGCTTGTTCGCACTCTAAAATTCCATACAGATATGGAATTTTACAGAGCATTTTGTTCAGACGTAGAAAGTGCCCATCTTACCCAAGTAGCAACTACACATTTTCTGTGCCAATTCAGAAACAAGTGGATAGCTCAGTGACAGGAATAGTGGCACGATCTGTCACTGCTAGAGCAACACACAGGGTGTGACATGTCCCACTGCAGAAGCAACAGATGGCAACATTTGTTTCATTGCCAAGAACATCTATACTGTTTTTTCCAATATAGTCTCAGCCCAAGGTAGGGCATTTCCCAGAAAATTTACTCAGGTACATCCTTAGTAGATTTTGACATATATATTAGTGTACATTACTCAATCAGAAATGAACACATTATCCTAGTTCTCAGATGACAAAGTGTGCTTCTGTAAGGATCGTGCAAATGTATTTAAGGAAAGCTTACAAATTACTGGATCAGCCCTATAATACTGCATGTCCAGCAACGATTAACAAGAAATGCTTATTGGAATCCTCACATTTGAACAGTTGTTGCGGATAGTGGTCCAGAGGTCTCTATAGAGGACCATTCCCATGTTGTGCTTGCTGGAAGACCACTTGAGAAGCTCAGCCTAATGAGAAATTAAAGAAAAACAAGAAAACAAAAATAAAAAACAGAGTACAACATTTGAAGTCAGGAGCTTGAACAGTCATGGCCAAATAAACCTCCAAGCAGAACACCAGCAAAACGTGTGTGGTGTCTGTAGCCAGCTACAGCTGAAGAAAGACATTCACGGAACACAGCATAAAATATATATATATATATATATATATATATATATATTATGCTGTGTTCCGTGAATGTCTTATATATATATATCATAAGAACCTAACAAACAAAGACACCAAGGACAACACAGGGGAAATTGCTTGTGTTTACTATAATTGAATTCAAGAAATGAAAATAAATTAATGGAAATGAAAGTGAATGAAAAACAACTTGCTGCAAGTGGGCAACAATCCTATGTCTTCGCATTACATGTGCGATGCTCTAAAAATTGAGCTACCGCGACGCCATTCTCCCATCTACTTTTTCTGGGGTATTTATGTGTTGCTACTAGAACTAGCCCTGGTAGTGTTAGCCAGCGCCACCACTCGCAAACCTTGGTGCCGGATGTGGCACATCCTTTCTGCCGCAGTCGTCACGAGTATGTGATCTTTTGGGGGGAAGGCAGCTGGTCGATAAAAAAAATGTGCACCCAAAAAGATCACATACTCGTGCACTTGCGGCAGAAAGGATGTTCCATATACGCCGCCAATGTTTGTGAGTGGTGGCGCTGGCTAACACTCCCAGGGTTAGTTCTAGCAGTAGCACATAAATACCCCAGAAAGCGGATGGGAGAACAATGCTGCGGTAGCTCAATTTTTAGAGCATCGAATGTGTAATGCGAAGACGTAGGATTGTTGCCCACTTGCAGCAAGTTGTTTTTCATCCACTTTCATTTCCATTAATTTATCATTTCTTTAATTCAACTAGTAAGTACGAGTAATTTCCCCTGTGTTGCCCTTGGTATCTTTGTTTGTTGGCTCCTTATGCTGATTAATACACACATACACATAATATACATATATATATATACATATACGTGTGTGCATGTGTGTGTGTGCATGTGTGTGTGCATGTGTGTGTGCATGTGCGTGTGCGTGTGCGCGTGTGCGCGTGTGCATGTGTGTGTGCGTGTGTGTGTGTGTGTGTGTGAAGTTTTCAACTGCAGTTCTGTTTTGAAGTTCATCGGGAAACAAAGAACTGAGTTATGAAGAAATATCTTACTACTACTGGTACTACTAATACTACTGGTGAATCAGAAGCCTGTTCTATTTTCATAGCCTTTATGGGGCTGTACAAGATTTCATGGTTTCAAAAAGGCTGCATAAAAGTATGCTTTGGGTTTATGTATCTCTGTATTAAGCAGTAGCATTGCCTTGAATATTTCATTCAATTTTAGACACCCACCAAATCTTATGATAATTCAACCAAAATCAGCACTCCCAAGCAGTTCACACCATGCAAGCCAACTGTGAAAGTCATGGTTCTTCATACTTTCTAAAGTAAAGGTTTATCGAATTGTTGAAGTGCAGGGGAGAATTTCAAAACTAAAATAAAAGAAGCTGCAATTGAACGAAACAACCAGGCAGCACATACCTGGTTTCCTGTAATGTGATAGTTGAAAGATTTTGTATAGCTTCCAAGGACCAACATAGAACACTGTTTGTGACTGAAAAAAAAAATGAAAATCATAGAGCAGAGATAAAAGATCGAGGCCTATAACAAACGAGCTGAGCAGAGCCAAAGTGCCACATCACAAATTAAAACCTGCATTTTGCTTACACAGATAGGCACATCTTTGATACGGTAGGTGCAGTGTTCATCAAGTTAAAGTAGCATAATGTGCCTTATATAAGAAATATAAAGTATGTAAAAATATATTTTAAAAAGTGCAAAGCATACAAGAATCAAAAAGCACTGTTCTACTACTACTTGTGGTGAAATAAGATACCCTTCCCAAGTTCCTTCTCCACAAAGAATACATTATTCACAGCATGTGGGCATTGCCGTTATAGGCTCTGAAAAGGTTTTTTTGCATTATCTCCCAAGTCTCAAATAAAACTGATTTGCATTGCTTAAAGGGACCCTAAAGGCAAGTATTAAGTCAAGCTATAGTAATAGATTAGTGCTAATGTGTCAATATTATCGCGAACAGAGCCTTAATAATCGACAAATCGAGGTAAATGCAGGACATGATTAGAGACTCCCCTGGGAAATTCAAGTACTTGCACGATGACGAAAGCACTCCTCAGTTAAATTCTGCCACTAGTACTGAACCACTCGCGGAAAAAAAACATCCTTGTATTGTATTATAAGACAAAATGAAATGCTAGTTGTCCAGTTGTATTTCATTTTCAGGAAATAGAAGTCATTGAAATTAACCTTGACAACGACGCGGGCGGTCGAAAGGTTTCATTTTCGTTTGACTCCACACCACCCACTTTCGCGTTTCAGTAGTTTCATTATCGCATAGTGCTGCGCTGGTTTTGCCGACTCGCAAAACTTGCACACACTGCAAGTATCAGAGAATTGTAGCAGTATACGAGGCATCGCAATGTCCTGCTCCAGCATACTGTCTCGCGACGTCACAATACAGCATCCTCCAGGGATAACGAAAGCGAAACTAGCTGTAGAAAAGCTGTTATTATCAGATTATTTACAACGCTGTGGGGCTTGTAACTATTGTTTCTAGAGTTTAGAGCTCTAGGACCTTCATTTAACGCAAGAAATGAATAGTAAAAAGTATTCTGTAGAAAATTGCCGATGAAGATCCTGCCGCTGCGCCTCAACCTGACCCGCTGAATGACACGGCCAGAAGGAGCCGCAGCAATGAAAGAAATCCCCACCTAGATTGTCGTTCGGCCTCCATGAGTCTCAGCACATGCAGAAAGTCAGGTGCGGCATAGTGGTCTTCCTCCAAAAGAATGAAGGGTCCGGCATGGTCTTTTGTGATGTTCAGGCCATCCATGACACGGTTCATCTAAAGCAAGCAAGTACATCGCGACACTGCTATTTCTGGGCAGCCCATCACGAAACAAAGTGCTCATAATTCCAACCGCAAAGAAGTGCAGCTGAAAATGAGAAATTGGCAAGAAAAGAGTGACTAGAGCACACAAACATAACCTATGTAGATTCTAAGATATGTAGAATATGGGAAAGGCTGGCTAAGCTTGGGTTGATTCATGTTGGAAAATTTATTTATTTATTTATTTATTTATTTATTTATTTATTTAATGACTGATTGATTGATTGACAAGATTTATACGCCAAGGCTATGCAAGAGGCTCCAAGAACCAAGTTTCCGAGTACTGGCTCTTTGGCAAGCTGGTGAAGCACACTAACCACAAGAAGTGCATTGTTTCTTGCTCTTACTGCTGTAGCTGTCTTCAAAGCACTAAAAATTCATAGTAATGATTCTACTTGTAAGGTAAAACATCTTTTATATTTTGGGAATTTATGTGCAGTTTTCAGCAATTAAAGGTGCTTAAGAGCAGAGTATGAGCCACAGTGGCTGACAACACACAATGTGAGCCTCGAGGTAAGAAGGTTCACTTTCATCTCCATGGCTTGTATGCTGAACATGCTGAACAAGGCTCGTATGCTGAACGATTTCAGCGAAAAAGTTACAACCTTTTAAAAGCTGTCCATTTCAATGCAATGCTCAAAAAGAGTGCGCAATGTTGAACCTTCCCATTAATATAGCGTCATATAGACTAGGAAAAGGCTCCTGCCTGAGCGAATACTCGCCTCTGGCAAATTAATTTTATTACATTCTGGATGTTAATGTTCTGAAACTGTACAGAGGGTTAGAGGGACACCATAGTGCAAGGTTCCGCATTAGTTTTGACCATCTGTGTTTCTTCATTAGGCCCCCAATACATGATAGGCAAGCATTCTTTCATTTCCCCTCTGTCATAATGTGGCTTGTCATAATGTGGCTGCCATGGCGGTGCAACGTTACAGAGAGATATAACTTTATTATGTCGTTGATGGGGTTCAGGGGTGGCGGGGGTCGGGAGACTAACCCCCAGTGCCCCCCCCCCTTCCTCAGACGGCGGCCAGTCCTTGCTTTCTGGTGGCGTCTTCGGCCATCCGGACGGCCCAGAGCTGCTCCTCTGGGTCCAAGCTGAGCAGCAAAGTCTCCCACTGCTCGGCCGTACTTATGATGCGTGTGTTAGTGCAGGAGGTGTTGGTGGCTGAGGCTTTGGGGCAGTGCCAGATAATGTGATCGAGGTCAGCGCGAGCCTTGCACGCTTTGCACAGTGGGGACTATGCATCGAGGTAAATGCGGTTGTAAAGCACGGGGTTCGGAAAAGTTCATGTCTGAAGGAGTCGCCAAGTGGTGGATTGATATTTATTCAGTGTTTTGTGTGCTGGGGGGTAGCATAACTGCTCTCTGCAGTAGTGGAGGAGAAATTCTCTGAACGTGACCGTTCGGTCCCGCGCGTGACCGCGATGCAGAACAGAGGGCTGGTCGGGATCGGAAGACTCGGGAGAAGGACGATGTGCCCGCTGTGCGAGAGCTCGGGCGGCATCGTGGGCGGCTTCATTTCCAGCCAGACCAGAGTGACCAGGGGCCCAGATGATTTGGATGCGGCGCTGCCTTGAGAGGGGAGTGCCAGAGAGTATCTTCTGCGCTTGGGCTGCCATCAGTCCTCTTGTGTAGTTGCGAATGGCCATTTTTGAATCGTTGATGCGGCAGTGTGCATTGGTAGCCGCGAAGGCCAAAGCAATAGCCGTTTCTTCTCCTTTTTCGGGTTGTGTGGTGAGAATTGATGTGGCCACAGCAAGGCGGTACTGCAAGCCCGCGACTGCAACGACCGCCATGGAATTTTGGTTGGGGTATTTCGCTGTGTCCACATAGGCTACGTCAGCGGCTTGGTCGTAGTGCTTTTGTACTTGTTTAGCTCTTTCTGCACGTCACTCCAGATTATGTTCAGGGTGCATATTGCGAGGTATGGGCGGGATAACTAGCTGAGCACGAATGTTTGGTGGCATAAGCACTTTTGGTCCGAATTGGGTGGCGTAGGTTATGCCTAGCGTGCCTTGAATGTGCCTGCCCGTGGTGCAATTGACGAGTCGTTCGTATTGACTAATACGCTGCACTTCAATAAGCTCATCTACGGTGTTGTGAATGCCAAGGGCTTCCAGTTTCTCGTTAGAAGTGGAGATGGGAAGATGTAGGGCTTGTTTATAGGCCCTCTTGATCATGGTGTCGAGTTTAAGCTTGTCAGTTGCATTGAGGCTGAGGTATGGGGCGACATAGGTGATCCTGTTCAGGGTGTAGGTGGTTACCAGGCAAATAAGGTTGTTTTCTTTCATGCCGTAATGTCGATCTGTGATGCATGCTATGAGTCGAGTGGTCTGGTGTATGTGAGTATCTAATTGCCTGAGTATTTCCGTGTTTCTGCCGTTTTGTTGGATGCGTAAGCCAAGGATACGGATGCTAGGCACAGTAGGTTACAGCAACGTTACAGTCACTGATCTACAGCAGTGAGTCCACTGACAATGTATGCAAAATTTTACACAGCTTGACGGAGTCCAGTTGAACAGTGGCCCCACAAGTCGGCACAATAACACAATATATTCCATGATTAAGCAATGCTGGAAACATCATGAAAGATGGCTCTGATCACAGATAAAGAACTGACCGCAGATAAATTTGTGTGCCATCCTGCAAAACATACAGGTTTCATGGCCCTATTACCATGCACAAATGTACACTGAAACCACCTGCCCATTTCCATAATTCCTATCTTGGACGGATCTTCATTCAAAGCCTCAATTTACCATGTTCTCTCTCGACTCCCCTGACAAGTTGTCTTTTTTTTTCTTGCTCTTTTTTTCGCCCCTGCACATTTTTGCTCTCTTACCACATTGCCTACGGGCCTTGAAGGCACGTTAAATCTGCTGATTTAATTAGAAGATCACCAAAAAAGGACTTCAAGGTGTGCTGCTGTATCCATACCTTCCACCACCAGTGATGCTTTGTCTGTGAAAACTTGGCTTCTCGGTAATGGCCAAAACTGTCTGGGTGCTGAGCGTTGTTGCATCCCCGCTTGAGGGCGCTGCGGTTGAAAACAGTATGCACAACTTAGATTCGCATTGCAACTGCCAGAGAAGATTACTTTTGTGCTGCTCTCAAAGGAACAGAAAAAAATTGTAGGAGTCTAGAGAATATGTAAAATAAATGCACTATACCGCAGATTGTTGAAACTTAGGTAAAAATTATGGTCATTGTACGAAGGAAACTTCAAATAGACAGTATGTGCACTGTTAATACCTTTAAAACTTCAATTTGTGCAAATGTACAAGCAAGCTTTGGAGAGATGACATATTTTCACTTTAAAAAAGCCAACCTTTCAAAAACAGACCAGTAACCAAGGCATTTAAAAATACAAGCCAGAACATGCTTCTGAAGCAGTTCTCCCTGAATATGTATCAAGCATTGCAGCACATTAGATGGCGAGGGTACAGAAAAACATGTGTCAGCTCCAAGAGCAACAACTAGCCAATGTAGCAGGATATAAGACACCTTGAGACAGGAACTAAGAAAGCTGGGAAGACAATAAAAGACAAGCTGTAACTGCTCTTGCAATACATGGCATGATATATGTGTAATTGTATCCACTTTCCAGTATAATGCAGCATTATAACTTAATAATAATATTTGGGGTTTTACGTGCCAAAACCACTTTCTGATTATGAGGCACGCCGTAGTGGAGGACTCCGGAAATTTTGACCACCTGGGGTTCTTTAACGTGCACCTAAATCTAAGCACACGGGTGTTTTCGCATTTCGCCCCCATCGAAATGCGGCCGCCGTGGCCGGGATTCGATCCCGCGACCTCGTGCTCAGCAGCCCAACACCATAGCCACTGAGCAACCACGGCGGGTCAGCATTATAACTTGTAGAAAGCTAATTGATGTTTACAAATAAATAGGTTGCAAGAAAAAAATCTGTAATGAATAATTTAAACAAATTTCCGAAGTGACATTCCTGTGGTCAGGTAAAGCAAAGAATACTATAAGATGTTGACATATCTACAATGGCGAAAGAAATTGGGAATATACATTTTATAGATAAATGTTCCAGTGGCTTCCATGCTATAAGTGAAACAGTTTTTCCACTTCACTAGGCAAAGGTTGACTGTGCAGTCTTAGCTGTAAAGGTGTGGGATTGTTTTGTTTTGTTTTTTTTTTCACTCTGGATAGTATATCTTGCGTTATCACCTCTTCTACATCTTCCTGGGTTAGAGATAAGATATGGCAACAGTTTTTGAGTAGAAATGTCTTTGCAATATTCTCTGTAGAGGCCCAGCATCTGCTGGAGGAAATAAATTATAAACAGCTGGCTAAAGTATGGTGCAGCTCTGACTCAAAACTGTTCTAAACATTTTCAAATGTCCAGTTCTGTGTCTTGGATGTATAGCAGACCTTTTGAGGTGCTCTTGAAAGGAATGATACCAGTCAGAAACCTAAACCTGCCTGTGGACAATGGCTGGCAATTTCTTCAATTTACATATAACTCATTTGCATTGTGCGATCACAAATCTGACAAAGTAATGTCATTCCCTGACTTACTGCTAGTGCCACAATGACAAAAAATTTATGATGTGCCATAATCACAGAAAGGTGAAGTTTTGCAAGAGAACACCAGCCTCAGTTTATCGAAAGTTGCCACAAAAATTAGTTTTGCAGCAGAAAGACACCGACACAGATCCTTAAAGTCATTTTCCTGAGCTGTCTAGTACATAGTATTATGTACAGTCCTCAGCGATTGAAATGCAATACTCTGACAGTATAGTGGCCGGTGATTCTTGTGCAACCAGTGAGTGCTGGGTGATCACTGACGGGGGCCCAATTCCATCACGATGCATCGAAATGACTTGTTTTCATGTGACACAAAAGTACATCGGCTCAATGTCCCCAGCATCCAACGGTGGCGCAAAAAAAGTGCCTGCCACTATACTATCTGAGTATCACGTTTCAATTGCTGAGCACTGTACCTGAGAAATGACTTCAATGTACTAAAATCGATCAATATTGTTAGTGACTGGTGGACGATTTGAACAGGCACGGTAACAAAAGACACAGTAAGGCGACAGTGCACACCAAAGCAGCAACTCACTCGTCTTTTTTTATGTTTCGTGGGCAGTCGTTGGGGTGTTGACCAGGAAATTGGTTTGGGTACAGCTGGATGGCATGGGGCAGGAAGATCTGCATCATCTGGACAACAAAATGAGACTACTTAGTGCTGAACATCTTTATCTGTCTGCATTTGATCTTCCTTTAGTGTAATAGCGGGTACTGCGCTTTCTATTCAGTAGATCAATGTCTTAGTATTCATGTGTTAGATCTATTCAAATGTCCCAGAACATAAATAATATCCTACCTTTATCCAACACTCTTTGCTGCCAAACCAGCATAGCATCTGTAGTCTTATCATACACATCCCTCTGGTCTGCAGACTTTGCAAACTCTTGCTCAGTGTGCCTAAAGAGCTGGAAAAGGTGTGCATCTGGATGCATTATTCTCCCTCTCCTCTTGCAGTTAACAAGGCCAGCTTCAGCTGCTATTGAGAGGTCTTTGCATCGTTTAAGCGCTTCTTTGCTAATATTGCATGATGTTTGATTGCCTAGCTTCCTTGTTACAAATCCGGTGACATAACAGATAATGCAGTCAACAACAGTTGCATTGCAGTAATCGTGCTCGAATACTTCTTCACACTCCCAGTTTCCTTCGCTGATCAGACCATCGAGCTTATGTCTCAGCTCTGTTCTCAGCTGTTCCAGCTTTTTTGGCCGTTCAGCAGCTGAACTTTTGTGTATGCCTCTAAGGTCGGCCAAGGTCACAAAAGCAGATTGGCTGCTTTTAGCAGCTGTGCAGTCCCCAAACTGTGGTGGCTTCAGCAATGAATGTACAGTGAAAGCATTCGATAAAGTTGCAAAAAATGTGGAAAATGTAGGATGTTCATTCTGGCCTCCTGCTTGCCTTATTATCCCCAAAAAGCATTCCAAAGGGTCTTGATTCATCTAAGAGGAGAGAACATATTTGAAATTGCATTCCGTCAAGAGGTAAGCTGACAGCTCTCGCACTGACTTCAATGTCACTCGCAATCCCTCTACAGTTGACTGGGTCACGAAAAAGTCCTTGGGAATGTTGCCATCAACAACTTCTTGTTCCCACTTGTTCCCACCTGGAGGCATCCTTCATTACTACAAAGTCCTTACATCCAAGAGTGAGGCCTTCTCCTGGGAAGCGCCGGTTAAAGGCATCAAATAGATTATTAAGAAAAAGTGTAAACTCAACAGTTGGCTCTGTATTATAAAGCTGAGCTGCATCTCTGCATGCATAAAACTGTATGCCTTTCACAATAGAATTTCTGAAAATTTGAGTGGCAAGTTTCACTCTCATTTTCAGCATATTCGACGGGTTAACATGGTTGTATGTCACTTTGCACATACTCTGAGCTCAACAGCATGCTTTGTGTCTGCCACATACAGAGCATCGTACCAGGACCATTTTATGAATTGGTCTTCTCTTCTCAAAATTTTCTTCTCCTAAAGAAGAGTTCGCATGCATTTAAAAAGATAGCGAACTTCTGAGAGGACACACTTTTCTAAATGCGTCCAGTGGATGCTCAAATGCATTTGTAACATTTCCCAATGTGCCACTCACCCCAAGCTGTCTCCACATAGCGTGATTAGTTGAAGCACCATTGCACGCAACACCATCAACAAGAAACACCAGCACGTTCTAAGTGTACAATGCATTGGAGGAGCAGTTGTGCAAGAAGAGTACCTTTTGTTGATTCTTTTGAGGCGAAAACAGCTACCGGCTGTAACCAGCTCTCCACAAATGATGAAAAAGCAAAGACGAGGCTGTGGTCAGCCAGTCATTGCATTCGACACCCTGCTCTCCATAATCAACAAGATCAGCATACCTCATAGTTTGAGGGTAGACAGTCATCTCTTTTCTGATGTGTATCTTGTCGAAAGTGAGCATTCCTCTTTCTTGAAATGGTGTCTTTTGGGAGATATTCAATTTGAAAGCTTTGAAAAAGTCTTCATTAAAGCCACAATTGAGGCCAGCCATATTAATGTACTTCCTTATTGCGGATACACAAGGAAGGGGTAATATGTTACTGCCTCGCAAGAAGGAATCTGTAGCAGGGCTTCATATATTTAGAAGCAGGCACAGTAGAAGCCAGTCATCTGTGTATCTTTTTTTCTTTTTTCATTGTGCACTTAACAGCAGCAATACATTCTTTCAAAAGAAGTAGCTGTGCTAGTGGCACATCAAGAGCCTGCGACTTGTAGCTTTGTAATTTCCTTCTTGCTTTCCTCAAGCTGCTCTGTCAGAATCTTGTTGCCCTTCGAAAGTCTCGCTCGTGAGCTTCGCAGCGCAGCTCTGGAAAGGTGCAAGGCATCAAGCCTTTGCTTCTGGGCAGTCAACGCAGTTTTGTGCAGTGCTGACACTCTTGTGCATTTCAAATGACGCTTTTGTTTAGATCTCGTAGCTTGTCGGGCAGCATGTATCATCAAAGTGTCTGAGAGAGTACTGCATGGGTATCTCCTCCAGATGTCACCAATGGACACTTATTGTGCCTCCGCTTTCCTTGGCAGTCAACAAAGGCACACTCTGGAAGCATGGTGAGAAAACTTTTGAAACTGGTTCCTCCACAACAAACACTCAAGTTACTAACAGCAGCTAACATTGCATCTACTTCAGTAACAGAACTGGGAAATGAACTGATCCCAACAGTACCACATTCAACTGGCTTACCCAAAACAGATACTTCAACAGACATGTTGCTTTTTACATGCAGTGACTTTTTCATAAACACGACAGTGGACCCATCACTCTGCTGATTGTAAGCGTCGTTGAATAGAACGTCCTTTATTCCCTCGGCACTGATTCAGTGAGTGGCTCACAATAATCAAGGAATGCATATTATTGGAGCAGAGTTAAATAATATTTCAAACTTGCTTGGTCTTGCTTGGGACTGCGACGCAGTTCTCTGCTTCATAATCGCCTTTGCCGACAACGCTTGTTGCAGTACGATCAATCGTTGGCGCTCCATTAGAATGCACTGATTCAACAGCAGAAGAACCGCTGGGCTGCACAACAGTGCTGCAGGAAGCAACAGAACGAGACCGTCGCCTTACGTGCTTGAGAGGGCTCTTTACTTTCTTCGACAAGTACTTCGTTGCCCCTTCGAAAATTGTAGGCACCGCACTTTTCATGAGGCCCACCCTTCTCATACCAGACATGAGCACACAGGCATCAATTTCTTCATACCAAACCTTCAAAATGAAATGTGGTGCAAAATGTCTCTTGCACACATGGCCGGTTCTCTGAAGCACTCTGTCTTTGCGCAGTATCAGCCACCTCCACGCTTCCAGCCTCACTTCATCGTCCAGCGGCTTGAAAAGGGAATACTTCTCACATGACTTATAGCCACTGTAGCAGAAGGGCACAAAGCACTTTCCCATCACACTATCACATAAAACTGATCAAATTACTGACACACAAAGCAAATATGACCGTCACTTACGTGAAGCCACATGCGCGAACCTGGCACCAGCAGGAAGCAAAGTGGGCACTGGTCTAGCGTGCCCTCTCTCGTTGCGCCGCGTTACTAGAATGCCACCCAGGTCTTCCCACAGAGCGCTGACAGCGCGCAGTTATCTAACCTAGCCTATCTTTCACCGTGATCTACAGTAAAGCATTCGTGCCACAATTTAAGTAAAGTGTCTCATATTAAGAGAGTGACTGATTACAGGTTATCCTCCTCCCTAGCCATGCTTTTTCTCCTCAACTCGTTCACCCAGACATTGAACTAAGCTCCGCCTTCACTGGCTCAGCATCATGTGCCGTCGTGTCATCTACCTCCGGTTGTAATGGAGTCAGCACTTGAAGCCTCTCCAAACTCTCCGCTAGCTTCGTGGCTGTCGCTCCCCATCGAGAGCTATCCAAGCAGCATGCGTTGCAAGCATTCTGTCATATCCCCGAATGTGTCCAGTATCCTGAGGTAACCAAAAACAGCTGGGCGTTTTGACAGATGGACGGAGGAGTAAACTAAAGTCCCTCCATACTACTACTGCTGTGATGAAGGAGCTTTAGTGTAGACATACGTATGTGAGCAGCCTGATCGGCCTGCATGGTCTAGCCACCTGGTGGCACAGAGCATAACCAGCCAAACACAGAGCAAATATAATCGAACATCAATATATCGAACAGTGCGGTGATCGCAAAATAGTTCGATGTAGCCAGAAATGTATATATAAAATCACATAAAAAATGCGTCATAAACATCTTCAAATCGATCGATGAACCAAGGACGCGATCGGGGATCACTGTTCGGAGCGCACATTCGGTTGCACAACGCGCAATTGGCTTAGCCCACGCCGACTTCATGCGCCGGGAGTGCATGGTCGATTGTGCCACATAGGCCTCACCTATTTCGTCAGCCGCGCGGAGTTGGCGCGATCTAGGCCAGTCACACGCGGCGCAACTGAACGCGCGCTCCGAACAATCCCCAATCGCAACCCGATCGTGGCACAGTAAATACTCACTTGAAGCTTCACACAAAGTATTTATTTATTTGGCTGAAAGTACTGCAGAAGTGCAGCCTGCTTCTTACTGGCAGCCGCGTGCTTAAACACGGAGTCCTCAACATATTTTAAATATCTACAACCGATAGGCCGGTGGCGTAGAAGGGCCAAAGCAGTTACAGCCTCAGTTGTAGTCAAGACCAGGGCAACATCAGCGCTTGCGGAATCAACCTCGGCAGCATCTTCGTTTGGCCGCTACTTCTCATGCGATCTCCACGTCAGTCAGTTGAAGCATTTTGAAACACTGTCAATGATGAAGTATTAAGTGGCGTCTGCCAAGGCGTCCGTGAGTGAGCCCAGTGGGCACACGCTGTCGCTTGTCTTTGCAGATGCAAACCACCAGCTCTCGCGAGGTGTGGCAGGCGCAGAGAGCAGTACCGAGGAGGAGTCAGCGCGGCAAATGCAATGCGTCGTTGACAGTGTCGAACTAGCCAAGCCGCCTTGTGTGTACGCCGCTACATTCAAATGGCAACCTCAGCATGATCGATGTATGCAGCTATAATGCGTAGCAGTCAGGAACGCCCATCACGCCACCACTACCTTCAAGGGCGTTGGGCGAAAGCTCACGACCTGTCAACAGAGCACACATGGTCTAGGACGGCAGTGTTCGATATATCCATTTTACGTCCTTTCCCGTTCGAAGTAAAAAATTAAAGATGCATGCGATTTTGCAGGTGATATAGAAAGTGTTCAATATACGCAATAATTCGATATATCCGTGTTCGATATATTGAGATTTGACTGCTGTAACGAAGTGTAAAACATTTTAAACATTTAAAAACACATGTTCACACTGGCGTGCCTGCTGAATATTTAATCCAGCAGCAAAGTAGAACACACTTGGTTACTGTTACATTATCTCTGCGTTTGTCTGGTTGGGCTGTGTGCCACCAGGTGGCTGCACTATGCAGGCTGTTCACGTTTGTGTTTTTGCTCATGCGGCAAAACGCTCGGTCCACTTCAATTTACTTGACTACTGGACACGCTAAAACTCTCTACTGTGGTAGTAATCCTCTGGTGTTAAGTTACGGTCGCAAATACATAGATACTGGCACCAATCAGGTACCGACAGCCCGATACACTGCAGCCACTTTGCTCGCATGTTGCCTTGCAGGGGGACACGATGTCACAGCTTGACATGTCGCTGACCACTATATTTGCAGCCCACAACGTAACAAGGGCGATCCGTGCTGCTCGCAAAAGAAAGCTCAATACCAACACTGACCGCACAGCTCACATAAACACGAGAAAGGTTGCAACACAAGCAGACTACATTTGCTGTGTGGTGAAAGTGCTTGAGTGTGGTGATAATTTATGGTGAACATTTGTTCACCATAAAGTTGGAAAAATTATCGATGACGTGACCTAGGTAGCTAATCAGATAGCTCACCCAACTGACGTCAATTGGGCTAACTATTTCGATTGTGAAGGGAGGGCTCAAAACTCAGGGGAGCGGCACCGCTGAGATCAGTAGCAATGCACATTTCTAAAACCTTATAATAAATTACGTGCTTTATGCAGAGTGCTTGGATGCATCACTTAATGATCAGAAGAACCTACCCTGATGGCTCAGTACATTTGTGCAAAACCATGAGAATCGTTTCAGTGTCCCTTTAATGTTGACTTATTTTGGGACTTTTCTGCATCTGGGCAAATGCGAAACTGTCGCAAGTGGAAGCTGCGTCTGTTCAGTGGCTGGACAGGCACAGCGGCTGTTCAGCGAAACCAGAAGCACTGCTAAACGCTGCCACACTACTTGGTGCGGTAACACATGTGCGCAGAAGCACCACCCTCGTAGCTTTCTCTTCATTGCCACAGAAAGCTGTCCCCAAGTATAATTCTTTATGTGCACAGTAATAGAGCGGAACAATGTACAAAAGAAGTAAGCAGCAGTGATTCCACTGAATGCGTATACTATGCATTTCAACTTGCCATGCAGTAAATATTGTGAGTATCTGAGTTGTTTTGTACCTATCCAGTTTTCCATTCCAACCTGTTTAGTAACTTATTCTACTGTTTATATTCAATCAGCAGCATTACCAAACATTTCTTTGTACTTCCCTCTTCCCCAGTGCAGAGTAGCAGACTAGAGCGCACTAGCTCAGATCGACCTCTGTCTTTCCTATCAATAAATTCTATTCTGTTCTGTACTGGCTTTTCTATGTTTATGTACACTTTTTCTACAAGCTTGTTAGTGCAATATTTCATATTATCTTTTGTGTTTTCACATTTTGTGCTACGCCTTTTGTATGTTTGGAACTTTACGAGGCCTGTGGTGTGACGTAAGTAAACATACCTTGCAGAAGTCAACCTTGTATGGCAGGCTCTCAACAACGGGGCTGTACTCATCATGACTGAAAATGAGCAGGGTGCGATTGATGTCACGTGCAGTGCGAAGTGAATCCATCAGGGCAACAAGGTAGTGCCATCTGTTGTGGACCTGGATCACTATCACAGGGTCACCTGGCTGCAGTGGGCCAAATAGCTCCAGGTTGTGAATGGTCTGTTTGAGAGAAGCGGGACAGCCCCGAATGAACGAAGTGTCAATTAGAAGTAGTATTTTTTAAGGTGACTTTGACTGCCATAATTAAATAATCCAAGCAAAACAATCTACATTGCAACTAGAATAAACAGTCAAGCTTCAAATGCAGCTTTTTTGAGCATGTGTAATCGTGAAAAGCTGCTCCCCAGAAATGAAGCTAACAGTGGTAATGTACAGAGGCTTGCTTGCTGGTCCTTATCAAAAGTGTAATTCAACATAGCCTTATCAGGTATAAATTAAAACCAAGCTAAACCCTTAACGAGGGTCTTTGGATAATGTATTCTGCTTGGTTCAGGTTAATTTTGGGCAAGGAATTATGCCTATTTGCACTCATCCAATGGGTTACTAAAATTATTTTTGTTTACCTTTTTTTTTCTTTTTTTGCGAATGAAGCTCGAGGTTCTATAAACCATATAAAAAATAGTTGGAAGTGTCACAGTGCCCTAAATAGTTTTATATGATACTTGTTTCTATAAACCAGTCTCGGTTTCAGTACCCAGGAGGTGGACATGTAACGACATCATGATATGCTGGCTTGCTTCGTTCTTGCAATCACTGTGGCGGCCACACATTAGCTGAGCCAGAAGAAACAAATGCAAACCTCTCGTTCACTTTTTTAATGTGCAACATCATCATACCTAGTGCTACGGTTAACATGTCAGCAAATTTAGCTCTATATCACGATTTCAAGATAATGAAGGCGAGGGTGTGAGGAAAGCTTGTTTTGTTTGTCAGGATTACTCACAGTCGAAGGTAAAATGGGCGCCACTCATGAACAACAAAAATACAAGATATTTTGAATCCCGTACAGAAACCTTGTTCAAAATCTAGATAGAAGACAAGACTCCTCTATGGGAACCAAAACAGCTTGCATTTTTGGTGTTTATCATTAGAATTTGTTTTTACCTTTGACTACATCAAGGTTTGAAACATTTTGAAGCCAACCTCATCATTAAATTAAAATATAAGTATTTCCCAACTTTCATACTTGTTAAGTGGTATCTTTTCATATGCAAGAAACATATGGAAGAGCTTCAAGAACTTTGAAAATATGTGTTATCACTTTTTTAAGAGGGACGTACACTTTTAGCCTTGAATTCAGCTGGCCACACAGGCTAGCAGCAGGCAAGGAGGGCAAGAAAGCAACCAACCTGCGCCTGGTTGAGCTGAGCAACGTACTCGCGCAGTATCTCAAGCTCGCGTGTGCTGTTGAAGAGGGCCCATGTGAGGTTGGGCTGGGCGGTAGCAGAGGAGCCCGGCGAGCCAACCTCGATGGAAACTTGGCCCAGCAAGGTGAGGCGCGCCTGCAGCCACACAAAGGTGGCCAGGCAGGCAACTGCCAGGAACCGGAGGGGTCGCACCCTCCGCATGTGCCGAGTCACCCACCCCATTTGCCGGCACAGGGCGCGGCTGCAGAACAGCCAGCACACCTCACCTGCACAGTGTCACATTTGTTGCAAAACTGCTGTCAGTGCATGCAACCCTTTTACAGGATGCTGGAAAAGAGAAATTATGCAGATCACATGTGCTGTGGGAATCAGTTTAACCAAAAATTTCACATCCGCTCTCCTGCCACAGCCAACTGTGAACTAGTGCATCATGATGCCCCAGATGCAAGTTCAATCTCCAGTACAATGCGAGTGTGCTCACCAGGTCACAACCTGGTGATATCAATGTTCATTTTAAAACTTTTTGTGCACAAACAAACAGGGACGAAGAATAGGAGCAACACAAGGACGAGCACTTTCTAACAACTGGTTTCATTTTTGAAGAAACACCTGCTTAAATACCCACATCTATAGTACATATAACACTAGTGAGAAAAAGACGTGGACCAAAGCCACCCGGTCAACATAAGAACAGCAAGGTGTTGACCGGCTTTGGTCCACGTCTTTTTATCACAAGTGTTATATGTACTATAGACGTGCTCTCGTGAATTGATTGCGCAGATCTGCGGGTATTATATGGACTATAGGCATGCTCTGTTGACTAGATCGCGCAGATCTGTGGGTATTTAAGCAAACGGTTCTTCAAAAATAAAACCAGTTGTTAGAAAGCGCTCGTCCTTGTGTTGTTCCTATTCTTCATCCCTGTTTGTTTGCGCACAAAAAGTTTTAAGATGAATCTGTTCCAACTAGGTCGACTCGCAGTTAAGATATCAACGTTTACACTAACTAATTGATGTGCATTATTACTACCGCTCCTATCTCATTTATCCTTTTCGTGCTACCACTCTCCCCCTTCACAACGACCACACCCTCCTCTCCACAGTCTAACCACTATCACCACTACCAACTACAACATCAAAACCAGTTCGATTCCAAAAATAACACTTCAATTTGAAATCTAACATTCCACACGGGTGCATCTTTCTATAATAAGTAGAAGACTAGAAGTCAAAGAAAATAAACAGAAGAGAAAATAAAGCTCCACTTAAGCTGCTATACATTCACAGCAATGGCTGCTGCCTCAATAGCGCAAAAGGTTGTGCTCTGTAGACTTGCTCCCTGCACAAAGGATTTAGGCATCACAAAGCGCCCAAGGACAAAAAGCTGTCTGACAACAATTGGTGATGGGAATAGCAACTGTCTGAGCAAGGCACCACCAGTGCCGTCAATTTAGTGAATTTTGCACTAGATCAGCCAGATTTTCCACTAGTTTAAAGGCAAAAAATGCACATATAAAAGGCTGTGGATACTTTAGCAGATTTTTAATTAACAGTTTTGAGATTTTTAGACCATTAAAAAGAATTAACCGCAGGTTTATAGCAAGTTTTGAGTGCTGCTTTGTCAATTTCTCCAAGAACTGGTCCATATATCAACCATTTTTCCTGCGTTCAATATCAGTCAATGTCAATGACTGGATGAACATGAAACAAAGGAAGCGCACTAACAATATGCTCCCCTTTCAGTTTGTGCATTTGGTGCTTGGTGCACTCAAGGGTGCACAAATTACCAGCAATCTCATGTGCATTGCCTTACGCGGCACACACAAAACAATCGGCGTAACTCTGCAGTATTTGCAGTATAGTAAGCACAGGAAAAATGTGGGGAACTCGGGAGGTGTAAATTCAAGACGATGGGCAAAAGAACAAAGTAAAAGCCAGAGCCAACGTTTTGACAAGTGGACTTGTCTTTTTCAAAGCTGACTTTCACCTTGTTCTCGTTTTACTCATAGTATAGTAAGCGGTTGGTTTTATTTAAATTCCAGGAAAACATTACGGTTACATAAGCTGCAGTTGCCGGGAAGCCTGGGAAGCAGTCAGGGATCTTTGAATGCTATCACATTCCATTTTTAAAGGTGAAGCTTAAGCATCCTCCAAATTTTTTCTCCTATACTAGAGTTACAAAAGAAACAATGAACATCTTCTAGACTACAAAAAGAGAAAACTGCCGGGAAATAGTTAAAGCCATGCAGCATCTTTTGTTGAAGCACAATTTTCTTTTTGCCCGTCGCATCCCCTCAACATCATTAGTGCAGTGGCTTACACAGAGTCCTTGTGCAGCACTTACGATGCTTCACCAATCATGCATAACCACACTCATCTTTTGAGCTGTTTTTGCTAAGTGTGCCATGAACATTCTCTCTTCTCCTGTTGAAGAAAACCAGCTGACATTGGCTTGTGCCTTCACTGATGTTTGTGCATACTAATACAAGAGCATCGGGTAAAGATCATAAATAGCAGTAGAACCAAAGTAGACAACAGGGTTGTTTCAATAACACACTACCCTTGAAGTGCATATTCAATTCTAGAAAATGGAGCTAGAGTTATTTTGTAGGCCTGCCATGGCATACGCTTCCCTGATCCACTTTTCTTCCAAAATCAATCAAGGCTAGATTTTTGCAACCTGCAGCTGTTAAATGAGGCCTCTGGTGATCTTGCAGTTGTGCCTTCGCAGAGATCTATAGGGTTAGGCTCATACTATGTTGCTAGTGCCATGAATTACATGTGGTAATATCTCGGCACATTTATCATGAGGCTCTTGAATCATCCCCTAATGATACATCACTTGCACATAACACATTGACTGTGGTCCTGACCGTCATTGCATTACACATGTACTATGGGCATCAAAAAGGAATGAACAGAATACTCAAGCGCAGTAATACATCGCCAAGTTGGGAGCAAGCAGAAGGCCCAACGTGCAAATGCACAGCTGTCATACTGACGTGTTAATGTGCCAGCGTGGCACACTTTGATCTCTGAGACATGTTTATTTCGCATTGAGAGCACACAGAGTACACCAGTCTGCCAATCATCAAGGATCTAGAAAGAGTGTCATGCATACAAGGAAAGACAAAGAATGTCATGTGATGAGCCCACTAGCAGTGGTATTATACACACCAAGTGAAAGCTATGCCACGAAGCCCCGAGTGCATCAACAGGAAAGTGAACTAAGGGGAAAAGTGACGTGACCCAAGCAGAACAAATGCCAACACCACAACCAGGATACGTGCACTATCATGACGAAGACGTGAGAACACCTGTGCAAGCATTCAGCACAACAGCTGTTTCCTGTTGTATGCAGCTCAACCAGAGGCCACGTGCAAAATGTCGTGATGCAGGTGTGACTAGCAACTCTTTTTTTTTTTTCTATGTGTAGGCATGTAAGGGTGACAACAAACAGATGGAATAAATTCCACCCAACACTTAACAAAAAAGGTAATTATTTGTATCTTGTTCCGTGACATAAAAATTTATTTGTCGTTAACTTATGTGCATAACAACTGTGTATTCAATAAAGCCTCCTAGGGAAGATGGAAAAATGTCATTTCAATTGCAACATATACAGAACTTTTAGATGGACACTTCAAAGCTGTCTCCCTTTGAACACCTAAGTGGTAAAAATCTGCTTCCACGAACCTACTTGCAATAAACAAAACAACAAACACATAAATTTAGCTAACGTTTTCGCACTTTGTTGCTGCAAATTAATGTTGGAAAAATGGTGTAATGCAAACAAGCAGCTTTTGGAGAAGGCTTCACCACAAATAGAAGAATGCATATATAGCATAGCAATTTTACTTAGTCATAGTCGACAGACTAATGTCAAAACAAGTTTCATTATGTCATAGCTGCTGCAAATGATGCTACTAGCTATAGTTCTTATTTAGCTTAACAAAGCTTAATCCGTAGGATGAGAAGGCAGATAATAAAGGACAAATTGTAAGAAAACAAAAATGACCAATAGCATTCTTCTCAGTATTTGACATGGACTATTATCATGGTGCTGGCAGGGTACATGCCTGCACATGCCTTCTGAGCGCAATGAGATGGGTCTGTTGTATAAACTTAATTAATCAGACAGGTTATGAACTTGACTAAATGTTCCAAGTGAAAAGAAAATTCATGGTACATAGAGCAAGCAGCAAGAAGTCGGACGTTAACGACGGAGGGCACATGGTTTTAAAATTTTTCTCAGCTTTCTTATACCGCGCCTCAAAAGTTAAAGGATCAGTCATTTCACCAAAAACACTTCACTAGCTACACAACTACTGTTTTCAAATGTAGTCTATACACTTTGGTGAACACAATTTTCATGCAATAAAAGGGCCAACAAATACATAATTAACACACTTGTGTAAGCCAACTTTTATTTTTGCCATAATTTCCAAATTAAAATTTGGCAACGGTGGCACATGTCTATATTAGAACCTTTAAAAATGTCGTAGTCAAATAAACTCCATCTTGTTTTATTCTTCTAGAGCACATATGTCTCTGGATGTTTGACGTCAAATTTGATATGGTATATGCTACGATTAGAAAACTGAGAGTGCAAGAAATACATTGGACATAGAAAAGGAACGCGTACCACATGCACTCACTTACAACTGATCTTTAATACATGTATTAAGGATCACATATTAAATGAACGTTAATACAGTATGCTAGTTTCCCATTCCGAGGCGGGAGTCGCACGGGAAAGGAAGAAGTCAGTCTTTTCTTGTTCTTGAGGGCCAAGAGCAGAAGCACAGCTGTGGTCAGCTTCACCCGGTTTCGAGACTGGCATGCCGTACGCAGTCAGCTATGTCAATTGGGGGTTCTGCCTTTGTGTCGGGACTCCTGCCTATGAATGTTAATTTTAATATCAATGTCTCTGAAGACACGCAGGCTTTAAAATAAAACAAAACAGGGTTTTTTTTTCAAATATGACTCTGAGTTTCTCATATAAACATATAGCATAATTTAAAAATTTGAATTATTACACTCAAATTATTGTTCATTACATGTTTTACGACTCCACTCATCAGCAGATTTCATACTCGTAGTCGGCAAAATTAGATCAAATGTCCTGGTCCCATGTGAGACTCGTCAGAATGGTGACAAAAAAGGGCAGCCCTTACAAGAGTCTATACATTAGTCTATATCGGCCATATAAATCGTAACCATTCACTTAATTCAGATAATAAGTATAGTGTAATGCACGGACCATGTAAACCTGTAACTATCTGACTAAATGACCATGTGTGCTCGCTGTCACACTGCTGGCATTATGAAGAACACCGGCAGCGGGGACGAACGGTTCGTACAGCTGCCCGATTCAAGACTCCGAAAATTACTCATCTTCACCATCTACCCATTTTTATGTCCACTACAGGACGGCATCTGTGAGCAACCTCCAATTACGCCTGTCTGTTAACTTAGATTATGCAAACTACAACACTAAGGGCGCAAAAAGACAGGGCGGGAAGACAGCGCACATCAAGTTAGCAGCCATCTCAGTTCGGCCTTTACCATTGCACACACCAATGATTCATCATCATCAGCTTATTTTATGTCCACTGCAAGATGAGGGCCTCTCCCTGTGATCTCCAATTACCTCTGTCCTGCGCCAACAGATTCCAATTTTTGCCTGCAAATTTTATCACCCCACCTAGTCTTCTGTCGTCCTTAACTGTGCTTCCCTTCTCTTGGCACTAATTATATAACCCGAATGGTCCAGCGATTACCTAACCTACGCATTACACGGCCTGCCCACCTTTCTTTTTTTTTTTTTGCTTAATGTCAATAAGAATATCAGCTGTCCCCCTTTGCTCTCTGATCCACACCGTTTTCTTCCTGTCTCTTATTGTTATGCCTATCATTCTTCGTCCCATTGCTCTTTGTGCGGTCCTTAACTTGCTCTAGAGCTTATTTGTCAATCTCCAAAATTCTGCCCCATATGATAGCACCAGTAGAATGCATTGATTGCACACCTCGCTTTTCAATGATAGTGGTAAGCTTCCAGTCAGGATCTGATAATGTCAACCGTATGCACTCCAACCCATTTTTATTCTTCTGTAAGTTTCCTCCTTGTGATCAGGGTCCTGTGAGTAATTGACCTAGGTAAACATACTCCTTCACAAACCCTAGAGGCTGACTGGCGATATTGAACTTTAGTTTCCTTGCCAGGCTATCGATCATTATCTTTGTCAAGATCATTATCTTTAATTCAACCCTACTGTTACACTCTCTGTTAAGGCACTCAATCATTTGCTGTAACTCGTCAGCATTGTTGCTGAATAGAACAATGTCGTCCCGCAAGGAACAACGGCGTCGCGCAAGGGTCTGTGCTCGGTCCTTTATTATTCCTAATTTACATTAATGACTTGCCCACTCACGTTTCCTCGAACATTTCTCTATTTGCGGATGACTGCGTCTTGTATCGTAAGATAACTAATTCTTCAGATATTCTACTAATTCAGGAGGATCTCAATAACATAAATGAGTGGTGTCATACGTGGCACATGGAATTAAACATTAGAAAGTGTAAAACTATGAGGATTTCTCATACTAATGTGATCTGCCCCACCTATACGCTAAATAACATCCCACTAGAATGTGTAACGTCATATCAGTACTTGGGGGTTCACAATGCCAGCAATCTATCCTGGAAAACTCATATTGATCACATAACATCTAAGGCCACTTGTACAGTGGGATACTTTCGTCGGAAATTTTCTCTAGCACCATCATCACTAAAACTCTTATTGTACACAACTTACATTCGTCCACAAATAGAGTATGCATCATCAGTATGGGACCCTGGTCATGACACCCTCATACAGTCTCTAGAGGCAATACAGAATCGATCAGCCCGTTTCATTCTCACCAACTACCAAAGAACTGCGAGTGTCACTAACATGAAAGCTCTCCTACACCTCCCACTGCTATCAACCCGTAGAAAACTATCTCGCATATGTCTTTTCATAAAATCTACTACCACAACACATATTTACGTTCTATCTTTGTTCAACCGCCACCATACATTTCATCTCTCATTGACCACCGCCAAAAGGTAAACATTCCGCACTGCAATACTGTCGGCTTTTCATATTCATTTCTTCCCCAAACGAGCAAAGATTGGAATAACTTACCCACATTACTTACAAGCATAACTGACACCAATAACTTTAAAAGCACACTTCAAAGTTTCAGGTTATAAATTAATGTTGCGTTTGCTTGTTCTGTATAATAACTGCTTTTATGCCATAATGTTAAGTTATGGCTTGTATTATTATATGCTATGTTCTTTCCTTTCTATTTTTGTTATGCCATGTATTTTTGCCACGCTTACAAGTTTCTATTTTCCAATCTTATCATTTTGTATACGATGTTTTTTTTTTCCATGTTGTTTGCCTTCCTTCCTTATTTTGTGATTTGCCTCTGTATTTACTTTGCCCCTCCCCTCTGCAATGTACAACCGTACCTTGAGGGTATGATAAATAAATAAATAAACAAAACAAAGGTTGCTGAGATATTCGCCGTCAATCTTTACTCCTAAGCCTTCCCACTTTATTAGCTTGAATACTTCTTCCAAGCATGCAGTGAATAGCATTGGAGAGATTCTGTCTCCTTGTCTAACCCCTTTCTTAACAGGCATCTTTCTACTTGGAAAGAATCAAGGCAGCTGTGGAATCTTTGTAGATATTTTCCAAGTTATTTATGTAAGCCTTTTGTATTCCTTGATTATGTAATGCTTCTATGCTTGCTGGTATCTCTACTGAATCAAATGCCTTTTCGTAATCTATGAAAGATATACAGAGGGGCTGACTGTGCTCTGCAGATTTCTGGATTACCTGACTGATGACATAGATGTGATCCATTGTAGAGTATCCCTTTCTGAAGCCGGCTTGTTCTTTCTTTTTACTGATGTGTTTCCCTATTCTGTTGGAAATTATCTAGGTGAACATTTTATAAAATACTCAAAGTAAGCTAATGGGCCTATAATTTTGCAATTCTTTAATGTCTTATGATTAGTATAATGTTGGCATTCTTGGAGTTCTCTGGGACCCTTGAAGTCACGAGACATTTCGTATAAAGGGCCACAAGCTTTTCAAGCATGAGGTCTCCTCCATATTTGATTAAATAGACTGTTATTCCGTCTTGTCACTTTTTCCCATTTCATGTCGTGCAAGGCCCTTCTAACTTCATCGATAGTTATAGAAGGAGCCTCTGTAACATGTTCATCACTACTTCGAATAGAGGTAACGTGGCTGCTCTGAGTACTGAACTGATCAGTATAGAATTCCACTGCTTTTACTATATTTTCAAAATTGCTGATATTACCCTGCTTATCTTTCAGTGCATACATCTCAGCTTTCCCTATGTCAAGTTTTCCTCTCGCTGATTTCATGATGCTCTGTTTCTTACTGCTTCCTCAGTATTTCTCATGTTACAATTTCAAATATCCCTCACTTTCTCCTTGTTGATCAATTTTGACATTTCCGCAGATTCCATCAGATCTCAAGCTGAACACTTGCATGCTTTGGCCTTTCTTTAGTAGGTCCTTTGTTACTTGGGAGAGCTTACCTACTGGTCGCCTAGGCGCCTTACCTCCCACCTGAAATGCTGCTTCTGAAGCCAGCCTACTTACGGTTTCATTAATTACCTCTGCCATTCATCTTCATCTTTCTAAGGCTGAATACTTGTTTGCAAGCACTAGCTTAAATTGGTCTGCTTTTACCCTTACTGCATCTAGGTCGGCCTATTTCTTCTTGACCAATTTTACTCTTTCTGTCTTCATATTGAGGTGAATCCTAGACCTCACTAACGAATGATCACTGCATTTTGTCCTGTCGAACACTTCTAGATCTATGCTTCTACATCTATGCTGGGATCGGCAGAAAGTATAAAATCAATTTCATTTCTTGTTTCACCATTAGGGCTTTTCCAGGCCCACTTTCTGTTGCTACACTTCCTAAAGAAGGTGTTCATTAATCGCAGATTATTCCTTTCCACGAATTCTACCAACATCTCTCCTCTAGCGTTCCTGGAATTGACGGTGCAATTGCCAATTGCTTGTTCCCCAGCCTGCTTTTTAACTACTTTTGCATTAAAGTCACCCATGAATACAGTATTTTGAGTTTGCACTTTTCTCATCGCTAATTCAATATCTTCATAAAACTGATCTGCTTCCTCATCATCGTGACTGGAAGTTGGAGCATAAGCTTGCGCTACCTTTATTGTATGCCTCGTATTGAGTCTTAATATCCCAACTGCTACCCTTTCATTAATGCTATAGAGTTCGTCAATGTTGCCCGCTATGTCCTTACGGATTGGGAATCCTACCTTGTATTGCTTCTTATTTGGGAGTCCTCTATAGCAGAGGACATGGCCGTTAGTCACCACTGTTAGTCAGCCTCACCAGTTGCCAACAATTATATACAGCACACGGGCCGCATAAGCTGCGCACAGTCAGGTGCAGATACGGTAGGGCTAGCCGCTACAGCAGGGAGACTTAATAGGCATATAACACATATATCTCCGTAACTTGTTTAATCGAATCCGCTTGTCGCATGGCTCATCCGAGAGACTACATACTCTTGGTGGTATGCGGAGGCTCAGGCTGTAAAATTGAACTGTCTCCTACTACGAGATCTTGTAAATGTCATATATATTATTATTTTTTTTGGGGGGGGGGGGTAGAGTCTGCAAGCTGTTCGAGCCCCAGCAACGCCCCCCTCCCCCCCCCCCCCAAATGAAAACTTTCTGCTTACAACTCCACTTGAGAAAACTTAAGTCTGCCAAATGTAATAAACTACCTGTGGAAGCAGCATTTGCTTCTGGCACTGTATATTTTTGCATTGGTCTTATGCTATTATTTAATGCTCTAGTTCTGAGAAAAAGAAAGTTAACTACAAGAAACAATATTACTTAATGTGAACAAGTCACTGCCACAAGGTGCAGTAATGAAAGTCAACACAGTATTATGAAAGTGTTCATAATTGCAGAGTTACTCATAGAAGATCTTCAAGGCAGAATAATGTGAATTGCATACACATTCCATACAGGCCCACATATTACACTATTGCATAAAACTTACGATGCAACAGTGTATAAGTTTAGGAGATTTTAAGTGAGCCTTACCACATTAAACCTTCCAAGAGTGCTCCTTCTCATACTACTAAAGAATGAACTATGCATATACAGTTTGAGTAATTCAGTTTAAGCAAAGAAATTGACTGATCACAAGCCAATTAACATGCTTCTGCAGCATGTATGTGTGGACAATAGAACAGTCCATTGCTACACAAGATGGACATTTTAATGTCATGCACAGATTTTCTTTAAACTTGCATAGCAAATAGGTAAGGACAAGTAAGGAAATGCCGGCAAGTACATCAATGGTTCTTTGTCGCTGCCACTTCTTTCACCGAGAAAGAATTACAAATTCTTTTAAGAAATGGCGCACGTATATATACTTATTTTCCTGTAGTACATATGCCACTGCGCGCACATCTGAATGGAGGTAGATGGGGTTTTTATACAATTAAAATTTTTAATCCTGTGCACAGATTGTTGTGCCGCCCAACCAGTAGTCCAGTCATGACAGATCAAGAAAGGCCGGCATGAAGCATAAATTATTCTTGCTGCTCGATCTTACTTAGTCTAGAAACAATTAAAATACCTTTACAAAATGGCACAATGTTTGTTGCACATGTGCTACATGTGTGTATGTGGATGCAAGGCAGACATCTGCGAACCTTAATAAAGACAGCATGGAAGTTTAAAAAATAAATAGTACAAAGTGAACGTCACAGTTGGCAGCACCTAATGGCTTTTCATACTTTGCATTACGTTATTATTCGACAAAGCCTGCATGCAGAGTTTAGCAAAAAGATAACCAGTGGAGGCAATTGCCTTAAAAGTTGCGTCACGGCGCACATCCCCGCGCAAGAAAAAAATACCGACATAACAGTCTATAAAAGAAAAGGTCAAAAATATCTGACCGCAGTTACTGTTCGGGCACCAGAACACGAGGACTAAGAATCTAGATAAAGATGTACTGCGTTTATAGAAAAGTGCAGCAGACCACGGACACCAACACTTCATCGGACGCAGAACTAAATCTTTTCGTTTATGTAATACGCGGCAGCGGTAGCGAAAATAATAGCTCGACAAAGGAACTTACAAGTGACACTGCTTGTTTGTACATTGGTGCGCATACGCGAACTTCACAGCAAGATTGCAGGTACCCGAAAGCACAGGGCAAAGCACAGCCTCGCAGCTCTTTTGAGCGAAGGAGAAGGATACAAGTTGTTTCAACGCGTGGCGGACAGAAGTCGTTCGTTCGCTGACCTTTGCGCCGAAAAATCTCGGGCTCCGCAAGCGGTACGGAGTGGTGGCACTGAAGCAGTCGGCGCGCGCGGCAGCCGGGGGTGGAGCGCGGGCCACACAGCGCGCATTCGTCGACGTCTTCCCGCCGGCCTCTCGCAACACCGCACGAAACACCACGGGACGGCGGCGACAGACCGTCGACTGCCACGCTCGCGACAGGCTGTGACTGTGTCTCCGTTATCTCTCGGACCGCAGGCAGCGCTCCGGGGGAGGCAATTCACGCCGGGGACTCCCGTGTGCCGAGACAACGCGCGCACGCACCCAGCACGCACCCACTGATCGGAGCGGCCGGCCCCACGGGTCGGGAAGGCGCGCGAGGTTACTTCAGCCAATTCCTCGCCAATCTCCGGAACAAGCGACTCGGAACGGACACCCTCGGCCTTGCGCACCTGTCAGCGCAACGACGCACGGAAGTCGCTGGGCTGTAACGAGCCGCATTTAAAGCGCGCAAGGATGCATTTATACGGGTTACTATCGCAACTGAGAACAATCAATAGCGTCGCCTCCACTGCACGATGCGACCTCGCAACAGCTGACCGCGTAGTGTGCATCGCGAAGCCGTGCCGAGAAATCTCTGGGAGGGGTGCGGATACGTACGACGACGTGCGAGCGTACGGGCGAAACAAATAAGGGCCGAAATACCATAATTTGCAGGGATCCGGCCGCGTCCGCCACACGCCGCACGCACGGCCGACTTGGCCGCTGCTACCGTAGTCCTTGCGTGATCCTCCCTGCCCCTTTCGCTGTCAGCCTCCCCGCAGCGCACAACGGCGCAACACAACGGAAGGAAATCTGACAAAAACGAAAACAAAACTATCGAAACAGCTACCGAATTTTGCTCCGACGTGGACTTCTTATACACCTCCTTTGCAATATTTATAAACGTCCACTAGTGGATTTCATGTTTAGGTGTGTTAACCAGCGGCCCTCGTGGTTCAAAAATATATTTTAAAAAGTTATAAAATAAAATATATATTTAAATACACTATTAACAAAGCCCTTTGTAGCAATGTTTAAAAGATAATACATACCTTGTGATAATTTGTTTTGCACTGTTAGTGCTGCCATCTTTCATCTCGTAGAAAACAAAACGCGAGAGTGCGCGAGAGCGGCAAGTTGGCATTATGGCGAGCACATGGCACCGGTATTCGCATCGTTTTCGTGAAGCATGGGCGATTAAACGTTGACCCAGCGGTGTGTGTGTCCGCAGCGGGAATCCGGCACTTGGTTCTTTTAATTTACCAAGATGCCGCTGACACACCAGTACCTGCGTTTCACCAGTGGGCCTGTGTTCGGCGTTCTGGCCAGCGCCGAGGCGCGGGTCGCCTTCGTGCGCTACCAAGACACGGCGTCCCGGTACTATGCCGTGACCGCCTGCGAAAACGTGCTTCTCTGGGACACCAAGACCAAGCAGAAGGTGAAAACCTTCTCCGGCCAGAAGCATTTGGCCACGTGCCTCGCTACCAGTCCCGATCACCGGCATGTGGCCGTCGGATACGCTGACGGCGCAGTGCGCATCTTCGACGTGGGCCAGGACGATGGTGAAGCCGCGATCACGTTCCAGGGTCACAAGGCAGCCGTTACCAGCCTCGACTTCGACGAAGGAAGGCTCGCGTCGGCCGGAAAGGACGCGGTGATCATCCTGTGGGACGTCGTCGGCGAGGCCGGCATGTTCAGGCTCAAAGGGCACAAGGGAGTCGTGACGCGGTGCCGCTTCATGCGCCATCGCGGAAACGTGCTCGTGTCCAGCTCCAAGGACACGTTCATCAAGTTTTGGGACTTGGAGACACAGCACTGCTTCAAGACGCTCGTCGGTCATCGCGGCGAGGTGTGGGACTTTGTGCTTGCCCGCGGTGACAGCTGGCTCGTGACGGGAAGTGCTGACAGCGAACTGCGAGTCTGGGAGATCACCGACAAGCAGCGGGGACAGGAAAGTTCCGGAGACGCAGCGGAGGCGAAGAAGAGTCGGCCAGGCGCCGCGGAAGACGGTGTAGGGCGCGGCGTCGAGGGCGACGAGGACGAAGAAGCGGAGGACGAGGCGGGTTGCCCGCTGACATGCACCAAGTTCGGCAGCGTCATGCGGGAAGGCAAAGGCCGGGTGTGCTCCCTAGCCGTGGACCCGTCGGAAAGGGCGATCCTCTGCCACGGCGTCGACTCCTTGGTTGAAGTTTTCAAGTTGAACGACGAGACCGAGGTCAAGAGCAAGCTTCAAAAGCGACAGCGCAAGCTCCGAAAGCGACGCCTCAAGTTGGCCTCCGAGGATCAGCCGGAGGAGGAGCAGGAGCCGCGCGTCGAGGTGACCATTGCCGACACGGTGGAGAGGCTGCAGACGTTCAGGTGCAGCAGCAAGCCTTGCTGCCTCGACATCTTCTCCGCTAGAAATGGTTTGGCAAAGGCTGCAGTTGGTCTCAAGAACAACCAGGTCGAGTTTTACGTCTTCAACATGATGGACAAGAGCGTCACGCCGGTGCTAGCCGAAAGCATCCAACTCGCCGGCCACAGGAGCGACGTGAGGGCCCTGTCCTTCAGTTCCGACAACACGGGTATCTTGTCAGTCAGCGGTGAGACAGTTAAGGTGTGGGGTCGCACCAGTCAGCAGTGCCTGCGAAGCATGGCGTGCGACTATGGCCTCTGCTGTTCTTTTTTGCCTGGTGACAGACACTGTATTGTGGGCACAAAGACGGGCAAGCTCCAGCTTTTTGACATTGGTGCCAAAAGCCTAATCGACGAAGTCAAGGCACACGGTGGTCCCGTGTGGTCGCTGGATGTGTACCCGAATCAAAAGGGGCTCGTTTCAGGAAGCGGTGATAAGACTGTCAAGTTCTGGGACTTTGACCTCGTCGACAGAAATGGTGTGCAGGCGCTGACGTTAGTCCATGCCAGAACTCTTGAAATGGCAGAAGACGTGCTCTGTGTCCGAGTAACTCCCAACAGCAAACTGCTTGCAGTGTCGCTCATGGACAGCACTGTGAAAGTTTTCTTTATGGACACACTCAAGTTCTTTCTGTCCTTGTACGGTCACAAGTTTCCTGCGCTCTGCATGGATGTCAGCTATGACAGTGCCCTCCTGGCAACTGGTTCAGCTGATCGTAGTGTCAAGATCTGGGGGCTCGACTTTGGGGATTGCCATCGGTCTATCCTTGCACACGACGACAGTGTCATGTGCCTCAGGTTCTTGCCCAAGACGCACATGTTCTTCACAGGAGGCAAGGACTCAACCATCAAGCAATGGGATGCAGATAACTTTCAAAAGGTGGCCACTCTTTCAGTCATACAATAGTTAAGTGTAGTAGATTAGTAGCTAAGTTATTGAAATACCTGTTAAATATTACATATTTTTATGACTAAGTAATTTCAGTATAATATCAGTCAAATATCCAAACTATGGGCAACAGGCTTCCTTTTGTGTCACAGTCTTTAGCCAAACACACATACTCAAGTTTTTTTTATTATTATTATTTTAACGTATGAACGAAGGCTACCACTAGTGCTGATGATATGCTGGTGAAAGTAGACAGATCTTCAAGCTTGTACTAAACCGTAAAAGATATTTAACTCAAGTTACTGGTTGCCAGCTAAAGGAAGATTACTCAGCATATTAGCAGGTGCTAAACAGCACAGTAAAAAGTATTTGAGTGCAGTTCAAAATACTCAAGGCTTGGTCCAAAACTCAGCTTCTTGCATACGAGACATTCCCAAGTTACAGTTCTATTTGGGGAGTAGCAGCAACATTTTGGTAATTATACTGTTGGACCAAAAAATGTGGCACCACAATATATCGCAGGGTAAATTTGTGGAATTCCTTTGTACATTTCGAAAAATTATTTAGCAATTTTACTTTTCTTAACCATTTCTCCACATCTTGTGGACAGTCTCTAGTTAATTGCCATAAATGTTCCGGGATTAGAAAGTTGTTTGTAAGCCATACCTACCAACTCACCTGGACCTTCTGCATACAGATTTGGGCTCATTTTACAATTGTTGCATCAAGCTTGCGAAAACTAAATTCTGTTTGTGGAAAGTCTTCACTCGTCAGTCCACGGACCTTCCATTGGAAGTTTTCCCATGGTGAAAGAATGCAAGAGGTGTATACCTGCTTTGAGCAACTTTATACGGACGAGTTCCCAAAGCAGTTGCTAAAGAGGTCACTGTGATCTAAAAGCAATGTGTTGCTTGTCGGTATTTGCTGTGTTAAGTTTGTTGCTGCATCCAAAGGTAAAGGGACTGACAACCGATATTTAAGGACCTAGTTTTTTATGGCGCAACACAAAGCTCACCCTTGGTAGTGTTTAAATCTACAGCGGTTACTTCCAGAAGCATGTGGATATGTAGTAAGCAGAATTTTTCGATCTGAGCAGCCTCTAAAAAAAGAAGTAAAAGTCCCTCCTCCAGCAACGCTGAAAAGTGAGAGCGATACTGATAGGCCATCTCTTAAATTGTGAAAACCACCCATTGTTCTACTGTCACAGGAGTGAGTGTAACTTTGGTGAACCACATACTTTTTGACCTTTTCAACCATTTTTAAAAATAAAAAGCTGGTGCAATAAGTTTACGATGTTGTACAGATATTTCCTATATTTGTACCGCGTTTTCCCTCAAGTTCATGCCTATGTCGTGGCTGGCTGGCCCCCGTCGTTCTGTCGATAGACAAGCCAAGCCAACTCATCAAAAATGAAGGCGGAGGCAGCGCCACTTTTCTGCTCACTACAAACGAAGACTTATTGGCACATTGTAAGTCAGGAAACACGTATAATAATGAAACGTATACTGCATTTCAATACTAATAAGAAGACCAGGAGCAGCGTACAGTAGTAGAAGGTCACGTAGTGGGGGGGGGACCCCTTGTGCAGCTTCATGTTTTGCCGCATAGGACACCAAAAGTAATTGTTTGCTACTTGTAATGATAAATTATAAATATGAATCCACGTTTAATGAGAAAAATACTGCTCATTTGAGCCACTACGATAGGGAATCATTCCATCAGCAGGGTTATGTGGATTGGTGTTCTCAGTGGTTGTCTGTCCCTTTAAATCGTCTTTATAAAGTGTGTGCGTACCCCGGAAAAGGCATGTTCTCAGAGCAAGTGTGTCAAAAAATGTGCTACCACCCTTCCCCATACTGCGTCATGTCAGCGAGATTTTATGTATTCTAAAGAACAGGCTGGCAGATATGTACGAGCCACTCGATTGCTCCAGAAAGTATTTAGTGTTCAATATATGGCATCTTTATTAAAGTGTGATGTCCACGTCAAATTCACTACTTTCATGCCTTAACGTGCTGACTGCACTGTCACTATTGTGTTTTCAGATTGTGACCCTTGAGGGCCACCAGGCAGAAGTGTGGGCACTGTCCATCAGCCCTGACGGACGGTACGTGGTCACGGCCTCACACGACCGGTCCCTGCGCCTCTGGCTCAAGACTGAGGAGCCTCTTGTACTCGAAGAAGAGCGTGAGAACGAGAGGGAGGCCGAGTTTGAGACTAATACAAATCTCGAGGAAGCAGTCATCCCGAGGGAAGGTGGCAAGGACGAGCTAGGCCTGGCTGCCAAGAAGACGACCGAGACGGTCAAGATTGCGGAGCGTCTTTTGGAAGCCATAGACGTCTACAGGGAGCACAAGGCGAAGTGGGAGGAATACGAAGTCCAGCGTAAGGCATCTGCAGAACCAATCGCACCCCCCGCACCGCATCCACTGATGACTGTCTACCAGACAACCTGCCCCGAGCGTTACATGCTGGAGGCACTCAGGAGGATACGCTACAGTGAACTGGAAGAGACACTGCTTGTCCTTCCGTTCGGATATGTCATGGACCTTCTCAAGGTTAGTCTGTTGTATAGAATAGAATGTTATCACAAGAATGGTTAGTTCACTAGCACTAGTGCAAGATGCGAGCTGGGTGTTCAAGGTACATTAAGAGTGTCTATTGTTCTGTGCGACCGACATGGCAAAATCCAGAGCAGGTAAAGTCACTTGCACATTTATGAAAATCGGCTGCTTAGGCAAAGAGCAGAAGTAAGGGCTGGTTTACATGAGCATTGTCTATGTTCATACTCCCTCCCCCCCCCCTCCCCCTTGTCTCCAGTGTGCTGTCACCTGTGTGTCATGAACTGGCTCACTGGAAATTAGAATTCTGCCTTGCAAGGACAGTAGCTGTGCAAAAACAAGTTAAATGTTAATTAAAGCCATTGATTATTTTGCAACAGTCAAGTTTTGCTTGAGCTGCACAAATTTGCAATCTTGTGATTGTTTACCTTGTTGCAGTCACTGGTGCTAGCACCTTATTTATTGTCTCTGCACCGACCATAAAACGAGTGTGTATTCTTATTCATTCCAGGCACTCTCTGAACTGCTGAGTCGCAACTGGGAGGCAGAACTGTGCTGTCGCTGCCTGTTTTTTCTGCTCAGAGTGCACAGCGGACAGATCGGGGCCACCTCAGCACTGGTGTCAACTGTAGACAGGCTGCGGCTTTGCACTCTCAGCCACCTGGACCAAGCCAGAGATGAAATTGGCTACAACCTGGCTGGGCTCAACTTTCTACAGCGAGAGATTGATGCGCGGGAAGAAGTGGCGCTCTTTACCGATGCAACAAGAGCATTCAAGGAACGGAAGAAGAAGAAAACGAAAAAGGAACGAGCTATACTTTCAGTTGTGGCCTCGTGACAAACTCGTTGTAATAAATGTGATGGTGGCAAGGTATGAACTCCCGTATACACTTGTGCGTATGAACTACAGGGTGAAAGAAGCAAATTGGTGTTTTCAGAACCAGCAGCTGCATTGTGCGCAGCTATCATGTCATGTTAAGCTATCAGGACATGCAATTGTATCTGCTGCACGTAGATATCAATATATAAAGAAAAGGGTATAGAAGGTATTGCAGAACTGGTGGATATGCACATCATTGACGGGACTGGTGTGTCAAGTTAATTGTTTTCTGTAATGTAGATGCTTATTGTTAATAAACTCATTGGCCCAGGCAGCGAACACAGACTTTGCAGTTCTGAAAGTAGCAGCGTCTCTTCAAGCAAGCCCACAGCAGAACATTGAGAACTTGTCAAACACATTTACTATGACGAGAAAAGTTAAGTGTTTAAAAGGGCCATGAGCACAGACAAGGCCACTTGTTCATAAGTCTTGCCACAAAGGAGGGAAAGGAAGCAGGCTACCACAAAATGCATGGAGGCAAGCAACAGTTCATCATCAGGTGATGACTATAGCACTGTGACTAGATGCTCAATCAGCAAGTTGGCCATGCAAATAAAGCCAGAAAGAGTGCTATCTTAAGCCACTAAATGATCTGTAATGCAGGGCACAGTCGTCTTAATTCCAACTAAACAGTTAACAGGCAATACACATCTTTGATCACCTTGAAGCAACGTAAACACATTGGCCAACAGAGTTACAAGCCATAGCTAGAACAGATATACTAAGTGGCGCAAAACAATTTACTATGTGGGTGAGCGACTGCAGAGTTCCATGGTGGAAAAGTGACCTCAGTCAGTATTGATGGGACGCTGGATATCAAACACAGGCACATTCGACTATTCACATTATCAATGTCCCCTGATGGGGCATTTTTGGCACAAACGGCCCACTCCAAGAAGCCAGAAATTGCCTGAAAGCCTCATTTGAACAAGGTGGCTTCAAAACGCATTGAAGAAATAATGATCCAAACAAAACCTTCGCATTTGTTGCGACTGCTTGTATACATGAAGTGAATGCAAAGCACTCGAGGATGCCTGAACTATAGTAACAGCAATACAAAGAAAACAGAGAAAGTGTAGGGGAAGTTATGTTCAATGACACGTAAAAACATACAAGGTAAAAGGGATTGAAATGACGAAAAAATAACTTGTGGCAGGTGGGAGCCAAACCCACATTACACATGTAGTGCTCTAACAATTAAGCTGACTGTTAACCCCCTCCGAGCCATGGACAGTTCAGCTCATCAACAGTACTTTTCATTTTTTAGCAATGCCATGGATGAGCTGGTTTCCATCTCAGTGCTTTGTCGTGCTTCCAGTAGATGGCAGCACACAATCCGTGGAGCAGTGCAACCAGGAGTGAGTTTATTCTCACGAAGGAAGTAAATAATGTTGGCAACTGGGGTGTTCAAAAATAACTTGGTCATTTTTGCTCAGATTTCGGGTTAAGTGGCGCAAAAGGGGTGAAGTAGGCCATTACAAGGATGTGAAAAGAATTGAATGCTGACATGAAAGAGTGAGTCAAAGAACAGTGATTGTTTTTTTTTTATGAGGAATGGCTGCAGTTCTAACCTTCATTTCACGTAGTCTTTAGATCGCTCATTGGCTTGTACTGCATGCCAACCACAAAAAATTCATTTCTAACAAAAAAAATCGTATGCTACTTTGCCACTCGTGAAACCGCATGCAACCAAATTGTATTATCACATGGGGAATTACAGTTGAAACTCAATATAACAAACCGAGATATAATGAGGTAAATGAAGGTATTCTCATTTCGAATGAAACATCGTTATAAGGAGGTGTGACTGTATCCTCTGCACCTTTCAAACTTAGGGCGGATTCATTGGGTACAATAAAATTTTGTTCTTTCAAAGACCTTAGGTGTTGAAAACTTTCGCAGTAGTGGATACACTGAAGATTGTCGAGTGTAAATTTAAATATGACTGTCGTAGAAGTGAGTCATCACTTTACTCAGTCCTTGTATTCAAATTTGTTCTTGTTGATCTTTACTTTGCGGTTAAGCATGACTGTGAATGTCATTACCTATTTCTTGGTGTGGCAGTTGCCATTGGCGCTAAAAAAAAGCTGTGTATAAACGCTGGCGAGAGATGACAAGTGTAAAACAATTAATAAGATTCACGTTTCTATATAAGATGACTTGTTGTTTTGATGAGTGAACATTTTATTTATATACAAGCCACGTACCAAATGAGACACAGTTGGTGACTGTTCATGACGAACTTGGCAAGCCGAAGAGCTTCACCGTTCCTGCATCTTGGTCCCGCTCCCCTTTGTCGTCGCAGGCAAATGCGAGGAGGTGGCGCTTGGGGTGCCACGCTATCGTGAATGTGGGCGACTCGCACGGAACCTCAAATATTTTTTCCCCTGCAAACACAAGATGACAGCTGTAGTTGCACGCACTGCTGCAAGGCTCTGTTCTGTATCCCAAAAAACCTGATTTCCCACAAAGCCTGGACACGTAGACCCAAATTCAAGATATTAGTTTGTACTAGTTTTAGTGATCTGCACACTGTTCCATTAATATGAGCTGACACGCATTAACAACGGAAAATTGCATTGGTTTTGGAATCCCATGTCCCGTAAACCTTTGAGGATGACTGTACCTTACAGCACAGTGATAGACTGCAGTGGCACAAGCAACAACAGCACCACTGACGTCTTCCATAGCTTCCAAGATCATCAAACAGCACATCGTCAGCCATCATTAATTCGACTATATACCCCGACATGTTTCACGCGTAAAATTAAGCTACTACTGCACTACAGTTTCTTCATATCCAGTACACATCAGAAATGATGCTTTTCATAAGGTCTTAAATTTCTATGCAGTTGGCCTTTAAAAACAATGCTGCATACCCCACAGGGATAGAATGGAAGCCAACAGTATTTCAAATTCCAATGCCAAACTTCTGCTGTGAATTGACATTGCCGCACTCGCAGCTCACACACTATGTTCCTACCGGTGGCTCAATGCCGGTAATCCCTGCCACATTGCCGCTGTGCTTGGGTGCTTGGTTACCTTGTGTTGCGAAGCTAGCCACAGTGCAGATTTCACCAGTTCACTGTAGATAATCTTCAACTTCTGGAGCACTATTGGACATTTGGGATCTTTTCCTTCTCATGTTCAAACGTTGGAAAGAAAGCAGGCACCACAAAATGCATCACTCCATAACCAAATGCCGCACTACACTATGCTCACAAAAGATGACTTGCCGAGAAACCTAAGTGGCTTTCATTTGTAGCTTTGTGCTAGTCTTCAGGGGCTGAGAATTTTCTAGTGGTGTGTGAACAGTAATTTTCGAAACTGAATTGAATATGAATCGATAAGTGCCAAAAACATATGAAATGGATGTAAACAGAGCTTGAGAAAGACCTAGTTGGGGCAGCTTTGTCATTCCGCAGTGCAGTGGCAGGCACGGTGACACGAAAGGTTGACAGTTTGCGCTTCACTTATGTGTTCCTCATTTTCTACCAACTTTGTGTGTCACTGTGCCGGCCACAGTGCAACAGAACAATAAACTGTGTCAAATATTGAATACTTCTTGAACAGGGAGCAGACGTTTTTGCCCTTTATATAAGGTGACCTTTGCATCCTAGTACTGTATAATCACAATCTTAGCAAGTTTCTGTCGTTATACACTGCACGTAATAAGCAACTTATTCTCATACTCCGGGCTTATCAGCAAGTGTGAATGACAGTGGCTTAGCCGAAAAAGCCATACTCCCTGATCAATGTATAGCTTGCTCCACTGCATAGCTTCTTGTGTTTTATATCTGTTATGGCCACCGGGATTATACTAATTTCTCTTTTCCTCCAATATTATGCTTTATCGCACGCAAGTGGCAATTTGAAATACTCTAAACCTTTTTGAAAACTATTTGTATTTACAAATACAATTCAATTAGATGGCCGAATTGAGTGTGGCAATAGCCAATTCATTATGCAAAAGCTTCAGATATTTGGAAACCCTAGAATTTCCCCTTTCATAAATTTGACTTCAATTCTAGTAGATGCGCATGCACAAACCCAAGCAAAGCGGTAACCATGTTTCACTGCTGCTGCAAGCATAAATACTCACCAGTTTCCACATCAGCAATGTCAATGAGCAGGTCCTCTGATGCAGATGCCAGCATTTTCCCATCGTGGCTGAAGCTGATGGTTCTCACCGGCCACTCCAACCTGATGCAAACAGAACAGCAAGAAAAAAAATTCTGCATATTAAAGAATTCTACAGTGGCAGAATCAATTAACAAAGCAGAAGCTTCTTGGGAGTGTTTGTTCTGTCTGTTTTACTGGTAGACAAATATGCCACTTCATTTCTTGAGCTATTAGTAAAAACTTGGAGTGCTAAAAGCACGAAAGACGTAGAAAAAGAAACACACACGACATGAGCTCATTGATACATGCTGCTGTCTCAATGCAAAGATTAATTTAAGTTTATGAAAGAGGAAGTTGGCAATTGAGAGTAGTACAATGACTTGTACAACTTTCAGACACCCCCAACTTCCCTGTTTAAAAAAAATTCCTACGCTGTGTCAGCTGTTGTGAACTTATCTGGCTTACCAATGTTGCAGTGCTTCAAGTTTTGAAGTGATTCATGCTTGCGCTGGCATATCTTAGCTTTCCAGTTAGGTCAGCTGATAGGAAGACTCACCAAAATAATGCCACCGGTTCCTGCTTCAATGTGCTTGCCAGTATGATTTCTTTGGTTCAAATACGCGGGATTTTTTTTTATCATTTATTTGCGAGGTTTAATGTCCCAAGGTAACAGAGGCGCTGGGAGGGACGCCACAGAGGAAGGCTCCAGATTTAAACTAGTACTGAGTGCTCTGTAACATGCACTTAAAGCACACTACACAAACATTCTTGCACTCTGCCCCCACTCAAACGCAGCCACTGTCAAGCCCACAACCTTGTGATCAGCGGCAGAATACCATCACCACTGAGCCATTGCTCATATAGGTAGGTTTTTCCTTTTTGCCGGCACACCATCCTTAGGTAGTTATCAACATTAAAGCCCCTCCATATATGTTTCCATCGACCAAGTTATGTACCACCGCCCTACCCTCCTCCTCACCCTATCAGCTTCCAGTGTCAAGCAGAATGTACCTCACTCAGCTTCTGGTTCCGAGCAGATGTGATGCCATCTGCCACTGCAGCATAGAAGTGCGAGGATGCAGCAGCAGTGAAGATGGAAATTCAGAAAGCAGGGATTGCTTAAGCGGAACTGATGTGAATAAAAAATAAAATCAAGGAACGGTGGCACACTTCCATGGGTTGGTGCTACTTAGCAAAAGCTGCAGTGGCGTGTGGACAGAGGAGCTCTAATTAACTCTACATCTTTTACTTTCATGAACTCCTAGTCCCTCACATCTTGCAATCATCCCAATGCAAAAAGTCGTGCACACGTACCGCGAGAATGTCCTAAGGCAGGCCAGCTCTTGGACATCCCAAAGGCTGACCAGGGCATCCACACTGCCCGTGGCAAAGTACTTGCCCGTCGGATCAAACTCGATGCAGATGCAGTTGGCCGGATGGGCATTTAACACAGTCTGCAGTTGCAAGTCGGGGTAGCTGTGCACATGAGGAAACAGTGAAATCAATAAGTGCAACTCTTTCACAAACACGTTTCCATGCAAACCGAATAGAAAATAGACACCAAATGTGCTTATGGCCAATCGCAAATATTTAAGTATGTTTCAGACTCCCTTTTTCAAGCATTCTTAGCAGATTCACAAATATAATCAGTGGCTTGTGAGTGTTTAGCTGCATTTGTGAAAAAAAAGAAAATAGCAGGGCACTGGTAATGAAGTCTATGCCAGATAATAGAGAGGTTTAGCTTGTCCGGTATTCGGGTAAACGCAGGCAAACGTTGGGGCGGAGGCGTAAACGTGAGTGGCCTGCATGGTGCAGCCACCTGGTGGCGCAGAGCTCAAACAGACAAAAACAGCTAATGTTGCATTAACCAAGCGTATTCTACTTCATAAATTTTCGGTACTGGCGTAATCGTGTTGCTGCCAGCGTTTACCTGCCAGCGTTTACCCGATTACCAGACAAGTTAAACCTCTCTAATGTGATGAAATATCAATTTTACCTACTAATTATTAGCACAGAGGGGCACAAAGCTAGTGAATAGCGTGGCTCAAGGCAGCTAATTAAAACGATTGAAATGAGACTATCAAGGAACTTTCATATTATAAAATGAGTTACATACATAGCTCAATAGCTCAAGCATGTGAAATTGGTGACCTGCCATGTTAAAGATACACCCACCATACCATGCTTTCTACAATAAAATTTCAAGGCTAAAAAATAAAATGCGATTTTTGCATCTACTGCAAATAAGACATATCCTCAATTCGCAATGCGCGTAAAACACATCGGCAAACAGCACTTCACCCAGAGCTCACCTCAGGATGTGGATGCAACCCTGGCCACTGGTGAGGAAGAAATGCGTGTTGGTGTTGTTCCAGGAAATCTCGTTCACCTCAAACTTGAATTGCTGGTCTGTGCGGACCTTGTGTGATCGGACGTCAATGAAGGACACCAGATCTTCCTTGTTTCCCACAGCAATTGTCTGTCCATCAGGTGACCAGCAGATGTTAATGTTTTCTCCTAAAGAAAGAAACATTCACAGCCAATTGAGAGAAAACGCACGGCAATGCATATCAACAATGTCAAAGCGTACATAGACAAACTGTCACACAGAAAGCTAGCCTGGCAAGAGGTTTCGGTTACGCCAGAAAGAGATGTGCCTCTATTTTGACATGCAGAGGAGCCGGCTAGCTTAAACAGCTGCGTTCAAGAAGACACTACTTTAAATGAAGTGCGCTAAGGTTTCACATATGGCCCACCTTTAGTGCCAACGACCGCTATCGACTTCTGCGTCCGTGCGTCCCACAACCGGACAGTTTTGTCCAAACTTGCCGTTGCCAAGTGGTCAGGGTTTGAAGGGTGCCAGCACAACTGGTCGACGCTGTCTCCGTGACCCTTGAAGACATGATCCTTCGCCTAAATAAACACACACAAAAAGATACCGGTCACTTTCTTCTTAAACATGTAGAGTACACGTAAGCAACAGCACTGCTCTTCAGCTGCACGTACAGAATGCCAGCTACGTTACTTAAACGAGCACTTTTGACTTCACTGGCTGCAAACTGCGTCGTACACACGAGCCATGAAGCGCACTTTCAACATAATACTGAATGCAAAAGAAGCATTTACGTTTCACCGGTCCCATCACACAAATTTATGCATATCAAAAAATGACACTTCAAGGAACAGTGACAGGTCTATGAACGCTTAAGCTAACTTGATCGCATGTCATAAAGGCATACCGGCCTGTCACTAACAGTTATCTTGTGACACAATGAAGTGACTAGCTCTTGAAACGCCGCCGTTCACTTGCCATGCGATCCTTGTCCAAGACGAATATGCTGACGGTTTTGTCGAAGCTCCCGCAGGCGAGGCGGCGGCCATCGCAACTCCAATTGACGGAGTGAACTTTGGAAGAGTGGGCCTGGTAATCCTTTACGCGGCTATTGGCCTGGAAGAACGCGGTAAGTGCTTGACCGTGGCTCGATTGCTGCTGGTTCCAGCTTCTATTCGGCGCCATGACGCTCATCGGTTTATAAACACTATCAGCATCAAGAGCGCCAGCCATTCTTGCTCCACGACCATGGAGAACAACGCTCTTAAATTCATGGAGAACACGGAGGAAGGAAACTCAGGAGAGGCCCTGACGTCACTCTTTGTGAAGCTAAAGTGAAGCCGGAAGTTGGCGTTGCTCGTGGCGTTGCTCCGCCTATCGGGCCAGCTCTCCTCTCCTGTTTGCAGTATAGTAACTCTATGCCTGTTTGGATAGATGGATGGATGATTGAGGCTCAACCCTCTGAATCGGGCGGCGGCGGCGCCCGCCACCTAGCCTTTAATGGTATATATGCATGCATACCTATGTATTTACTCCTTTACTTTTGCGTTGATATTATCCACCAATCAGATAGTCTGCGTTTAGTTATTTCTACCTGTTCAAAGTCTATTCTACTTTCACTGTCTTTAAAATCCAAAGCTTTGAATATTTCCCCGTTAGATTCAACCAACGTTTTTATCTAAAAACGTTGGATTCAACTGCAGGCTGAAGTTGTTTACAAGCAAGTATAAGGTGTTCAGCCGTTTCCTCCTCCTCTCCACACATCTCGCACACCAAATCTATCTCCTGGTATCTGGCTCGGTACGTTTTAGTCCGCAGTACACCTGTCCTGGCCTCAAACAACAATGAGCTTCCCTTAGAGTTATCGTAAATATTTTGTTTGGCTATTTCTTACTTAAACGTCCTGTACGTCTCCAATGCCGATTTGGTTTGCATCTCTGTACTCCACATACCCCTCTCTGTCTCCTTAACCTTTTTCTTGACAGATGATTCTTTACTTGTCCCCCCGCTACTGCCCAAGTATTTGCTTGTCAATTTTCTAGTTCGCTTCCTCCACCTCGTGTCAACATTCCTCGTGTATAAGTAACTGAAAACCTTCCTAGCCCACCGAATTTCCCCCATTTTTCTCAATCGCTCCTCAAATGCTATCTTGCTATTAGCCTCTCTGCCCTCGAAAGAAGACCATCCCAGATCCCCCTGCACTCCAAGATTTGGTGTCTTGCCATGTGCTCCCAGAGCGAGCCTACCCACACCACGTTGCCTAATTTCCAACTGTTGCCGGGTCTCTGTTCTAATTAATACATAGAACTGCATTGGCAAAAGTCAGGCCTCCATTCAGGCCTCCAAAAGTCAGGCCTACATTTCTCGCGAAACCACGCCGCTCTGCGTGCAACCGGGCTGCTCGGACGCGCGCGCTCCGCAGCAATACAATCGCGATGTCTCATTGCATTACCGTTGCCGAAGTCATGTTGAAAGAAGTTCATAATTGACTTCGCAAATTGGGCCGTGAGGTCTAATCGGCCGCTTTTACCAGCTTTTGTGAATATAAACATGCCTTACAATTAAGGCCAGCCAACTGAACTCTGTTCGAGCTCGTGTCTACGTTCCCGTGTTCTCGTGAGCTCGTAGGTGTCTTGCATTCTTCAGTGCAGTGAGAATGCGTACATTTTTTTCGTGTCGGCGTCTAGCTCGCAAGTCTGTCTGAGAGCCCCAAGAAGTACAAGCAGCGGAAAGCAGGGAGCGATAAAGGTGATCTTTTTCAAAAACACTCAAAAACTGGGCGGCGCGGCCTGTAGAAGAGCCGGTAGAAGCAGCGGATTCGACCTCACGATACAATCTCCGCACTTCATTATGAACTTCTTTCAACATGGTTACACATCGCGATTATATCCTTTGGTCTAGGATTGATGCGGAGCGCGCGCGTCCGAGCAGCCCGGTTCCGCGCCGCGCGGCGTGGTTGCGCCATATGGGTTTCGCGAGAAATGTAAACAAGAGGCAGTGGCTTCGTTTTCAACTGTTTTTTATACAGGCTCGGTATTGAATGAAACAAGTTTTTATCCCGGAAACAAACACTGTGTTATACGGCGCTGCTACTGCGTTGTTCTAGATCATTTTTTTTTCGGGTTTTTTATTTGCAACCCGTCGCGAGGAGCCTCACGTGCATGCTCGTGCGCGTGAACGCTGTTGGCGTGCAACGAAGCAACACGGAACGCGCAGAGTCGCAGAGTGATAACTTTTGCCGAGGGTAGCTATAATCATAGAGTTTCTCACTATAATATGAGAAACTCTATGGCTATAATGTACGAAGTCGCCATTTTTAACGCGACAGCGTTTAGGGCCCCGTGTCGCCGAAAATCCGGTGTCGGGCGTCGTTTCGGCAAAAAGATTTTCAAACCACCCATATCCAGGCCCTCCATGTGGCGCAAGGAGGTTACTGAACTAATTGAATTTCTCGAGCTAAAATACGTAGAAAAATCGTAAAGTACGACATACACAGCACCTACAGACATGATAGCGTCAGGTTGTCATTTGACTATACGAGAAAACATATAGTTCTGTTACGTGAAAACTCAGACAAGCACCTTTCTATGAATGGCGTTTGTGCCATTCATAGACCGGCCACGGCGTCCGCCATTTGAGCGCCGGCGCCCGAGTATCTCGGGGGCCACGGAGCAGCGCGCCCGGTTCCTTGCAATACCTGCAGATTGCGCTCGCCTCCTCCACATCGCTAGAGTGCATCGATGTCCTCATCGCCCGCCACTCCGTACTAGGTGGAAACAACCACGGCGTCTACTACGGCATTGGACAGGCGAGTGCATGCCTGATACGCACGAGCGCCGGCGACGCGTCCCTACGGTTTTCGCCAAGGGCGTCTACTACGGCGTCCGCCATTCGTGTTCCGAATGCCGTGGTAGACGCCGTGGTTGTCTCCACTCTGTCCGGAGCGGTGGGCGAGGACATCGAGGCACCCTAGCATCGCGGCTCACGCAAATGGCCGCGTTTCTACCAGAAAGCCCGCCTTCGTGCAAAGCGTTCGCGACCACCGTTTTTCGTATGGTTTCCCGGTAAGCATCACGGTTACCAGTTGTCGGGAAACGTGAGAAGCAGTCAGGGACACGACCTACTGTATAAGTAGGTCGTGTCAGGGATCTTAATGCTTTAGAAAGCTTATGTGTCCTCCATCTTTTTTTTTTTTACTTAGTGTAGAAAAGTGTAGCTCCGCCCACCTACACGAAGACATTTTTTATATGTGTAGTGTTGCATAAAAAACTAAGCTTTCTACACTGTGGTTTCGATGGGTGTGGGCAGCAGACTACAAAGCAAGCTGGCGTTGCAAACGTGTGGCGCCATTTTGTCGGCGACTGTCGGGTCTGATATAGCGACGATAATGAATATTCGCTGACGGCAGTGAAGTGCTGGCGTGAGCATGCGTAACAGATAATGGTGAGCTAATCTTCCGAGAAGATAAAATTGTCTTGCTCATGGATGGTGCGGGCTGTTTTAGACTCCGCATTGCGAAGTTGTCCTCGTGCACTGCACATTCGCGATGTATTTCGCTGTACTTTATCTAGGGTTGGTGATGAAAGGAAACTCGTACATTGGCGTTTAGTTTCAGGCAACCAGTAAGTGCAAAGTCAGGCGAAGTGCGGGGTCAGGCGCTTTTCGTCTGCTGACAAAGAAGACGACTCGCAGTCTACTCTGATTGGCTACAGCCCAGCGATTCCAAGTGTAGCACACGACGTAATAGCCCTAGCCCGGCACTAGACTCGTCTGCACAAGCCTGTACGTAATGTAGGTAAAATAAATTAACGAAGTCGTAAAAAGAAAGACACAGAGACTTCGCTTTCTTTGTGTGTCTGCTTCTTTCTATGTCCTTGTTCAGTCGCGCTTACACATTCTATGATGATTTCAAACCAACTAGCCCGCCGTGTTTTAACTAAATTAAGAGCGCGGAAACTCGCTGTCAAAACTGGAGTGAGGAATCGCGGCAGCAGCAAGCGAATTGACCTTCATGCATCCCTCGCTTCAATGCGAACGAAACGTAGAAAGCACAGCGCGTACGAAGCTACCGGCACTACGCGCACTGTGCAAACATCATAGATCGCCTTGAAGGTGAGGCCTGCGAGGGCGTGCATTTTGGCCACGTCGCAGATCGCTTTCAAGAGACACGAGCGCCGGCAACGGGTCCCTACGACGTCCGCCAAAGGCGTCTACTACGGCGTCCGCGATTCGCGCGGCTATGCGCGGCCAACGCCGTAGTAGACGCCGCGGTTGTTTCCACTCTGAACGGAGCAGCGGGCGAGGAGGACATCGAGGCTCCCTAGCAACCGCCATAAAAGAACGCCCCTCCTCCCTCACCTGACCCCCTTGCCTTGCACGCGGCAATGGCAGAAATGCGCTTGGAGTGCCCATAAATTGCTATCACAATAAAAAAATATAACCCTATTGGAACACAGCTTCTACTGAAAGCGTGCACCTCCCAATCTTGGAGGCTATAGAGCGGGCCACTGAAAGCCAAGCCTGGCGAAACCAGCGGAAAATCCAACATTGCGGCCCCTAAGATAGTGCAGCGTGGCTTGTAACAATCGATTTTGTCTGGACAGTTGAACTGTTGGGCTAAATTCGTCCGAAAAATTGCTTGCGAAAATGTATTAGTTCTGTGGGAACTCTGACGGTGCATTTATGAAGTCCAGAATATCCATCAAGTCCAAATTTATGATGTCCGAAAAATCTGTCGGCGACTGTATTCTATTACGGTACATTCTGCTGCTTCAACAGGGACCTATAAAGCATTTTATTTGTATTATAGAAAATTCTTCATGAAACTTGTACGTTTTACTATTGGCTGTATAATTCTTGTATAGTACCAACAGAAACTTGCATTGGGATTTTCTCAAGGGTGCAGCCTAGCATGACTAAAGTCCTTGGATATGCTTGCTTTTAAACGCGGAAACGCCCACCACACAACTGTGGATTACACTGTTAAATAAGGGGAACATACAAAGAGAATACATCAAAATATGGCTTACAATAATACGCCAATATCGACTTTACATTAACATGTAACTTTACATGTGGGACACTGCAAAAAATTGGTAGAATAACTGAGTGTTAATTTATGCAATGATCTGTCTTCGGGTTCTGCCTACTCTTCTATGACACTTCACCCAGGGTGCCAGAGTTGGCATACTTTACTAAAGCACTAACTTCAGGATCAGTCCCGACAGAGCAGACATGCCAATCCCTGGCAAGGAATAGAAAGCATTGCTTCAATGAATGAATTCTATCACAGATCCAGCAGAGAGGGGCCTTTTTTGATATTGATAGCAGCACAACAATCTGCTACACGTTAATAAAGCGATAGCATTGTTTGGCTCTTTCCTGCACTTTGCGGGTTGATGTTCCTGGCCTTTACAGGAGGAGAGTAGGCCACAGCAGCACAAAATTTGTTACATGTTAATAAAGCGATAGCTTTCTTTGACTCTTTCCCCCCTGCTTCCCCCACTTTGTGGGTTGATGTTTCTGGCTGTTAACAGGAGGAGAGTGGGCGACTATGCATGTGCTGGCTGCTGTCTTGCAGAGACAACAACGTAGAGCACGGTATGTGCCACCGCAGGCATAACAGACAGCTTTGACACTGCATATGTGATATTGATATGCGCCCATTTTTGACCAATCCCAAAGGATGAATGTTCCAAGGTGACACAGTTAAGGTGTATGTAGACTAACATATATTCAAGCAATCTCTTTATCTACTTCACTTGCTTTAGATGGACGTCGGCTGATATCGGACAATATAAACCGGAAGGTGTGTGAAGAGCAGAGAGAAAGTGCAGGCGAGGTAGAGGAGGAGAGCAAGGAACCTGAATGGCTAGCGCGGGTGATGTCATGTACTAGGGGAGGAGGGCCAGCTGCGGACACCCCATCTGCAACAGATGCCACTGAGTCGAGCATGGCCTCTTGACGGATAGCCATTGTGTTGAAGTTGCAGCCACAATATTACAAATAGTGGGGATTAATGGGTGAGTTACACTGGGGTGCAGTTATTACAACTAGATATATACTCTGTTGTGGTATCATTCGGCATTGTGGTTGTCAGCAAAATTGTCAGTGTGTGTCTACTGATGTGCCCATAAGGTTTTGTGATTTATGGATGGCATAGGGACGTGCAGCAGCTTATCCAATTAAAGCTATCGCTGAATCACAAAGCTAACGCTTTGACATTTATCTTTGCTAGTTCTTGACAAAATTGCTTTGGACACGAAATGACTATAATAGAATAAGGTGACTTCAAAAGTGTACCTGTCATGAAAAGCAGTGCACAGTAGTAAATCATTGGCGCAGTGGCATACCAACTCTATAATTCTCAAGTGGGGGTTAAACCGCAAGACGTCTGACATTTGTCACTCTTTCTGAAGGTTAAAGGGGCCCGAACCACTTTTTATCGAAGTGCAGAAAGGCATTTGAAGTGAAAATAGGCTATTTCAGAAATAGTCTGTCGCAAGAAGTACTTCATGCGTTCAGCAGAAGTGGAATTATTGGCAATCAAGCATGGCCTCCGCAGTGCTTCCACTCGTTCTTCAAAGCCTTGCACTGCGAAGGCTACGGCGGAGCGGGGCGTGCCCACAACGCTTCGCCTTCTGCGGTGCACAGTTCAAATTTCATTTTGGATGTTAACGTAGAAGCCACGACTTCCGATTTTGGTGTCTACAATGCGCTAAGCATAAGCCAAACGCAGTTGTTCTCAGCGAGCCACAGTGTGCTTAGCCAATAGACTCGTGGTGGCACACCGCAGTGGTCGTGGTATCCACGCTACATAGCAGACGGCAGCTACCAATAGCAGCCACGTATGGCAATCCGCTTTTCTTCTTTTTTTTTTAATAAAGCATCTAGAAGAGAATGAGGAGCGGACTTCTGTTGAAAAGAGAGCGTTTGAGAGAAAAGTGACATTGCGCTCCACTTCACTCCATGCGCTGCCTACGACAGCGGTTGAAATGCTCACAGAAGCATATGCTACCTCCGGGGTATGTTATTTCACCAAGCCTGAGGGGTGGTTCAGAGCCCATTTAAATTGTTCTAATTTTACGCCAAACCATCAGCGCCGGTACAACAGTGCGATGTCCCGAATTTCAGTCAATTTTCACATATTTAGGCCATTGTGGCTCTGTTAATGTTCTGAAGACTTGATAAGTTCAGTCTGGCTTTCTTTTAGAACACAACATAGTCCATTTTTACCAATAACAAGCTAACTACATAGGCCCGAGCAGACGGGGCCAGAATCTACGATATCATGGCTGCGAGTTGGTGCGGGAACTTAAATGTGGTGTCACCACTCATCCTTTGTTTTTGCACCTTCTCAGGTTTACAAAATTACGCCTCAGGAAAACAGAAAGGTACTTTGTCAATATAGCTAAACTTAAGTTTTCTCTTTAGTGTCCCTCTCATGTAGCCATGGAAACTCTTGCTGTTCATTCCACTTCACACATCTTGGGATGGCCATTTTGTCAAGTACCAATGAGCAGAGTGTAAGACAGCCGGCCCAAGCGTTTTGCAGCACTTTAAGTTCTATTGCAATTAATGCTTCTCTGGAAAACCCACAAGCTGCATCAACATGCTGTTACCACACTGACAAAGCCTTTGGGTACAACAAGCATCAAACATGTTTCTAACATAGAGGTAACCTCTAGGTGAACAGAAATGCAACGTGACAGTGAATGCTCTCAACTCGTGGGAATAAACGTTAGCTGTGTGTGTGTTTAGTCAAGCCTTTTGTGGCTTTCGCCTTCACACCTCAATGTTGAATATTGTCTGATGGTGGAAATACTCAAAGTAATGCAAATTATTAAAGTTACTAAAGGCCATTTGGTATGGGCAATCTGTCCATGTGTCACAGCTCTCATGAGTTATTATTATTATAGTATCATCAAAGTTGAAGCTATGCAAAGAAAGGCTATTAGATTTATTTATTCTAAGACAAGCATACTGTGTCATCGACTGAGGTCATGACCACTAAGAAATTTGAGAAACTCAAGCTACAAAGAATGAAAAACCATCTAAACTTCCTTTAATAATGTCGACAGCTGGGGAAAGCTGGTGCAGATGCATTGACACAAACTGCTCGACAAGATGGGACACAAGGTAAGAAACAGACAGTTTCGTTCTTCCAATAAACTCAGTTGTAAGTCAATGCTTGTCTGTCCCTCTTGATGTCGATTGGAACCTTTTTTTATTCTGTTATGTGGAATGCAGTACTGTCATCTACTGAACTGTACATTGTACTTATTTGCATTTTGTTACACGTGCCTGTCCTGCTTGGATCACATGGCGGTCCGCAGCATGTATTACATAAATAAATAAACAAATAAATAAAGCTGACTTTCATAATGAACAGGTATGTTCAATGTATGTGTGTGTGAGCCAGCACATCAACAGGTCTTCTCTACGGACAGCAAAACTTTTCATTGTTTCAGAACTTTCATCACAACATCATGTTCTTGTGAAAGGCTCTTGATTTCATTTTCAAGGTCAGCTACTCTGCGTTTCAGGCGCCGTTGGGACTGCTGGAGAAGTTTAATTTTCTTCTTGTTTGCAGCATTAATGGCTGCATACCGTTGCACCTCTTGACGTAGAAGTTCTTCAAGAGTTTTTTGTAGAGGCGTGACCTGCAAAACACAGTGCACCTTGAAATGGAAATATGTGCGTGAAAAAAAAATAATAAAAAATTACCACTACATCACTAATAAGCACGAAGAAAATGTGTTGGAATCATTTAAAGGTTCTCTTTCTTCAAAGTAGCAATTGCATTATTAATGCATTGCAATCAAGTGACCTTTGTGACTCATTATGTTATTTAAATATGCAATGAATTATAATAAAGCTTGGACAACTTATTAAATACAATCACATCATTTAATGGACTACTTATTAGCCTTCCAGATACTTACAGTATGCTCCCTTTCCCTGCTGCTTTCAGGTGTATATACAATTTCTATGGTGTGTAAGGACGGAGGCACAGGTTTTTCAATGTGTGGACGCTCAGGACAGGACACCTGCATAAGATGTGAGCATAGAAAAAATTGCAGGACAGGCAGCTTCAGTAACCTTGGTTTAGCCAGAAAGAGTGCAAAACAAGGTGGCAATAATAGCGGCAATATTAATCATTGCCATACATGAAAGCTGTTAAAATAGCGGAATTTACAAATAGAATTGTCTAAATATTCAAGAAAAATGACCTAATATATACAGAATGTTCTCTCATGTCTAAACAAAGTGAAACAGGAAAGCTCCATAGAGGCTCACTTACATTATTTGATAGATTCAATGCCATTCAGGACAATGATTTACCTTATATACTTGTGTAAGGCCTGCCTCGGGTCAGACAAGCACTCCCACTTTGCAGTGTGAAAATTTGGAAAAGTTTCACTAAGCGTCACGTGCATACTTGCTGATTAATTCCCGCAAGCTTATACAACATGGCACTCATCTATGTCCAAAAAAGTCAGTTGGTGACTGTAAATGTGTTCATAGTCGGCTGCCAGTGGTTGCACTTATTTGCATAATGATCTGAGCACAGCTCAAGCCTTTACTGTGTTTGCATAAGCCTGTCTAGAGTAAAGTCTGCAGCCGGTCAAAATTCAGGGGCCTTAAATGAGTAAATATGGTAATCCTGTCAAATGAGGAGCTTGTTAACAACACACAATTGAAAGGTGATCCCATAAGGCACATCAAGGCAATGATGGTAATGAAACACAGCAACAATATGTCACCAGATGTTGAAGGAGGAAAGTGTATTACAGCATCACACATCATTTTAAAAAGATACAAACACCATGAGGTGATGCAAATAGCATAATAAATTACTTTGCCTAAAATGAGAAACGAAATTAGTAGGCTGCCTAAAAATGAGGTATTCTTATTCAATGAATGGAAATTATTGAGCAAAGGTATAGCTACTCTATATGTTCTCTCAGCAACAGGCACCTCTCCGCAGCAGTATCATTCGGTACAATCACTACTTTCTCCCTGTAGGCTCCAACAAGTGCTGTTACCCCTTGCATTCAAACTGAAATGGATATTTGACAACTACAAATGGTGAATTCTTGAATCAAACAGTCTTTGCTATTCGTGGTGCATCTTTGGGAAATGAGGCCAATGTCATACACTTTGTAGTTGTCTTAATTACTCTTTATTAATATATTATAATTATGTTATATTTCATTCATTTTTTATTATTACCATTCATTACTATACGAAGTACTATTTTTGGCATCAATCGGTTAGCTAATTGCAGTAGTTATATTTAGTAGTTATATTTAGTTTATAAAACATTAAATGTTCATTTTAGAACACAAGTTGTATCTGAAAAGCTCCTAAGTATCATCTGTAAAGCATCAATGGCAAATGCAGCGTAGAATGAGTTTCAATTTAATTTTGAAATCTGTGTGAGCGGCGCATTGGAAACTGCAGCACCCATCGACGTAGCTATCAGTCTAAACCTTATGTATAAACAATATTATGCTACTAGTTTCGGCAATTAATTCTGGTGGCGTGTAATGTCACTCGCTTGTCTCGGCATTCGGAAGACGTTTCAGCACTGCTCACAGTGGGCGTCTTGTACTGACCACACATTAAGTGTACGTGACATGGCTGGCAGCAGCAAAGCCGTTGGCAACATCTTGTGACAATTTGCCCAACTGCAATGCGTTAGAAATATTTTTGGGGTGCCCCATTGTCAAATAGAATTATTGTAAAAGTACAGTATGTTAATGATCGCATTGTTACCAATGCTTTAGAGCCGCAGTTTGATGGAACATTGTTACGATCATAGAGTTAATATGGTTGTGATGTGGTGTGTTTAAAGATTAATTGATGAAAAGGGGAGCAGGGTTGCCACAGTGACAGCAAACCGCTCCAAAGACAGGCGCACTTCATGCTCATCTTCTTCTGTCCTTACAACAATACGTAAGTTGCAGTACCGTATCTGCTCGCATACTGAACACATTTCTTTCCCCGAAAGAAGTGCGCGAAGTTTGGGGGTGCTGCGTTCATTATGTGGGGTAAAATCGAGTGATTTCTTTTTCGCGCGGCCGCCTCGAAAAAAGTCAGTTTCTCCCAAAATGCGAACCATTGCTTGCAATAGCAGATGTGTAGACAGCTATATGAAGTAAGGATAGTAGTTTTATCGGCCGTATAAACTTTCAAACATTCGCTTCAACGTAAAGTGAGTGGCGAGAACGCAGCACGCACAAAGGTATGAGCCGCCATTGACTCGCCCCTGACGCAGATCGTTTTGAAGATAGGGTGCGGCCGCGCAATGTGCAGGTGCAGCCGGAGTAAAACACCGCGCCACCTCCCCTTCCCCCCCCCCCCCCCCGAGGCTTTTTGCGCGACGAAAGATGGCACGCGTGATTGAGCCGCGATCGTCGGCTTCCCTCGAGTGCTTTCACTCACACCCACAACATGCGGCGCGCAGCGACGACTGCGGCAAAAATGCGCCTGGAGTGTCCATATAATTGCTATCGCAATAAAAGTAGCTGTACGACACGGCGTCGGACACAATCGCACCCGCCGGACACCATATCAGACGCTGAATCATACCGTGTGTCTCCTACTTCACGGCAGCAAGTTCAGGGTGCGATCATTATGCGAGAAAAAAAAAACGCACTTCTTGATTGGAAAAGTGGGGGCTGCGTTCACTAAGAGAGTGCGTTCATTAGGCGAGTAAATACGGTAGTATTAGTTTTGCGTGCACTCTGGTTAGACACTGCTTCGCCAGATGTCGCTAAAAGAGCTGTTCCTGTCATACACCTCTCCGGTTATCCAGTAAATCGGAAATGGTAAGAAGTTTGTGAACACACTAAAGCTCTCTAATGCCAACATCATACTGCATAGCAAACTTACACCCAACAAAGCATTGCGGTGGCGTAGCAATGCACAGGTTTCCCACCAATGTAGCAGACAAAACACGAATAGTAGACGGTCTGTGCCAGCATGTGTCACAGGTCTGCGGGCTCACATGGTCATTGTTTCCAAGCATGCCTCATACGTTATGCGGCACTAAGTTCTCCTCGAAATTGAAATCACAACTGGTTGTAACGTAAAAGTACATAACTAAACAATTGTCATGCGCTAGAGCAAAGGAGTTTCTTTACTATGATTACTGCATCAGCAGTCTCCAATTAAGGACAAAATACAGAGCCCAAGAAATGCGTCAGTTTTCCCTTAACCAATTTTGTTTCTATGGGCCTTGAAGAATACCTGTGAAATGTTAAAAATAATATCACTGGGCACTTGTACATATGGATCGCAGCTCCCCAACCGTGTTTCCAAAGATTGAAGCCTGCATGCCCGTTGTAAAAGACTGAATGAGAGTGTCTGCATTTGTGCCAGCAATAACCAAAATAAAAAACCAAAATAACCAAAATAAGCCAGCAATAACGCTGGCTTATTTTTTATTTACGAACGCAGCAGAGTTTCATTTTCATAATGAAGGTACAGACGTATGATGGATTCCATGAGCAATCTCTTCTTTTTTGTAACAGGCATAGACTTCGTTCTATGAAAACATGGTTGAGAGCGCTGCCAGCCACATACACAGACATAATTCTTTTCATATTTCAGATTCCAGAAAGAAGAACCACGTAAATGAAAGTTATGTAAAGAACCTCATTTGGTGTTTCTCAGCAGGACTACAACTTTTCAAACTCAACTTATTTTATAAAATGAACCTTTAAAAATTTTCGCCGAGAAATGTATCCAATTAGCTAACTAATCACACTCCAAAAAAAGCAGTCTCAGTAACTAAACATGACTATGAACAATATGCTATTGATCTTACCCTACTTTTAAAGTTAGGTAGTTGCATCACGAAACACTTGGTATATAAAAGGCTCCATGTAGAAGCAAGCCCAAAATTTATACCTGGGTACCATACGAAACTACTTTTATTAACACTGTCATACTGTGAAATCTGCATTATAAAATTCCATAGCTCAATGTTAGGTAATAAAGCTTCTATAAAGCATTTGGTTGCATACTGCAAATCACTATGGTATTACTCACAGCAGCTTCAGAACTGCTTTGTTCAGCTGTACTTTGTCCTGAAGACGTGGCTCCAGCCCTCTCCAGTATACCAGCCTCTTCTGTTTGCACATCTCGTGGGTCCACAGGCAGCACGAATACCGTCACTTCATTTTTAGCAGGAGCAGCAGTTGTGGCAGTGATACTGGAAAGGCCTCCTGCTGTGTCACTTGCTTCCTCTAGTTTCAGTCTCTGCAACAGAAAGGTGCATAAAATGTGAGTGCAATCAAGTTAGCTACCACATACCTCTTCTACACTCACGGACAACTTTCTGTGGCACTGAAGGGAAAGCTAGGGAGGCAAGATGTGCACAAGCACTCCCAAAAACATTCCCACATTCTCGTCCACATTAGGTTAGGCTCAAAAACAGAAAACATCTTTTCTACAGATGTTGCTGACAACGTAGTGCTGACTTTACTGCTTTTTCTCTTCCTTAATTGAGAAATGCGAAACCATCGCATGTGAAAGCCACGCTGATTTTGTATTTGTTCCAAGAAACAGAGAGCGCTGTCAGGCTATGTCAGATTACTTGGGATAGTACGTAACACATGTGCAATAGCTGTGACCCCATAGCTTTCCTTTCATTGCTACCGAAAGTTGCCTGCAAATACTCTAACAACCCTCGTTTTAATTGCTATATGGGGCAATCACATGCTTCAGTCATACAGAACATCTTTGCTGGAGAAGCACTGTGCCAGTGGCCATTTGGGCAGCTTGGCATTTACTGATAAAGATCTAACTATCTGACTATCTAATATTTCATTATAAAAACTTGCGATACTTTACATCCTTCAATAGAGGCTGCTACCTGCAGCAATAATGCAGTTTCAGGGAAGTCCTCTAACAAAATACCGATAATGAAACACAACTACAACATAAAATATGAGAAAAATAGAACTGAACAAGTGAAAAAAAAAAAACAGAATGCACATATGAAACAGATGGCTAAAGCTTAAAATGCACGGAATGGTGGAATACAAGTTACTAAAACACAGTAACATTTCACTAGTGCTTACAGATGTGATTGCACACAAACTCAGATTCCATTGTAGTAAGGAGTGCACAGCGATAAGCACGTTTAAACATTTTGACAGGAAATAGCAAATGGATCTCCAGTGCATCGAGTGGCCTTCGATCGAGCTGCATTCCTAGCCAACATGCATTTGTGCACTTGCATAAATGCACTTGCGCTATCATTTTACCAGCAAAAGAGATGTGCAGACAAGGCCATCTACACTCATGTGTGTCTTACAACATGTCTCTACACCTGGGGTGAGGTCACACATGCGTCCTGCTTTCTGAACAACTGCTTGTGCTCTTGTCATTTGCCGGCGTCGTGCTTTCCACAGCGCGGTGAGGCGGTGGTGCAAATGAACACAGCCATGAAGGAGGCAAAGTGACCATTCATAAAGCGAGACGTTTGTGCAGTCTCACCCCTGCTCCCCTGTGTGCCTTATATAAATATTGACAATAACATACTGTGTCCAGCTTTTTCTTACTGTCATAAGTACCTGCCAACTCCATAATTACAATAATCAGCAGCAACAGAAGCAGCAGCCTATTTTATGTCCACTGAAGGACGTAGGCCTCTCCCTACAATCTCCAATTACCACTGTCCTGCGCCAACCAATTCCAACTAGCACCTGCGAATTTCCTAATTTCATCGCCCCAGCTAGTCTTCTGCCCTTCCTCGACTGCACTTCCCTTCTCTTGGCACCCATTCTGTAACCCTAGTGGTCCACTGGTTATCTAACCTACACATTACATGACCTGCCTAGCTCCATTCTTTTTCTCTTAATGTCGATTAGAATATCGGCTATCCCCGTTTGCTCTCTGATCCACACCGCTCTCTTCGTGTCTCTTAAAGTTACACCTAACATTCTTTGTTCCATTGATAATTACAGTATGAAGCCTTAATTCCTCGAGAGGGTCACAAATCACAGCAGCTCCTACGCAAGCTGGTAAAAACGCATGCCCAGTTCATTGTGGCTTTAGAAGTGAAGGACATTAAAGAAACCAATACCAAAGCTCGGGTCAACAGGTACCATTAACTACTCAAACAATTGCCAGTCATCCCACACGATGGCTGTGTCACTGAAAGCCGCTAAACTGGCCCTTCTGATTGTGCCTTTCTCTTGGAAACACAGACGGACCCTCTCTCCTTTTTTCATCCTTGTTAAGTGCTAAACAGGCTCAACTTTCGGTATCATGGTCACACAGTGCATCATCAAACAAAAGTGTAACATCAGGTTCTTGTGAGGTGAATAATCTTCTGCTCCACGTACAATGCCGCACTTCAATTTGGAACATGTTTTGAACTGGGCGTGATAGAAAGTGATTTTTTGTGCTCTTAAGGAATTGAGGTACCACAGTGTATTACTGGGTGAACAGCTATCCAACAAAAAAAATTTTAATGGAAAAAAATTTGTCCCAGTATTTTTTTAAGCACACAAACATCTAAGAACACCAGTTAACATGAGGGATGCATTATTAATTAATGAATTAATTAATGAATTAACTAATGAATGAATTAATTAATGAAATAATTAATGCTTCTTTTGACTGAAAAGAAATACAAAGAATCTATGTCAAAGAGGCTGACAAAAAGGCACGAATGCCTAAGTGTCAGTCCCCTTCCCCATGTACAGGACAATGATAGAAGAGGCATGCACATCTAGATAATTATGAATAACCAACTAGCCTGAATTTTCACTCTAGTGAAGTGTCAAGAACACTGAAACAAAGGAGGCAGGAAGATGGGAGCGTTGACACCAAGGTATATCGTACAGTTAGATATCCGTATACTGGCGTCACTACATCTCAACTGCATTGTGTAAAACCGCTTATTTAACCATTTCAGGTGCCAGCGAATTCTCTTGATTTAAAACTTAGAATCACCACGTTTCATGCATATTCAAAATCATAAAAACCATACAGCTGCAGAATAGATTAAGAATTTTCAATTCTTTAGCGAGTTTTCGTGAAGTTTACAGAAAATTGTCTCCATGTGAAAACTCACTAGAGGAACATTACATATGAGAACATCAACTATTTCATGCCTAACCAGCTTGAAAAGCACCTATCTTGCCTTGATAGGTGTTTAAAGTTATGCCTGGTGCGACAGAATGTGAAAAACCATGAAATGAGTGAACCCACTATATACGACGATATACTCGCACCGAGCAACCACACACAACCGTGTACATTATTACCCGTTTTACCAAAACATTTTGAGCCCATTATTCAAACTTGCAACATAATTCCAATCAGAAGAGTTTCAAGATGCACATGACACATTTTAAATATCATTGCTTTCATGAATGATGTTGCTGCTGACACACTTTCTTGGAGTACACAGTGCCTCAAAGTGTTAAGATGCTTGTATATTCTTCAACAGGGGCACCACATCTAACACTGAGGAACTTTCTGTGCCACTTGTATGAAAACACATCAAACATATATGTAATTTCTCAGCGCTTATGCATATCACATATCTTGAACCGGCAGAAAGCCTCCAAGTGATAAGAAGTAAAACACCTACTTTTTTTTCTAATAGGCCATGTCCCTGCATCTTTCTGCAATTTATAGTGCTTGTATAAACACTAGAAGTGCCTGGCTGCACTCACCAAAAATAATTTCATAAAAGAGTCTACTCAAAAGTATAAAATATATATATGCATTCACATTTCATTTTTTTTTGTAGTAGATTACTGTGAGCAACCAAAGTTTAGAAAATTGCAGATTTTACAATTGGCCCTATGCACGGAATGAATAACATTATAGGGGGCTCAGAATGTGCATACAGAAGTGCAACAGCGAAACAAACACATAGCCGTGTGCAGGAACATTTACCCTAGATAGCATCGGTATGGCACTTCTGTTGAGTCTTCGCATGCCTGTGACATCATCCTTGAAATCTTCAGCACTAAAGTGCAGGCAGCAAACAACACTCCATTTGGATGGACACCAGCCCTCTGGACGACGTAGCGCCTCAATCCACAGTTTCCTCAGGCCAGGCTGTTTTGGAAACCTATAGCAGAAAGCATGAAGCGGTACTTATTTCCACAGAAATTTTCTTCTTACTGGTACGTAGTTAGTAAGTGAGTGAGTAGCCTCTGATCCCTTTTGGCTCCTGCCCTGGACACGTAGAAAGTAAGAATGGAAAACCAGCCAGATGGCGCTGTGACTCTTTCAACTCCGCTTTCTTAATTTCAAGGGGGTACGTTATTAAGCAGCGCCTCTTCTATTTTTTCTGTGCCTGTTGCGTCGTGCCCGTTTCCATTAGTGTCCCATGATCGCTCTGTTGCTCAGATTGACCGTATGGTGGCACTGCGGCGCGCTGCAGCTGTTGCTAACCCGCGCAATGTTTTTAGTCTTCTGTGTTTACGAGTCCTCCATATTACCGCATGAGAGCATAGTGTGGAAAGAAGCGTTCAAAAATCTGTCGCATTATCTCGGAGCATCCGAAGTGCCCTGCTGATGCCGAGAGCCCGAGTTAATAATAAATTGAATTCACAGGAATAAGTGAAAAAGCAAAAGAACAATTTAATAATACAGTGACAAGAAATTTGTGTGAAACAAACATGCACGAACCACTAAAGCTACAAGCGACAAGTGCATTATCGTTTAGCCAACAAAGCCAACAATACTTGCGAGACAGTGGCATGTTTTCACAAAGCCTGGCTACTGCTTTCTTGTCAGTGAAGTCAGTGGAATAGTTTGTGAAAAGAGGCTTTAATGAACCTCTTACATACAAGTTCTACCAGTCTGCACCTGTGGCTTAGGCCACAACGGTCACAAATAGTGCTGGAAAGGCAACAATAACGTCAACACTGTACATTAAACATGCTTCCAAGGGCTTCTGCAGGGATGCACATTCTGAAAGCATCGAGTCCACAAATCTCTGAATTCAGGGCATGCAGAACTCACACCAGTTCTTGAGTGGGGTAGAACAGACTTCCTCTGCCCTGGTGTGCGATCAAACCGTCCATCGCACTAGAACTGCTCGCTTATGCTTTTGCGACCAGCGACTTGCAGCACTCATACTTAATCTTCTCTCTCACAATGCGGGATATGTATCCCGCAACAAGAGGAGTCGCTGCAATGTCTGGCGTCGGAAGAAAAGGTTTTGATGAACTGCACAGTTCACGCAGTGTCTGTTGCGCTAGTTTCACTGCTGTGGGCGCATTTTTGTTGACGTGCCGTGCGTCTTGCTGCTCCTAATAATGTTGCCTGAGGAAAAAAATGAGCAGGAAGTTTGTACATTACTGGTGCGCGGGCAGCGACAATTCCCATCTTCAGCATCTTCTCAAGTCCAGAAATAGTTCTTCTGACGTCCAGCATGTCACTGCACCCATCACTGCGCTGAAGGGTCCCAAAGAGCAATTCTATGGGGTCGCTCAAAAATTTACACGTCAGTGCAAGCTTGAATCCTCTCTCCAATAAAAACCTAATGCATTGAACGTTAGAAACAGTTGTGAATACCAGGGTGTGGTAAGTTTCTTTCGTCAGGAGGTTTTGCAGTTCGCTTGCCAATTTCAAGTCTTCAACATATTCTAAGAAGGCAAGCTCCAGCCAGTGAAGTATCGAGTCCTCCGGATCAGAGAACTGCTTGGAGTTCAGATGATTATGGTGAATATGTCGTTGGCAATTGCCGACATCCGCAAGGACAAGCCATTTTCATATGTCCTTCATGAACTCCACAGTTGGTCCGATGCTGGCAAACTTTGTGTCGCATGTGTGCCCTGAATGATCCTTTATAAAGGACAAAGCTGCTGTCATGGCAAGTCATAGAGTTTCTCACTATAACACCTAGAGGGAAATCTGGCGCCACCGTCTATGGGAGTTTCTCAAGGGGGCATCGTGCAGTCATGGGAATGATGATATATGTGTCTGCGAGGCTCATGTTGGCTGGTGTTGTACGAGGCTTCGTCTAAAACATGGATATGGCTACCCAAATAATGCGTTCTCAAAGTAAAATCGTCATAAAATGTTTCCATTCATGCATATTACATCTTTACTCACCTTCGACGCACGACGAAGAGAACAAAAGCAAGAACAGACGACACACTGTTTCAAAGCGATCGTGAACCTTGTTGTCTGTCCTCCAACTTTAGCGGCCCGCTGATACTTTTTACGTAACATATAATCATACACGCAATAACAAGTTCTCATAGTTAAACAAAACATGTTTTTGCGTATTAATAAAACCAAAACAGCTTTTCGCGTGCTGTTTTAGTAGAAAATGAATAATTGCGACAGACGGAACGGTGCTAGCCAAGCGGGTCTTCAAGGTGTCCTGTCTCTCCGAGAATGATGCCAATCAGAAGTCACAATATACCAGCATTCCCATGCATACCACAGCGCAGCAGTGCCAGATTTCCCTCTAGGTAATGTAGTGAGAAACTCTATGCGGCAAGTGAAAACAACTGGACAGCAGGCTTTACTCCCATTTTTTCTATATTTGATGGAAAGAGGTGTTTTCTCGTGAGAAAACAGACCGGCTTTAGAATCAAGCCCTGTTGCATCTTGTAGAGGTCCTTTGTGTAAGTTGTAAGTTGAAGAAATTCCGCCATTTCTTCCGAATTCTTTTGCCAGAAACTGTGGTCAGATGTTTTTTATAATGTGGCTCTGATCAAATGCCAGGAACAAACTTCGGCTTGGATCGGCGGGATGAGATACTCGGGTTTGCAGTTGTCCACACGATAATAGAGAGTTTTAGAATTGGGGGCCCAAGCGGCTTGGGGACCCAAGAAAATTGCGTGCCACAAGTGCGCATGTGCAGAACCCAAGCCAGTCTTGGGTTCTTGCGTTCGCGTTAACCCAAGACCCAAAAATCGAAAACTAGCGTGGGCCCCCAAGCCATCTTGGGCCGCCCTCATGGGTGACAGTGATGACATACAGCAGATGGTCGAAGAGCAAACTTTATTTACTTCAACTGATTTTCGCCATTTCACGCGGGTGAACTCACAGTGATTTCGCTGCGCGACACAAGAAAACACAAACTAAGAGCACTTCGCTTCGATTGGCTTTGCTTGGCTTAGAATCGCACACTTAATTCGTAATACTAACTGGTACTAACACAGTGATTACGTTTCTAATATTGTTCGCTTTTTTTGCTCAAAAATGCATTCTATACGTTTTCAGTTGTAAAGAAAGAGGTTTTTTTTTTTTTTTTGCTTTCAAGCACCTTTCTATTTTCCACACTGCGGCGTCCCGTGCGCTCAACCCAACGCTGTCTGCATTCGACTTAATCCTCAAACTCTGCTGCTCATCTAAACCCAAGAGCAACCGACGCAACGCGGCTTGGGGGCCCAGTGCCTTGCACCCCCAATTCTAAAACTCTCTAAGACTTCCACTGCTGCGACGTTTATTTTATGGTTATCAGTCACAACCTGAACAATTTAAAATCCCAGGCCTTTCTGATGACATGCCTCGTGGTTTCTGCAACTAGCTCACCAGTGCAGGCCCTCGTAAAGGAAGTATCTTACCGGGATCCTGAACCTCGCATGCAAGCCACAGAGCAAAAAGCACAAGAGCGAGTTCACCAGCTCCTTCCTTTCAGACGCCACCAAAACGTTGTTCAGAGCTCCCATGTCAATATCTATTCGAGCCTCTCCTTGATGTTCATTTCATCTATGACGAGGCTGCACATTCTGGCTTGTTCCATCCCCAAGCATTCCGTCTCGGTACTCAGCCCTTCTTTCACAAGATCACTGAAACCTACTTCGCCTACAGTACTTCCTAGGTATTTTTGAAGTGTCGTTCTGCATGGGAGTATGAAGAGCTCTGTCCTCGGGTATTCATACGACTTCGTGGAAAGGTTGTGCAAAATTATCCACTGTCGTATAGTGATTTCGGACCATATTGTTTCTTTTTTGCTTTTTTTTTTTTTTTTTTTTTTTTGCAGTGTAGTTCAGTACCTGATACATAGTTAATCTGGCTTTTGTACTGCCCTGGTTTGAGTGTGCGGCGACTTGAAGAAATTGGTTGACATTGCACTCTTCCTTTAGGCGTTGTGGCTCCTTTTTGTAAGCGTTAATGGTTGCCTGCAGCCTCTCATTCCATGCCTTCCAGGTCCTTTCTTTTTCGCGCCACTTCTTCCGTTCTAGGAAGGCTGATGCGAAGCTTCTCCATTCAGCTTGAGCGCCAACTGATCTCAAGGCACGTGCGCCTGCCCCGTCTACAGACTGCGCATCAGTTGGAAAAATGAAGTTCATGCATTTCCCGCTTGTTGATGTCAAAGGAGCAGTATCATGTACGTCATCGCTGCAGACTGCAGATACACTTTTTGATGTAACCTGATCACTAGGCCACCTGGGCTTGGGCACATGACAGGGCACATTCACGCAAACTTCGAGCGTGTCTGACGACGGTGCAGCGCATGAATGCACTTCCTCAGCAGGTGCAGGAAGGCTAGCCAGCGTGGCCGTAGAGGAATCGCGCTTTCTTTTCTGTGTAACGTTAGAATTCCTCAGCTTAGGCTGCTCCTTCTTCATGTCGGACGGATACTGAGGGAAAACACTGGGCACTGCACCTTGCTTGAGCATGTGCCTCTTCATGTCCTGGTGAAAGTCACTTTCCAAAAAATTAAGGCTGCATTTGGCCAAATTCAATTCGATCTCGGCTCCCAGTTCTTTCTTGCGATAACTTGCAGCCATCGTTGCCGTAGCTCTTTGTCTGCTGGTATGATCGTTAAAGGACACTCCAGGGTCTTTTTTTCGCTGGCGCGACGTACAGAACGGCACACACCAGCAGCGCATACTGACGAGTAAAACATCACAGGAACATCACCATTGCAGCAAACAGATGGACTTTCGTCTACCGCTGCCAGAAACCTACGGGTTAAAAGTGTCGTCTGCAAGTTGGCGGAGGCGGTAATTGTGGCCCCGGTAAGACTCATAATAATTTATTTCAGCGTATTTTTTTTTTTTTTGCGTGCAGAGATTACTTCTTTTATTTTCACTGCGAAAACACCCAATAACTTTTGTAGTTCTCGCTTGCAGACGACACAAGCGCGGCACGAAATGTCCGCAAACTGCCGGCGCGTGGGCGGGGAGAACGTCGTCTGCAAGCGGGTGGTGTCACACGGCGCGCTTTTATTCGCGATCAAGCTCGATCCGGATCGAATTTCTAGGTCTGGATTGGCTCCTTTGCGCAGAATGCGCGAGGGAGCCAATCGCAATCAAGAATTTCCACCCGGATCTGCCCCGATCGCGATCAGAAGTGACGTACGTACGTGTGACACTTAAATGAAACGATATTCCAAACGCCATGGCGGGTATCTTCTTTGCTCATGTTACGCATCAGGCGTTCCTTCACCAAGCACAAACTTAGGAATGCTCAAGCTGACACGTTCGAGCACGACGACCATGTATGGCCAGACGCTGCATCATGGGTCAGCGTATTAGCCTCTACAGATGCACAACTGCCTCGCGACAAGTGATCGCGGAAACAAGTGTCATTGCGAATGCATGCGAACCACGTACCACGAATACACACGAACCAGGCTTTAGAATTTCGTTTCCTCTGCCCGCTAAAAAAGTTGGGTGGAAGCGTCAGTGCAAATTTGTGATACTTACCGTTATACAGACAGCAACAGCGTTTAATAAAGAAAAAAAGTATTTACCGATGGAATGAAGTATCAGGACCTTTGGCATCGCTACGACTACTGCAGCCTAGTACGCAGCATTTCATGGTGTCGCCGACAGAGAACACGCGTTCCCTGGCAGCCGCTTCGACTGCTAGAAGAGCGCGGAACGCAGATGGGGACGAACGGTGAAGGGGCTTTTGGAACCACCCTTGCCGTAAGAACCACCCTGTTGGAGCGGACCACTTAGGTCATTCTAAACGATTACTCCGTTCTGTGTGCCTGTGTTGGAGGAAAGAAACTCCACAAAGAAAGACTAACATTGCAGGAGGGTGTATCACAGAACACCTGTAGTATTTAAAAACAAAATATATACAACGGTCTAGTGGACCAAACGGCGCTCTCCCACTGAGGCGCCGCGTGTGGAAATATTGTGCGAGGGCGTTGCGAGCGAACTGAATTAAGGCGGAGACGCGCTTCGCGGCATATTCAACGAAATTTCGCTGCCGGCGCTGAAACCGATTGCGCGCGTATGCTCTTATAATGGTGCTTTATTTCCACTCCAAATTTACATTGACACCTTTTTGATACGTATAGATATTTGAGGAATGGGTTATACAACACGACGTCTTCAATATTGTCAAGTGCGTCGTCTGCTAGCGAGCGCACGCTCGTTGCGCGGACGCTAGCGGACGCCCAGTTATTCTCGCAGAAATTTGTGCAGTAATTTTTTTAATGGTTTTACTTGCTTTGGTGCGTCCGCGACTCTTGTCGGCCGTACCAATTGTAGCTAAAAATATCGTCAAAATAGCTGTTCACCAGGCTATAAGCCAGGTGAACAGTTATTTTTAACGTTGTTTTCTAAAAGTATCAAGCCGCCTATCTGCAACATGAAGCTACGTAGGAAAATTTTATTGATATCGTGTCATTTTATGAGCACTTCTTACTGGTGGAATATTGATCAGGGACAATGACCAACGAAAACAATATTACAGTGAAATAAACCAGGTTTATTAACTGTGGGGCGTGAAGAGATACAGATATGACTATGCAGTGCACGTCTGGGTAAATCTAAGGGTACATAGACATATATATCCATGACATACATGTAAGAAACAACTTATCAAATATTCTAAATGCACTGATTGAAAAAGTGAAAACTCTCGACCGGAATAAATTAAGCGTGCTTTGGAAATCACGCGGATCTTTTAAAAGCTACAGCAGCCCCAGGTGAACCAAACTTTCCGGCAAAAGGAATCGAGACAATTATTGGACGTTGACATTAACAACAGTGTTAGGGAAACGATATTGCCTATGTACTCAGACTTAATCGGGGAGACCGGGAAGTATTTACCAAAGTAATCTCCGTGAACTGTTTGGCAACCTCCTTAAAAGTTACGAGCCAGCAGGAGAAATGAAGTAGAAACACATAGTCTAATCGAATGGTATTGCTATTCAGATCGTATTAGACTTCGGAATTCACTATTAAAAATGATCGAGTTTCCGTTCGAATGTAACGCATAACAGCACTTTTCAAGTCTCGAAGGTGAGGGGCCGATGCAAGTGAGGGCTCTTATTCCGAATGATTGTGCTGCTGGAGAGTCGTGGCTGTTGCGCAGAGGCGCGCCAGTTCCTGAGAGAACTTAATTAAAGCATGCGTGCTAATCGGTTCTGCTTGACAAGTTCGCAGCTGTCCAATATAAACGCCCCGTTTTGGGACAGCCTGTAAATCTGCTAACTTGATTCAGGCAAGGAAAACGTCCTTTTTTGACCATATATCTGCAACCCATTAAAACTGGGTGCCCACTGGTACCACACTAATTGTCTTCTTTAACGAACACATCTACAAATATCTCTAGGCGTATGTCAGGCATGCCGTTCCTTTAATTGCTTCATTATTGTACTTACGATAGCCCACTGCATAACTGAAAGCAGCCGTTAATAATACAGAAGCTGCTTAGTTGATACAGTTGGGAACGGCATTACATTTAGGTATGAAATATAAGATAAGCGTAACATGTTTTTCTCGGAAATCAGAATCGAGAATAATTTATTTTGTTTACAACCCTAGAAAATGCCGAAGAATGCAGCTACTTTTATTTTTCAATTAAGCAAATTCTGGCGTTTTACCTCTGGCGATATGATTATGAGGCACCCTGTTCAGTTCTCACGACCTGGGGTTAACGTGCACATAAGCAGAAGTATACGAGTGTGTTTTGCATTTCGTTCCCATCGAATTTCGAACCGTGTGCTCTAGTTTAGCAGCGCAGCGCCATATCCACTATATAGCCACTACCGCGCTATATAGCCAACTACCGCGCTGCTCTTTCTTTTCTTTCTTTTTTTCTAAAGCATGGGCTGACTGACTGAATAAACTTTATTGAAACCATCAAGAAGTGGTACGTGGCTAGCTGGGCTTAGGCCTCCCACGTGGGGACGTTGAGGTGTTGCCCCTTCGCCGCCTCGCAGGCCTGCTGAGTCGCCCAGAGTTGGTCGTCAAGATTGGAGCTACGTCGGGGTACTGTTGTGTACAGTCCCAAAGCATGTGTGGAAGTGTGGCTGGCTGTGTCTTGCAGATATGGCACGTGGGACTGGAGTAAATGTCTGGGTAGATCTTGTTGTAAAGTTGTAACGAGGGGTAAGTATTGGTTTGCAGCAGGCGGAAAGTTGTAGCCTGCGCTCGGGATAGTTTGTTGTGTGGGCCGGGGAAGTTTCTACGCTCTAAGGACTTCACAAGATCATTGTAGCGTGTCAGGCGATCCCTACCGGTGGGGGCATCCTCCCCGTCTCCCGCGCGGTTGACTAGGCCTCGCGCTAGGGAGTGAGTAACCTCGTTGAGGTTGGGGAGGTGTGGGTGGACGGTGACTACACGAGCCGGGAACCAGACGAGTGTAACATGATGGTCGGTTGAGCGGGGTGCTTGTTGCAAGATGCACAAGGCTTGGTGTGAAATACGGCCGTTGATATAGTTGATAACGGAGGAGCGGGAGTCAGAGACGATGGTATATGGCATGTTAGGTATAGTGTGGCTAGCGCGATGGCCACTTCTTCAGCTTCCTCAGCGTGTGGGGTTACTAGGCTGATAGCATGGTGGAGAGACCCTTCACGCGTGGTGACGGCTGCAGAGCGGGTACTGTGGGGATATTCGGCGGCGTCGACGAAACTCACAACGTCGTGGCGAGGAAGGGATTTGGTGAGAGCCGTGGGACGTGCTGTGCGGCCTGCGCGGTATTCGGGGTGCATGTTTCTGGGGATAGGGTCGGCGTGCATCCAAGCTCGCATGGTGGAGGGGATCTGGTGTTTATGGCCGTGTTGATGGTGGTAAATGATACCAATTAAGCGAGGTGAGGATATGGCGGCCCGTCGCTGTGAGAGTGAGCCGCCGTCGTCGAGTAGCCATATCTCCGTACTGTGTGGGGGAGAGAGAAGTAGATTCTTGTTGATGGGAAGGAAAAGTTGTGGTAAAGTGCAGCGTAGTAACTGTCTCTCAGCAGAGGACAGCTCAACCGCGCTGCACAGGGGGATAGGGAATGAAAGTAGAGGGAGATGTGGGGGAGACTGAAGTATCACCGATAACGAGGGGGTTGGCACCGGCTACGTTAAGGGCCTTCTTGAAGAGGGTGAGAAAACGGCTTCGAATTTTGGCAGAGGGATGGCTGTACACATTAAGGAGAAAAATACTTTCCTTACGTTTCCTGGTGAGTATAAGTTCGACGCGAAGGTGTTCGACGTTTCGGTCGTGGAGATTGTGTTCGATGGCGGTGATTCTCTTTCGGACGAAAGTGCAGAGGCGGCGAGAAGCATGTGACGGGATGAAAGGTTGGTAACCTGGGAGGGTAACCGAATCGATATGAGTTTCCTGAATCATGATGACGTCCGGTTGCCGGGTGAGGGTACGAAGGCGTTGACGGATGACTGGTTGTTTGCGGAGATAGCCTCGGCAGTTCCACTGATAAGTGTATCGCTGTTAGTGTGGGCCATGATGGGAATGGGGGATGCCATCATGGGCAGTGCCGGGGTTTCGTAGGCAGGGGGAGCGGGAATGGGGAGAGTTTGTAGGTGGGTTTCAGTGTTTGTGACGTGCTGTGCCAGGGCGAGAACGGCGTGTTGCATGGAATCGACTGCGTTCTGTAGTGTGTTGATCGTGCTTTGAAGTGAGACTAGCATGTCCTTAACCTCTGAGCCACTTGGCCCGCGGCTTCCTCTTGGAGGGCCCGCTTTTGGGGGGCTGGTGTCAGTGGAGCGTCGCGGCTATAGAGGAGTGGGACGCTTCGGCGGGTGGTGCAGGGGCGGATGTCTTGGATTGTTTAAGATCGCAAATCTCTTGCGAGAGCTTGCGAATAATTAAGGTCGCGCATAATGGCATTTCCTTTTTTTAAGTGAGTTATTTCTGCGTTATCATTGGTGTTCGTGGACTGTGGAGAAGGTGCGTTGCGACCCTCTCGCGAGGCGCCCGTAAGGGCTTCTGCGAAGCTCACTTTGTTAGTAGGAGACTTGGCGGGTGGGGTAGAGGTAGATCTGGATCGGGAACGGCGCTGTCTCGAACGTGAAGGGGTCCGGGAACAATGTTGCCTCGAGCGTGATGGAGACCGGGATCTGGAGCGGGGCTTGGAGTGCAAAGGCGGGAAGTCGCTTTCTTGAAGGATAGTATGCATTGCAGCTCGCCGTTCCCCAATGCGTTCGCGAATAACGTACGGTGTCTTGTAGCGAACCGTACACGATTTGTCCGCCGTAAGATGAGGGCCGCCGCACAATGAGCATTTGGGGTTACACGTGTGATCGGGAGGTGGGTTGCGGACTCCGCAATCTCGGCAGATCTTGTTATTGGGAAAAGGACAGACATCCATGCGGTGTCCGAGGCGGCCGCATTGGTAGCAAATTTCTATTTGCTTGAGGAATAATGAGCATGGGATTAAGGTACGTACGTGGCTCCGTAACGGCCGGACCAGATATGGCACGTCGGGGCCACTGAAGGCAATAACAACGGTGGTTGTCGTTCCAATGCGTTTTGCGGCTAGTGCGAGGGGGTTGCGGGTATTACGATTGACGTTGATTTGCAGTGGGGTATCGGAGATGGGGATTCCGCGGATGGCTCCCTTCGTGGTGTCCTCGGCGGCCGTCTCATACGCGCGTTAACATCGTGCGTGACCCCATTGACTTGAATGGATTTATGCAGACATATACCGGTCGGCGTTCTGTAGACTTGGCGTACTGACAACGACAATGTTTTGTTGGGTGTTGGGGCACACGGTGTCTTGTTGAATATCTGCTGGGCTGAGCTGTACGGCTTGGAGTACGGCTGTAGTCACGGTAGGACTACCAATTTTGGCGACGTTGAGGGCTCCCTTGGGGCGAATGATAATCTTGATTTGGTTGGAAGGTAGTGCATGGCTCGAGGCATGCGTCCAGCCTTGAGAACTTGTGCTTTGACTGGTGGCCTGGTCTCGGAGCGAGAACGAGTGCTTGGGGAACGAGAGTTTGGGGTGAAGAGTCGTCCCTCAGCTTCGCCGGTCGGCGAAGGCGAGTTGTTCGCCAGCCCATCTCGGCGGCCACTTCGAGATCCATGCTCGTTGCTGGGGCAGAGGGAGAATAAACTTTATTGTACGAAGGAACTCCGTGGGGTTAATCTCGGGTGGAGCCTTCTTGTAGAGCCCCACTGGCCGTAGCAGAGAAACTTGATCGGTGATACGGAACTCGCGCGAGTGCGCCTGGCGTGCACACGCGGCGGCGGCGTGACCGATTCACAACAATGTTCGCAGCACAGAAAAATGTCCGCAGCACAGGGAAATGGAGTGTCCCACCCGAAAATGAGGCGTCCACGGAGTCTTGGTATCTTCACGGATCGACTGGTGTAAACATCAGGCCATAATTCGCAAGAAAATGCCGCAAAATCATTTCACGAACACGGAGCCGACGCGAGCACGTCTACACTCCTCGGCGATTGCAGCGCCTCTCCATACCCTCTCAAGCATGCATAGCTCAACTGAACATGCATAACTCTATGCAAGCATCGACTGGACAACAAATTTTGCACGGCTTATGGGCCAGAGATTAGAATATACAATGGCTACTCAAAACTGTTTTCGGCGACCCAGGTCCAAAAGAACCCGTACGGTTAGGCGACGAAGACGCAAACACGAATGGAATGCTGCACTGCTGTATAGTGTTTTTTTTTTCTTTAATATATATAACTATATGCTTTGCGTAAATCTGAGTACAGGGAGCCGGATGGGACAGATGTGTTTTATTTGTTTGAATTAAGCGGCAAGCAGGAAGTTTAAATGTGTGTGTGTGTGTGTTTTTTTTTTTCCTATCTGCATTTCGCAAGACCTATTGATGGAAAGCTGTATGCGCAAAAATACCCACGAGAGATACATGCTGCTTGAAGAACAAGAGAAAAAACTATTATCCAAAGGGACCGTGCAATAATATATATAATGTAGAATGAAAGCTGACACTGCAGCCGCAATGCACGCGGAATCACCGAGCGGAATTAAAAAAAAATATATACAATGAAATAAAGAAAAGCAAGAAAAGCATCTATTCCTAAGGTACAAATTAATTCGATATGCACTTATGAACACCGTTTGAGTGGTCTGAACGCATACCAGCGCGCGAAGTAGTACGAATAAGCCATGCGAGAAGTATCGCTAGCAGTTTCCAAAAAAACGGCGCGACCGTGATGCGGCCCAATCCACTTCTATCGCAGCGGCGCCACAGTAGTTTTCGTCGTCGCACGCCCCACTGCAAAGCATGCGCCGCGCTCGTCCCACTGAACCATATTCTAGTACACTCTAGGACAAACGCATACAACACGAGCAAAGAACCTTCTCCGTAGCGCCTAGGCCAGCCTAGGCAGAGTCATATTCATGGGAGTCAAAACCCGGGATTTTCTCTCTCGCGCCGGCTCTTACTCGCGCCTGCTCACAAAGGTCGGGCTATCACTCGTATGAACGTCTCGTAAAAGACCCCACACTTTTAAAGCGAAAGCCTTACTGGCCGCGAACTTGCGATTTCGCCGTGGCGGTGGTCCGAAGAAGCACATGACGTCACAGCGCACGTCTCGCCGCGGATATTTCTCTCTCTCTCGCTCCCAAGTCACTACTGCGCATGCGCCCTTAGTAGCACCGAGCCACACAAGGAGGAAGGAAACTTTCCTTCCTCCATTGAGCCACAGGTGTTCCGCCGCTGCGCATAGCTGCGAAGCGCTAGCAGCGCCGGGCCTTTCCGCCACCGCCGTTTGGTATGACGCCACGCCGCGTTCCTCGTCGTTGCGCTCGCCTCCGCTCGCTTCGCCAGCTGCGTCGCATGCCTGATAACATGTCGGAGGATTGAAAAGGAGAGCTCGCGTGCGCCGCAACCACAGTTGAGGCGGCAATATGGACGGCGACAATTCTGATAAGCAGGAGGAGGCCTGGAATCGACATCGGAACGAGATGAAGAGGAAACAAATCGCCCAGGAAACAGACGAACAGTGCGCCAAATGACTGGCTAAACGCCACAACGTAGCTAGACAACCAGACTAACCTGGACTTGCAATCACTATTAACGAAGGCTAACCATGCTATGCCTTAGCTTTCGCTGAGTATATCCTGGCATAGCCGAGCTAATTAGCCAATGCCAATTTTTCTCTCACACCCGCTGTTACTCATGCATGCGCACAAACGTCCGGCACCTCCGGAAATGGCACGCCTCACTGTACTTGCTGCCGCGCAGACCCGCGGCGGAGGTGAAGCAGGCTTCAACTTGGGCTGATCCGCAGCGTAGGTGCAGTTCGCCATTAAGGGGCTCACATTCACAGATTCACTGTTGATCCTTCTTCAAAGATTAGGAGGGCACTGAATTTTCTTCTTACAGCGAAACTGTATATGGCTAGGGCATTTCCATTGTCCGTGCGAAAAAGCCGCAAACTAGCTCATTGCGCAACCGCGCGAACGTGTTCATCGTAATTGTCTCCTTCCACAGCTGGCTCCGTTCATTGGCATTCATTGGCAAGAGAAAACTATCATCGTCATCAGCTATTACCGTCAGCAAATGGCTCTGGCATCGTCGTCTTCTTCCACAGCTGGCTCCGTTGCTGCTCATCATTCCAGCGTAGAATTTCATATCTCTTTTTGTCGTCATAATGGGGAGGCTGCATTATAATTTTTCATTCACGGTGGTATGAACCATTGCTTAAGAGGGTATGAGTCATTATTCATTGTCTTCATTACTATTTCATTCATTCATTACTAAATGTGACGGACACATTTAGTAATACCCAAGTCAGACAGGCAGATTCAGTGACACTTCGACCGAGTGTCACTTCAACAATGTTATGGCGGCGTGGTGCTAAACGGCAAAACGAAGTGTCATTCGGGATTGATGGCGATTTAGAATTGTAGAGCCCTTGGTAGAGCTTGATATTATTGACAGCATTTTGAGTTTTAGAAGTGGTTCAGATGCCAAAAGCCTAATGAAATGCAGAAGGGTACACAGCACGCCGTATGCACAGCGGCATCGCCTGCCAAGGGTGAACGGGAGACAAAACTAACGAGACACACATGGTGACGGCACCGGTGTGTTCGCTGAACATACTTGGAGCGGAAACGCAAGGAGAAAAGAATTATGCTTACAGGCAAAGTGCCGGGAGGGGCAGGAATGGTTTAAATGAAAGGGTCGTTAATTTAGAGGCTTACTGACATCTCTGAGCATTCGTACGAAGCGAAACTGGCTCCTCTCTAGCAGACAGCATGGATGCTCCTACGCTGTGACAACGTGCGACCCACGTGATGCAAGCTAGGTGGAATTGTCAGGAGCCAAAGCAAGACATCACTGCATTCAAGCAAACGCACTTGATCGCAGCCAAGTGAGTTCGCTGAACGTGCTATCTGGCAAGTGCATTCCGCAGCAAGTGTCACCAGACTTTTCCATCTGACAGCCTGCGAGTGACACTAAATGCGAAGTGCACTCGCTCAAACTGTCACTAAATTTTCCCATCTTTCTGGGGTATTACATAGGTGATAGGAGAATTTGGGTGCGTGCCTATCGTCATGATGGATACCAGTCAGAACAATAAATATGTTCGGAAGCATTTTTATTTATGATGGTATGTTGGGAGAAGAAAAACCAGACAGACGCTGGTGCATGGTGCCCACAAATTATATTTTAGTCGATCCCGCTCAATCAGGCGGAAGCCTGATTCTGCCGATTCCACTGCTCGCACACCATCAGCATGCTGGTCGTGTCGGCGTCTTTTGTGACCAGACCATTTACAGGGTCCCCCTTCTAGCGAGGAAGATGTGAGCTGGACGAATGGCGAGGTGCCGAAGACAGTGGTGTGAAGCGCACGCGGTGAGTAGGACTGGCCTGGATGGGAGGGAATGTGACAGCATAAGTGGCTAAAGCGTCAGCGTCCAAGTAGGCAGGCTTCAGACAATTGACAGAGACCGTATCTTCCTGGCCGATGATGAGCAATATAAAGTTTTTAGGTGCATCCTTGAGTACTTTGAACGGGCCATCATACGAGGGCCATAAGGGAGGATGCACAGCATCATGACGCACAAAGATTTGCGTACAGTTCTGAAGGCCAAGGTTGATGTATACACGGCAAGAACATCGTTGTTGAGGGGGGAACGAATGTACGCATAGCGCAGCATAGACTGTAGGCATAGTCGGAAACATCAGCAGGTACGGTGGGTGAGTCGTTGAATTCACCAGGGACTCGTAGAGTAGCGCCAAACGTAAGCTCAGCAGTGCTGGTGGAAGAGTCACTGCAAAGAGCGGTGCAGATGACGAATGTAATGAAAGGGAGGCGCTTGATCCATGATGAAGGAAAAGTAGAAGCTATGAGTGAAGCCTTCAGTAGGCGGTGAAAACGTTCAATGATCCCATTGGGTATCGGCTGGTAAGAAGTAGGCCTGATGTGATTGAGGCCAAGTAGCCAAGATAGATTGGCGAACAATCAGCTAAAATATAATTTGTGGAAGAAGAAAAACCAGATAGATGCTGGTGCCTGGTGTCCACAAATTATATTTTAGCCGATCCTGCTCAATCAGGCAGAAGCCTGATTCTGCCAATTCCACTGCTCGTGTACTGTCAGCATGCTGATCATGCTGTCGTCGTCTTTTGTGAGCGGACCGTTGTGGCACATACTAGTGTGCTACAGTATAAAACATTGCTTAAGGGGGTATGAGCCATTCATTGTCTTACGTGACGGACGCATTTAATAACAGAGGTGATACAAGAATGCATGTGCATACCTATAGTCACAATTACCACTGATTAGGACGATAGATATGTTTGTACCTTTGTTCAAAATTCTTTGCTGGTCATTCACTTTCACAGAGTGGATTGGCTCACGATTTTCTTTTTTTCAAATTCACGATTGCCGTGCCGTAAGGAAAAGGATAGACAGTGGCTTTTTGCCAGAACTCCGACAGCGACAGCATGTAATCTGGTGAGACGGCGCAAGAAATCTGAAACAGTCGACTCCCGTTGATTCAACCTTTGTTAATTCGACTTTCCACTTAATTTGAACCCACGGAAAAGTCCAGGTGAGAAACCGTACACTGCTACGGAAGAAAAGCTCATTAAGTTCAGACACGAAAGCATGTCGTTTTGGTTAATTTGACCCCTACCAGGTGTCCAGTCATGCGTGCAGTGGTTACTAAAAGCTTGAAAGCACAAGAAATTCAGAGACAGTGCTACCACTGTCCCCTAGTAGACAACAGTGATGGCAGTAATGTGTCTTACAGAGATGATTATGACTTGCACTGTGTCCTGAGCAATGTCTCTTGATGATTTTGTCAGCATCAATGATAGTCTTGAGGTCTGTGGGCCACTGACTGATGACATATGTATAGTTACTGTAATACTGTATTAAAGTGGTTTGTCGGTGACAGTAGAATATTTCAAGCAATAAAAAAGAAGTTTGAATCGGTTCCTTTAGCTGCCGTTTGTTAATTCTACTTTTCGGATAGTCCGACCGAAACTTACAGTCACGCAAAGTTAATAGGAGCCGACTATACCTTGAAGAGGTGGAAAAAATTACAATGACTTATAGTTCAAGCATATTTTCCTGTCGTCTTTGAACACGTCTAATGTCAATGCATGAAAACTGGCTTCTCTTGTGGACATGGGTGCCGTCATTGCTGATTAACGGGACAATTTCCGTCAGTAGACCATTCAGGAGCACGGTAATGTTTCTTGTAGTATCATCTGCTGCCACGGTGCTGGACGAATCATTTGCTGCTTCATCGCTACACGTCATCGACACTGCCAATCCCAGCTGTGAAGAAAGTTGAGGGACTGGGCGCTTTACCTGCACTTTTTAAACCACCAGTGCTGTGTAGATGGTGCCGCACTTGCATGACTAAAACAAACGGTGAAGTGCAGCACTGCCTCCCTGAACTAGTTCACGAAGTGCAAGTGAATAGAACGAGCAGACGTGTTGCTAGGCGAGTTTGTCCATGATACAGAATAAATGAATTGAAGTGCAAAAAGGGCACAGGACAGCTGGAACAGAACAAGCACTATAACAAGTGATGTACGGTATTTCAGGAAATACATCAGTTGTTTGTGGGCACTTTTGCTGTTCCCTGTCCTGTCTTTTCTTGCGCTCTCAATTTATTCCGTATCTAAGATGCGTTGTTCCAAAAAAAAAAGCAATCCTTCCATGGAGTTTAGGAACACCTCACTAATCAATAACAGAGGAAGTAAATAAACTCCTCTCTGCCAACGCAAGGGCCATGGACTGATTTGTGGTGTCACAGGTAACCTCCCGTAATTTTGGTGTTCCTGGCATTAGAAAGAAGGCCGACTTGATGCAAGTGCCTCTGAAACTAGTCATTTCACAGCACTTTATATTGGACACACTATGACAGCTCATCCAGTATGTTGTTCATTCCATCAAGATCAGCGTCAACCATGTTAAAGGTTTTCCAAACCGCAATATCAATGGGAGTGGAACTTGCTTCTCTCAGAGATGCCATCTATTGCATCCATCAAGAGCCACCTGACCGGTGCGCCATATTTTATTCTAAGGCACAGCTCTCCAAACTTTCATGGCTAAATCAGGGCCCTCATGAGCCACTAGTATAAGAAATCGGATAATCTTAGCGCAGCGCTGTTGATAATGAACATCCAATAAAGTTTCAGTAGCTACCAGGCCACTGCGGCATCATTGGCAACAAAAGAACCGACAAAGCAGCGTGTTCCGTCCACCAAGTCCACCGGGTGCCTGTGCCATTGTCAAGGCCTAATGCAGTGCGGCAACTTTACATACTCACGCGCAGCAATGCATCAGAACATTGGAATTCAGTGGAATATTCCAACTCGTGAATGCACTCCCTTGACTTTTTATGGTGCCTTCAACTACCACTTGATATACTTTGAGGTGACGTGACTTTACTGTGTCGCTTGTGGCTGGGCATTGCCTTTACATATGCTTTTACAAACACTTAATGTTATCTCATTGGTATGATGGACAGTGCCTCGTATAACTTTTGTGATTGAGACAAGACCATAGGAGTACTTATCTTCATCTACTGCCCTTCTTTTTATGACAAAAGAGAGACTTTGCATACTGCTTTAAGTCGAATGGATGACAGAGCATTCACGAAAGAAAAAATATTGGGACCATGGACTCATGGAACGTGAAAGCCACCACCAGTGCGTGTGCATCACTTGTGACAGTTTTTCCTTTCCTTTTTCTTCCTGCTTCTTCCTCCTCCAGTGCACGGTAACAAACCAGGTCCAACCTAGTTGAGCTCCCTGCTTTCCTTTTCTATTTCTTTCCATGTAATCAATCAGGAGAACTTGACTTCCTGATGCGTGTATATAGCAGTTCAAAAGAGCATGGCAGTTTTTCATATTGTTATCAATGGAACACAATGAAGAACTTTCAGTAATAGCTGATGAGCTCGGCTATAATATATATTCCTGCAAATATGTGCAGAGTTGAGGTTTTCTAAAGAAAATCCGCAAGCGCTACTGAACTTCGGCTATGACGAACATAACTTGTTACTTTTGCTATATGCTTGTTCTTCACCAGGCCAAGCCACAATACAACACAACAGCAAGGCATTTATGAACTTAACTACATTTATTTACATTGTGTACACTGCTTGTGCAGTTTACAGTGTTGCACTACACTGCAGGAAACTTTATGATAGCCCAGTCCACTTTTCGCTGACAGCCCACAGCCAACTTGAGGCAAGCTTGTCTTCAGCAATAGGATTTGGTGCATTCACTTTGCAGTCGCTACATGAAAACGTAAAAAAGTAATATTGCAAAAACTGTTAGCACCAACATGGCTAGACTACACTTAAAACTGCATATTCACATGGATGCACTATGAGTGGCACAAACTGCAGCAACTCGCACATTTGTCATGCGTGCAGAGTTTGCATCCTCAGCTTCACTTCTCTCAAATCCCGCCATGCCCTCTCTATGCTTCTCAATTGAAACTTGTACGCAAAAAAATGAACATTTACTCTTTTGTAAGGTGACAGTCCACTGTGCATGGCCACCATTAATTTATGCACATCCTGGCCTGAGCAAAAGTATACAGACCAGAGGTTCCACAAAAAAGAAAAAAAAATCTATATTTTGCATCTTCAGCATGCAGCCTACTTGGCTGCACCAACACTGCATGGCACTTGTCACTTTCAAGCTATGCACCAAGATCACCAGTCAAAATCAAATTGTGGGGTTTAACATCCTCATCAACACATGGACTATGAGGTATGCTGCAGAAGGGATGTCGTGGATACCTGTGTAAGTGGTACTGTGCTGCCAACATTTTAACCTATGATACAGGCAATTACTGCTACTCTAGCACATTTAAAGTGACTACTTCGGCACTTAGTACAAAGCTTGTACTTTGGCATGATGCAAGACAATCACATTTCGAATTGCTTTTCAAGAGGGGCTACACATTTGTGGAGCAATGGTGACACACGCAGAGATAGTGTTTAAATGTGTCTGCACACTAAATGTGAGATTTATGTGCAAGGAAATACTTATCGCTGGGATCACGACTGACAGTGGTTGCTTAATGTGATCCACTAGAAGATTTTTAAGCATACTACTGAAAGAGTGTAGACGGGAATAAAATAACTATCTGCCATGTCTAACCGGGTGCGCTAACTTGGGCTTGCAAAGACACTTATGTTCAGTACTCAATGAAGTACAACTGTGATATGCCAGGGATTTATTTTTTGTGCAACAGTTACAATGTAACCTACCATGTGCAATAGATCTACACAATTTTACTGGTTCATCGCACAGCAACGACGGCTTCCGAGACTACAGACAGCATCCACGGCAGACCTAGCAGATTTTGTACCTCCTGCCTGCACACTTCCTTAAGCATTCTCGAAGCATAATCGACATCCCCCGCCAGTGGACTACGCAGGCTATTTATTAGAGCCACAAGTATGCACCGCCACACAGTTTATTGTCATACACAAGCTGGCGTCTTGCTGGCATTTTCTGAAGTGAAAGACGCCATCACTATCTTCATAACAGCATTTCGAGCTGCAGACAAGCTCGCTTGCATAATATCAAAATTAAATTATGGGGTTTTGAGTGCCAAAATTACAATATGATTATGAGGCACACCGTAGTGGGGGACTCTGGAAACTTGGACCACCTGGGGTTCTTTAACAAGCACCTAAATTCAAGTACATGGGTTTGCATAATATTGAATACAAACTCATTTTGTGGCTACAATAAGATTTTCCTTCCCAAATAGTGGGTATCAGGGGCCTAGCAGCATATATGTTGGAGCAAGTTATTGTAGTACTAAGCACAATACAAGCTGCACTGTTGAACCCCAGAGTACACTACATCGCAGCAAAGCAATAAATGAAATTGGTTGGTTCATGTTATTTCTTAATATTTGTTTCTGTGCCGCTGTTTCTGCTTTACACTTCAGCAAGCATGTGAAATTAAAGATTATAATAAATTGCATTGTGTGCAAAGTAATGAACAACATGTACATGTGCTCCACAAGCACATTGAAGGTAAATTACAAGTAAATGTTGGGAGCACTTAAAAGGACTACTTTTATAGTGCAGACAGCAGCCTTCATACAAAATTTAGATTTACTTAAGAGTAGGTGTGTCAGAAAAGCTCGCAAAAACATACGTTTTGTACTAAAACTACAAAAACACACTGCCATTAAAATTAACCAGAAATGATGCAGAACGCAGAATATTGAGAACCAGTACAGCTACAGATTGGGCAAAATCCACGGGATGCTAGAAATCTCCGAGGTGATGGTCTGGGATATGCGTCGTGTATCAGCTAACTGCCTCGCTCATCTACTAACATGCCTTTTAAATAAAGGCTATTAAAATTATCAGCCCTTCAGCTTTGGCAAGGTTACTTCAACAGCACGTACATACTACTAATCTATAACCAATTTAGCGAAAGTGAAACCTTGTTGCACATGGCCTTTTAACAAGACACGCAGCACAGTGTTGTGTCCTTACCAGAAGTACTCTCCACTATGCTCTTCAATGCCATCGGCTAGAGCACAGTACATGATGCCCTGGACACCCTGTGTTGGTGTCTTTGTAAAAAGCCAAAGAAATGGCTTGGCAAACACTGCAGCTGTTCGCGAAGATGCGATTCCCATGTGCCGCGTGATTTCAGTATTGACGATCCCTGGATGCACCGCGAACACAGACACGCCAGTACCTGAAAAGCAGGGCAAGCAAGATTTTGGAGCTACAAAACCAAATAGCTACATCTCTCTGCAATTGTTCATCTTTTGGCAAACATTAGGCATAGGTAATTTCTATTTGGCACAATTTATTGTTTTCCACGTCTTTAAGCCATTAGCAAACAGATGTAATATCGTCGTTTACCTTTTAGTTTCTGGGCAAGTTCCTTAGTGAACAAAACATTAGCGAGCTTGCTCTGGTTGTAGGCATCAGCAGGGTCATATTCCTTATCTGAGTTGAAGTCAGTGTAGTTGATCTTTCCCCTTTTGTGAGCGACACTCGAGACATTGACCACACGACTCGGTGCTGCGGCCTTGATCTTGTCTAGCAGTAAGCCGGTCAGGTAGAAATGACCTGTCAGTTAATTAAAGAGGCAAACAAGTGAAATTAGAGCACTCTGACATTTTGCAAAAAAACGAAAGGCTTGCTCGTAGACTCACTTTTGAACATGCCATCAAGCACAATTCAAAGAAGTGTAAAAGTAAATACAGCCAGATTTTGACATAATGTGCATGGATATAATGAATTAAATCTAAACTATTTCTTGCCGACATCAGTGTTTAACTATGTATATGCTTACAATGAATAATGAATATAAGGAAAGTATCTTTATGTTGGATGTGGCTTTGTTATACTAACATGGTTCAACTGCACTATGCCTTGCTAGAACGATAGACTATGGCTCTGCAAAAATATCTTTGTGTTCATTCTGTGCACTGAGCGGCACTCAGTGGCATTCAGTGGCACCGAGTACTATGTTTAGCTTACATTATTTTCTTCTTCAGGAAATACCTGTTCAGAGAATAGGTTACAGTGTGGGCATTTTGAAACTCTAATCTTTCACCCTGGCTCGATCTAACGCTTGTGTTTAGCGTCCCTCTAAAGAAAGAGCAATAATGACCAGTAATAGCCACGCACACTTTAGCAGAAAAATGTAAAAAAAAAAAAAGTAATTCCTGCTTCACATATTTGATGGTTGAATCACCTTGCCCAAATGGCGACTAATCAGTCACATCCAAAGTAAAGCCTCAATATAACAAACACAGGCATAACAAAGTAAATCTTAAATGTCTATCACTGATATCAGCATGTATATTTAGCAATGAAGATATTTTCATGTTGGATGTGATTTTGCCATAACAAGGTTTAATTGTATTCCAAAGATGCTGTAGCTGAAATTGTATGCTTATAAGCCAGGAAAATTTTCCTGATTTCTTTTTATAATTTTTTTTTGTGTGTGTGCATATAAATTTTGTACTGTACTGCCATATGCTGAATTATCGCTATCCTATGCATAGTTGTTGTCGAACTGCTTGCTACCCTCTGGCCCACAGGGTATTCCAAGTAAATAACATGAACAACTAACAATTTAGTAAATAGCAAGTTCTGCTTGCTGGGCCAGTTGGTTCATGGCGATACTTGAGAAAACCAGCAAAAAATTGAGATGCAAACACGACATAAAGAAGAAATGCCACAACGCTAGGCTAGCAACTGACATATATTTGAAACACGGATCACCTTCGAACATCAAACCACCAATGCATGTGCAATGCTCTTAGCAAGGTACAAAACAAGAAAAGTTCATGTGAAACCTTGTATTCATAAAGTTTCGCACAATATCAAGAAAGTTGCTGGGCGACATGGTGTACAATTAGTGTTTCCCGCTCCATGTAAGCTGTCAGGACTGTGCACACACATTAAAAATGCTGGAAAGAAGAAAGAACCTTGCAAAACCAGGCATGTGAACAAATGCGTTAAGTACACGACGCATGTTATCTACAAAATCTCGTTAAAGTGTGGCAAAGTCTATATTGGCCAAACAAGCCTATGCGTCAATGACCGGATGTGTGAGCATTGTGTGTTGACCAACTCTCAAGGAGCTGGTCCCCTGGCTTTTCATTCTCGTCACTGTAGTCAGCATGACTGTGCACCCCTTTTTGAAGATGTGATGATTCTTGGCAGGAGCAGGATGAAAACCGAAAGAGAAATACTTGAGGCGTTCTATATCAGTATACAAGAGGAAGGAAAATACATCAGTGTTCCGTCTATCTCTCTGAGCGTTAAAGAGATAGCTTTTCTAAAAGGCTGAATTTAAAGATGAGCTGGGGCAAAATGGTGTGCTCATCAATTTAAAGATTTCGTACCTTGCTAAGAGCATTGCACATGCGTTGGCAGTTTGATGTTTGAAGGTGATCAGTGCTTCAAATATATGTCAGTTGCTAGTCCAACGTTGTGGTGTCTCTTCTTTCTGTCGTGTTTGCGTCTCAATTTCTCACTGGTTTTCTCAAGTATCAAGTAAATAGCAAAAGGAGTCAACACTCCTGTAATCCCATTCTTGCTATCCATGGGTATTGGAGCAAAATTCTACTCCAAGCTTCACCAACATTAAGCAACGCTCTTTCTTCCCATGCATTTGCTGAGAAATTTAGTAAATAGCAAAAGGAGTGAACACTCCTGCAATCCAATTTTTGTTATCCATGAACAGTGGAATGAAATTCCACTCGAAGCTTCACTAACATTAATCAATGCTCCTTCTTCCCATGCATTCACTCAATGGATCTGCCAATTGCTGTTTGATTCTAGAATATGGTGCAGAAGTATATTCTACGATGTGCCTTGTTATAGTTTCTGTTCCTCATGCCGAAATGAAGATGACGTGCAACAGCCTTCAATGCTTTCATTTGTGCAATTACAGACATTAGCTTGCAGCTATAATATCCTTCGTGCTGTGTATACTTGCAATTGATTCAGCATGCAAGTTTGAAAATGATTAAGAATCAATCCTTGTTGTAATGAACTCGCATCCGACACAAAAGACAGCTGCGTTATATCCAACATTTATTATAATAGTACATTTACAACACTCTGACCATGGCAAGAAAAAAAATTCATATCTGCTTGATTATATCCGTGTTCGTTAAACTGAGTTTCAGTCGTAATGATCAGTTTAGAAGTCATAATTATGAATGAACAAACAACAATAACTTATTAATAAAGGGAAAATCAGACACCCACCCATTCGTAGCGATTACTACAAAGAAAACCCATACGGGTTCCTCGAACGAAAGGCTTCGCAGTTGAAGAAAAATTCGTCCTGGTCTGGGACTTGAACCCGAGACCACCGCCTTTCCGGGGGCAGCCGCTCTACAATCTGGGCTAACCAGGCGGCTAGCCGATGGCAGGGAGAAGGCAAATTTGTCGATAACTCGAAGAAAAGGAAGAGTTTGACGTAATAGTTCTGCGGAAACCCGCATGGTGGAGAGAAGTA